>NC_061068.1:2595267-2940267 GCF_021917145.1 Hypomesus transpacificus | reverse complement strand
GATGTAGACAGACAGGCAGACAGGCAGAGATGTAGACAGACAGGCAGACAGGCAGAGGTAGACAGACAGGCAGACAGGCAGAGAGGTAGACAGACAGGCAGAGAGGTAGACAGACAGGCAGAGAGGTAGACAGAGAGGCAGACAGGCAGAGAGGTAGACAGACAGGCAGACAGGCAGAGAGGTAGACAGGTAGACAGACAAGCAGCAGCTTGTCTCCTTCCTTGGGTTTGTGAGCCCTTGTCATCCCAGACACCCCATCTCTCCCAGAGCTCTGGCTGGCTGGCAGGCTGGCTGGCTGGCTGGCTGGCTGGCTGGCTGGCTGGCAGGCTGGCTGGCAGGCTGGCTGGCAGGCTGGCTGTCCTTCAGCTCAGCCCTCGTTCTCTAGGACACCAGCTCTCTCTGTCCTTCAGACTGACTCTGCTTCTCTAAGGACAGTGTCTGCCTCTCCTGCCTGCCTGCCTGCCTGTCTCCCTGCCTGTCTGCCTGTCTGTCTGTCCGTCTCCCTGTCTGCCTGCCTGTCTGTCTGTCTGTCTGCCTGTCTGGCTCCCTGCCTGTTTGTCTGTCTCTGACTGACTGATTCTCATGACATTAACATGTTGAATCCTCCACTGCCCACCCTGCTCACCGGCCAGTGTGGAGGGGGTGTATGTCTAAGTGTCGCAGTCTGTGCACATGCATGCACCCACACGACAGGCTCTCACACACACACAGGCTCTCACACACACACACACACACACACACACGCACAACACGCTTTCACAAATGCACACACACTCACATAAATTGAAACACACACACACACTTTCTCACACAACACACATACAAGGCCTGTTTAGGGGGGTCAGTGTCTGAAGCTTGTTGGTGACACGAGGAACAGAAGCGCTACAACACTCCCTCTGGTGGCCGTCCCACGAACTACACTCTGTTTACTGACGGCTGAGTGTCTCATCCAGCTGGCAGAGAAGGAAGCCACACTATAGACATGTGTCAGACATGTGTCAGACCCTAGCAGATAAGCCCAACACAAACACTCAAACACAATCTTCTCAGTCTGTCTGACATAGATCAAGCTTCCTGCATGGAATAGTAGAGAGAGATGGGGAGAGGCAACATTAATCATAGACCGATCTTCATAATTCGTAACTCAAACATTGCTTTGGCAATATGAACATTTGTTCCTTAATGCTAATAGGGCCCAATGAAGAATGAGAGAGAGCGGGAGAGAAAAAGAGGGAGAGAAAAAGAGGGAGAGAGAGAGACAGAGAGCTGGAGAGAGAGAGCTGGAGAGAGAGAGGTACAGAGAAAGGGAGAGCGAGAGCGGGAGAGAGAGGGAGAGCAAGTGGGAGAGAGAGCGGAAGAGAGTGAGAGAGAATGAAAGTGGATGTGATTATAATAATAATGTATTATTTATCCAAAGCGAGACAACAGGGGGGATTTGAACCTGAGAATGTCAGTCGATGTTTGTGTGAAAATGAATTGTAATAAGTTTAGACAGCTCCCCCTCCCCCCCCCCCTCCCTCCCCCCCCCCCCCCCCCCCCCCTCCCTCCCCCCCCCCTCCCCCCTCCCTCTCTCCCTCTCTCCCTCTCTCTCTCCATCCTCTTATCCTCTCTCCCTCTTCGTCCTCCTCTCCCCCTCTTCTCTCCAACCTCTCCCCTCATCTTCTCTCAATCCACCGCTCTCCCCGTCTTCAGAAGGATCTGTTGGAGGCATGACAGGGCCAGTTTCCCAGCAATGTGCCTGTCTGTGTCTGGGCTGTCAGTGGAGCTGGAAGGCCTTTCAGCACCATGGAGAGCAGCAATAGTCTGGAAGACCCCAAACCTCTCAATTACAGCCTCCATACAGACTCAGACACAATAACACACATCCACACTCACATACAGACATACTCTCTCTCTCATATTCAGATTCTCTCTCTCTCGTCTCACAACAACAGAAACAGCAGCCTTTCCCCCAGCATCAACCCAGGTCCCATATCTCCTCATTAACAAGCTGACACTGGGCCTGTGTACCCTAGACTCATCTGTGCCCTTGGCCGAGTGTGTGTGTGTGTGTAAGTCAGACTGTGTGTGTGGGTTGGTCTGATCTCTGAGCTGTCTCTTGCAGATAGCCCTGCCTTTCTCATAGTCCTTCAAACACCAGCATCTCTCTCTCTTCATCTCTCTCTCATTTACATTACATTTACACATTTCCCAGACTTCCAAGAGAGAGCTAAAAAAAAAAGCATAGGTCACTGATCATAACAACGAGATAGCCCAAAACATTGCGCCAAACATTGCGCCCCAAATCTCTCTTCATCTCTCTCTCTATTTCTATATATAGCTTTGTATCTCTTTTTCTCTCTCTTTTTTTTCTCTTTTTCTCTCTCTTTGTTCTTCCTTCTGGCATGAACCCTCCTCTCCCAGACCTGGTGTACAGCTGCCAGCACAGCCCCAGGCACACACACACACACACACCCCGCCCCTGTCCCCTCCCCCCTACGCAGAAAGGACTGATGGGTCAGGGAAAACAAGGCATTTGCAAAAACAGGAAATGTTCATAACATTTGTGCATGTGCAGGCGGCGGTCAGCCAGGCGTAACATCCCTCTCTAACGCACCCTGAGAGCTTCCTTACTCACTGCCACCTTCGCTCAGAAACACACACAGCAAACTGCACTCCTCAGACTCCAGGCTGGCTGACACAACTCTCCTGCTTATTGGAGACAGGAGAAGAGGACAGAGAGAGGGGGAGAGAGGAAGGAGGGAGAGAGGAGGGAGATATGCAGGCAGAGGTAGTTGGAAGAGATATAAGAGAAAGAGAGAGGACAGAAGAGAGACAAAGAGAGAGAGAGAGAGGATAGAAGAGAGACAAAGAGAGAGAGAGAGAGAGAGAGAGAGAGAGAGAGAGAGAGAGAGAGAGAGAGAGAGAGAGAGAGAGGACAGAAGAGAGACAAAGAGAGAGAGAGAGGACAGAAGAGAGACAAAGAGAGAGAGAGAGAGACACACAGGGATGCAAACTCATCAGGGGTGAAAAGGTGACAGATTCTCCCCCCCCCCCTCCTGTAACATAAAATTGCCTACTGTTACAAGCATTTAACTGGGCTTACAGTCAATTTTTTCCCAAGGGCAAATTGTTTCACTACATTTTAAAGTATAAGCCTTGCTAATATTATACTAATAATTTAGTTAGAGGGAGAGGGAAAGGGAGAGGGGGGGAGGAGGGTGAGGGAGGTCCTGAAAGGTTAACTCACCATCACTTCCTATTTTATTATAATGGTATTTTTCTGCTCAAGGCTGAATTACAGCTTCTCTCACTGTTCCACATGTCACACCTTTCCCAACCCCTTCACAGACTGTGTGAGCACCTGTGCATGTGTGTGTGTGGGAGTCTTGTGTGTGTGTGCAAGCCTGTGTGTGTGTGTGAGTCTCGTGTGTGTGCAAGCCTGTGTGTGCGTGCCTGTGTGTGTGTGCCTGTGTGTGTGTGTGTGTGTGCGTGCCTGTGTGTGTGTGCCTGTGTGTGTGTGTGTGTGTGCGTGCCTGTGTGTGTGTGCGTGTGTGTGCGTGCCTGTGTGTGTGTGCCTGTGTGTGTGTGTGTGCGTGCCTGTGTGTGTGTGTGCGTGCCTGTGCGGACCAGCAGGCCCCTGGACCAGCCCAGTGATTCTTCTGGGCTTTAATGAAATGTCACCATAGTGTTGTTCAGATGGGACTGTAGATGTGTTAATGCAGGCCAGAGGAGCACCAGGACACTTCCTAAAAGACATTAGAGCTGGAGAGCAGAGTTAAGAGTCTGCCATCAATTACCAGGTCCTGCCCCAGGGGGGGGTACTGCCTGGGTGGAGGAGGGAGGGAGGGAGGGGAGGGGAGGGGAGGGGAGGGGAGGGGAGGGGAGGGGAGGGGAGGGAGGGGAGGGGAGGGAGGGAGGGAGGGAGGGAGGGAGGGGAGGGGAGGGAGGGAGGGAGGGAGGGAGGGGAGGGGAGGGGAGGGGAGGGGAGGGAGGGAGGGAGGGAGGGAGGGAGGGAGGGAGGGAGGGAGGGAGGGAGGGAGGGAGGGAGGGAGGGAGGGAGGGAGGGAGGGAGGGAGGGAGGGAGGGTTACTGGATGGGTTACTGGCTCCCCCAGATCCTGTGATGTGGATTGTCCCCCCCCTCCCCCGAGGTCATTTAAAGCTGCTTCAGAGAGCCCGGATTTCCCCAGAGAAAGTCCTTAACATCAAGCTGAGCCCAAAATTAGATTATTTCAAAACAGAGAGAAAAGGGGAAGGAGAGAGAAAGAGAGAGAGAGAGAGATGGGAGGAGGTGAATTCTCTCTCCCTCTTCTCTCCAACCTCTCCCCTCATCTTCTCTCAATCCACCGCTCTCCCCGTCTTCAGAAGGATCTGTTGGAGGCATGACAGGGCCAGTTTCCCAGCAATGTGAAGTTCTGCTTGCTTGGGGAGGTGGTTCCAACTGAGAGAGGGAGGGAGCATGTGTAGTGTTGAAGTCCTGTCTCTCACTGTCATTAAACATGAAATGGAGAGGATCACATGACAGGCAGCTAGAAGGTTCCTCAGAGGAGAGGATCACATGACAGGCAGCTAGAAGGTTCTTCAGAGGAGAGGATCACATGACAGGCAGCTAGAAGGTTCCTCAGAGGAGAGGATCACATGACAGGCAGCTAGATGGTTCTTCAGAGGAGAGGATCACATGACAGGCAGCTAGAAGGTTCCTCAGAGGAGAGGATCACATGACAGGCAGCTAGAAGGTTCCTCAGAGGAGAGGATCACATGACAGGCAGCTAGAAGGTTCCTCAGAGGAGAGGATCACATGACAGGCAGCTAGAAGGTTCCTCAGAGGAGAGGATCACATGACAGGCAGCTAGAAGGTTCCTCAGAGGAGAGGATCACATGACAGGCAGCTAGAAGGTTCCTCAGAGGAGAGGATCACATGACAGGCAGCTAGAAGGTTCTTCAGAGGAGAGGATCACATGACAGGCAGCTAGAAGGTTCCTCAGAGGAGAGGATACTCAGCACCACTGCTGCATCACCACAACAGACAGGTCTGGTCAGAGCATCACATCCGCAGCATGTAGGAATACAGGAAGCTGCTGTTTCAGCCTGTGCCGTTCCCAGCCCTGCAGACAGATCCGACTCACATCCCAACACTGTTCCAGCCCTGCAACATGTCACCACAGGAAGACAGGCCAAGGAGAGGGGGGGGGAGACAGAGGGGAGGGAAAGGGTAAAGGGAGGGGCAGAGCCAAGAAGAGAGAGAGGGGGAGGGACGCAACCTGACTGCTTCAAATGGCATCATGCCTGAGGGGGGGGGGGGGAGCGAGACAGCGGGGGCTAAAGCCCTGCATATGGCCTCAGAGGCCTGTGGAGGCTGCAACCATTTCCTGCTCCACAGGAAGTCACCTGAGCTGTCTTCAGCCACTGGGAGAAAACAAGCTCTCTGCTCGTCTGCAAGGGATATGGAGGGCTGGCTGGCTGGCTGGCTGGCTGGCTGGCTGGCTAGCTGGCTGGCTGGCTGACTGGCTGGCTGGCTGACTGAATGACTGGCTGGCTGGCCGGCCGACTGGCCGACTGGCCGGCTGACTGGCTGACTGGCTGGCCAGCTGGCAAGGTGACAGTGTAAAATGAGCCAGAACGGAGGCAGGTTGGAATGTCTGTAGACATGGTTAGAACCATATGATATAAAACTGGTTATCTGAGTCTGTTCTCTTGAGAGGGGAGGCAGAGAGCGACAGAGAGATCACTTTGTGTGTACTCAATACATTTACATTCCACTACATTAAGTCCCCATTAATGTATACAGTGGATTTAAAACTAATGGTCCTCATTCATTATCTACTGAATTGTAAATCCCCAGGCTAATCAACGTAGTTAGCAGTGAGTCATGCATGGATACAGTTCACCCTGGGCCTATTATAATGAATTGCATGAACACACATCAAGCATTTTAATTGCAGCTAAAGTTGGTTAACGTCAACAGAGGTGTTCAACTCCAGCAGACCCAGGTGGGAGAAGCAGTATGGCTGCAGCTCCACCTGCTGGACCAGACAGAAACCTCCTTCCACTCTACTGATCCAGCTATCCATCCCCCCGCCCCGCCCCGCCCCCTGGCCATCAGTAACAGAGAGACAGGCAGGGAGACAGACAGTCAGGCAGGGAGACAGGTATGCTGGCACTGGCAGGTATTCAGGCAGAGAGACAGGCAGAGAGACAGGCAGAGAGACAGGCAGAAATTCTGAAAGGCAACTTCTCTTTAAAAAAATCAATATGCCACTATAACCTCTACATAAGAGAGAATCTGACGAACAGGATCAAAACAATCACGTTTGTTCAGCCCCTTCTGCTCTCCACTGACTGGTGCGTTTATTTCACTTTTTTCTGCTTCTCCATCTGGAATCCCTAATTCAAGTTCAAGTTCAAGTTCAACTTTATTTATATAGCACATTTACAAACAGCCACATGGCTGGCCAAAGTGCTTCACATGTGCGTTTGACAATTACACATACACTCAAAAATACACACGTACAGCATAAAATAGAGTTCAAAGAGCTAAAATAAGAATTATTAAAAAAGATAGTTATATAAATATAAACCATAAATTATAAACAAACAAACCCCAGAGCAATCATAAAAAGGCCTGGACTTCAAACTAGATATGGAGGGTGCCATCCTAGTCTCTAGTGGCAGGGAGTTCCATAGTCTAGGGCCGGCCACAGAAAAGGCACGCTCTCCTCTACGCTTGAGCCGTGCACGGGGAACCACTAACATAGCCTGGTCAGATGAGCGAAGACTTCTAATAGGAGAGTAGGGATGAAGAAGTTCAGACAGGTAGAGAGGAGCGGTGTAGAACGGCAGCCAGTGTAGAGATTAGAGAATGGGAGTGATGTGTTGTTACCAGACTCCCCCCACCCTTCCTCCCTCCATGACATGAGACCATGCTGGGGATGGCTGCAACTGTCTGGGGTCACCTTCATTATCTCTAATGTCCCTCTACAGCAATCATGGGTGACAGGGTCCAATGTATACTTCTCTTCCCCTCTCTCCTTCTATCCCCCCTCTCTCTCTATCCTTCCCTCCCTCCCCCTCTCTCTCCCCTCTCACCCATCTCTCTCCTTCTCTCACCCTCTCACCCTCCATCATTATCTCTCGTTCTTTCAGCCTCCCTCCTTCCTTCCCTCCCTCCCTCCAGAAGAGCTGCAGTCTATCTGCTGGTATGTGTTCCACCTGACACGCTGGACAGAAATAACACCGACTAGAAGGCCCTGGAACATATCCTCCACCTACACAACGCCTTCGGACAAGAGTCCTCCCAGCACACACACACACCAAACACACACACCACATACACCAGACACACACACCACACACACACACACCTACACATACACCTGCACAGAGACAGTTCACTGGAACCCTATGACCCTCTCTTTACAACCCACAGAGAAGAGCAGAGGAGGCGAGTTGAGGGGAGGGGGGAGTTGAGGGGAGGGGGGGTTGAGGGGAGGGGAGGTCTTTCCACACAAACGGACTATATGCCTTTAGTCTTAAAACTTATAGAAGCTAAATACAACAAATGGAACAGACAACCAGGCAACACAGTAGACGACGGAGAAGGAGAACAGGAGTGTTTCTAACGATACGCTCCCACAACACACCCCAAGGAGCCCCACAGACAACAACAGCAGGAAGAGGAGGAGGAAGAGGAGGAAAAGGAAGAGGAGGAAGAGGAGAAGGAGGAGGGCAGATGTCATGGTGAGCTGCAGGCTGAACAGACATTTGGAAGAAGAGCGCGAAAAATTTAGATAAAAGGAGAGAGAGAAATAAAGAGGAGACATAGAAGAGAGAGAGAGAGAGATGCTGGAGGGTGATGTGTTAGTAAACTGTGTCTGACATCAGACTCTCCAGAGCTAGCGTTAGCAGAACCAGAGGCAGGTAAGGTAGACCTTCACCCATCTGTTCCAGGCAGCTGAAGGTGGAGGCGCCAGCCTCAGTAGTGATCAATCGTGTCTGAGCACCCTGCCCCTCCTCTCTCCTCCACCCTGAGAGTCCTGCCCCTCCTCTCTCCTCCACCCTGAGCACCCTGCCCCTCCTCTCTCCTCCAGCCTGAGAGTCCCGCTCCACCTCTTTCCTCCGCCCTGCTCTTCCTCTCTCCTCCACATTTCCTTCAACATGCCTGCTGGAAAGAGGGAGCGGGAGGAGAGGGAGCAGAGAAAGATGCAAAGAGATAGAGAATATGTGTGTGTGCTCTTCAAAGAGCAGAGTGTCCTAGATGTTGGAGGTCGATTCTGAAGTGAACTGCGACCATCTCTCCAACACCACTATTCAGAGACTGCAGATAGAACCTCACAACTGCCAGATCAACCAGCCAGCACAGATACATCCTGCAGTCTTCTGCTCCACCTCTAGCAGTGTGGAGGAGGAGGAGGAGAGAAGGAGGAGGAAGAAGAGGAGGAAGCAGGAGATGAAGGAGAGGGGGAGGAGGAAGAAAGAGGGAGAGGAGGACTTACACTTTCTCTCTCTCTCCTCATCCTCCATCACACACTTATCTCTTCTTTCTCTACCCCTATCTGGGCCCCTGGTCTCCCTGCTGGGCCCCTGGTCCCCCTGCTGGGCCCTTGGTCTCCCTGCTGGGCCCCTGGTCTCCCCGCTGGGCCCCTGGTCTCCCTGCTGGGCCCCTGGTCTCCCCGCTGGGCCCCTGGTCTCCCCGCTGGGCCCCTGGTCTCCCTATTGGGCCCCTGGTCCCTCTGCTGGGCCCCTGGTCTCCCTGCTGGCTGGCAGGGCCAGCGGGGTCACTGCCTCAGAGCAAACACACGATGACGTCTCATTCATCTATCTTACCTGACCTTTACCAGATGCTGATGCTGTTACCCTTTCTTCTCTCTCCCTCCCTCTCTCCCTCCCTCTCTGTCTCCCTTCATATCTCTCCTTCTCTCGTCCTCCTCCTTCCTCCCTCAGGACCCGGTGGACAGTGTTTGCCAGTGCGGGGGTCAGTAAGCTCATGTTCAGATCAGTCACAGGGGAATGAACCTGAGCTGCACAGGAAACCACCCACATGATCAGGTTGAGAGGGAAGAGGAGCAGAGAGGAGGATAGAGGAGAGAAGAGGAGGGAAGAGGGAGGAGAGAGGAAGAAGGAGGAGAGAGTTAGAAAAGAGAGGAGGAGAGAGGAGACTGAGGAGGGAGAAGGGTGGAGAGATGAGGGAATAGGGAGGAAGGGAACTAGGATTCTAGAAAACTAGGATGCTAGATGGAACAGAGCGACTGACACAGTCACAGGCTGCTCTGTGTTTAAGTCACACACACACACACACACTAAGGGTAACTGTCACAGGTCTGGGACACACACACACAAGAGCGTTGACTGAGGTAAGGGAGAAGCAGAATCACAGAACTAGTCAGAGGCAGGATGTTTTGTTTCTTCAGAGTCTTTATCTCAGACTGAGAGAGGAAGCTATAACATGTCTGCAAGGCATGGACTACACAAAAATATACACACACAAAAAGATACACACAGCTAGACATGCACACGGAAATCTGCAATACGGCAAACATACACTCAGTAAATACACACACACACAAAGAAATACAATGAACACACAAATACACACACATAGACACACACAGTCTACAGAAGAGTGAAGAGAAAATAAGAGATTTGCTCTGAAGCCTCCGCCTACCTATGCAGGAGTTACAGCGGGAAATTGAGTACTTTCACCCATCTCCCATCACCCATTTCCCAGAGTACCATCTACCAGCCCTGACAGAGTCAGCCCATCAACCCACACACACAGTCACACACACACACTTATAACTGGAGAAGTGTCATCTTACACACTTGTACACTTCCCCCTCCATCCACCCTCCCAGCCATCTCTGCAGGGTGACTTTCCATGATGGGGGAATGGGGTGGAGGAGGGAGGGGATTGAGTAGAAGAGGGGGTGGAAGAGGTAGGGGAGGAGGAGAGTGAGAGGGTGAAAAGGGCACAATTAGTGACACAGTGTGTCCCCAGCCTGTGAGAGAAACACCCTGCTGGAGTCAGCGCCAGTTCAACAGCTGCTGTGGACAACGAGCCACAAAACAGCAGGACATAACAAACAACTATACCAGCCAGGACAGAGTCACTACACAACCAGCTAGGACAGAGTCACTACACAACCAGCCAGGACAGAGTCACTACATAACCTGCCAGGACAGAGTCACTACACAACCAGCTATGACAGAGTCACTACACAACCAGCTATGACAGAGTCACTACACAACCAGCCAGGACAGAGTCACTACACAACCAGCCAGGACAGAGTCACTACACAACCAGCCAGGACAGAGTCACTACACAACCAGCCAGGACAGAGTCACTACACAACAACCAGCCAGGACAGAGTCACTACACAACAACCAGCCAGGACAGAGTCACTACACAACCAGCCATGACAGAGTCACTACACAACCAGCCAGGACAGAGTCACTACACAACCAGCTAGGACAGAGTCACTACAAAACCAGCCAGGACAGAGTCACTACACAACCAGCCAGGACAGAGTCACTACACAACCAGCCAGGACAGAGTCACTACATAACCTGCCAGGACAGAGTCACTACACAACCAGCTATGACAGAGTCACTACACAACCAGCTATGACAGAGTCACTACACAACCAGCTAGGACAGAGTCACTACACAACCAGCCAGGACAGAGTCACTACACAACCAGCTAGGACAGAGTCACTACACAACCAGCTATGACAGAGTCACTACACAACCAGCCAGGACAGAGTCACTACACAATCAGCTAGGACAGAGTCACTACACAACCAGCTAAGACAGGGTCACTACACAACCAGCCAGGACAGGGTCACTACACAACCAGCCAGAACAGAGTCACTACATAACCAGCCAGGACAGAGTCACTACACAACCAGCCAGAACAGAGTCACTACATAACCAGCCAGGACAGAGTCACTACACAACAACCAGCCAGGACAGAGTCACAACACAACCAGCTAGTACAGAGTCACTACATAACCAGCCAGGACAGAGTCACTACATAACCAGCCAGGACAGAGTCACTACACAACCAGCTAGGACAGAGTCACTACACAACCAGCCAGGACCGAGTCACTACACAACCAGCACAGAGTCACTACACAACCAGCCAGGACAGAGTCACTACTAGTCACTGACAGAGTCACTCTAGGACAGAGTCACTACACAACCAGCCAGGACAGAGTCAACCAGCTAGGACAGAGTCACTACACAACCAGCTATGACAGAGTCACTACACAACCAGCCAGGACAGAGTCACTACACAATACACAACCAGCTAGGACAGAGTCACTACACAACCAGCTATGACAGAGTCACTACACAACCAGCCAGGACAGAGTCACTACACAATCAGCTAGGACAGAGTCACTACACAACCAGCTAAGACAGGGTCACTACACAACCAGCCAGGACAGGGTCACTACACAACCAGCCAGAACAGAGTCACTACATAACCAGCCAGGACAGAGTCACTACACAACCAGCCAGAACAGAGTCACTACATAACCAGCCAGGACAGAGTCACTACACAACAACCAGCCAGGACAGAGTCACAACACAACCAGCTAGTACAGAGTCACTACATAACCAGCCAGGACAGAGTCACTACATAACCAGCCAGGACAGAGTCACTACACAACCAGCTAGGACAGAGTCACTACACAACCAGCCAGGAAAGAGTCACTACACAACCAGCCAGGACAGAGTCACTACACAACCAGCCAGGACAGAGTCACTACATAACCTGCCAGGACAGAGTCACTACACAACCAGCTATGACAGAGTCACTACACAACCAGCTATGACAGAGTCACTACACAACCAGCTAGGACAGAGTCACTACACAACCAGCCAGGACAGAGTCACTACACAACCAGCTAGGACAGAGTCACTACACAACCAGCTATGACAGAGTCACTACACAACCAGCCAGGACAGAGTCACTACACAACCAGCTAGGACAGAGTCACTACACAACCAGCTAAGACAGGGTCACTACACAACCAGCCAGGACAGAGTCACTACACAACCAGCCAGGACAGAGTCACTACATAACCAGCCAGGACAGAGTCACTACACAACAACCAGCCAGGACAGAGTCACAACACAACCAGCTAGTACAGAGTCACTACATAACCAGCCAGGACAGAGTCACTACATAACCAGCCAGGACAGAGTCACTACACAACCAGCCAGGACAGAGTCACTACACAACCAGCCAGGACAGAGTCACTACACAACCAGCCAGGACAGAGTCACTACACAACAACCAGCCAGGACAGAGTCACTACACAACCAGCTAGGACAGAGTCACTACATAACCAGCCAGGACAGAGTCACTACACAACCAGCTAGGACAGAGTCACTACATAACCAGCCAGGACAGAGTCACTACACAACCAGCCAGGACAGAGTCACTACACAACCAGCCAGGACAGAGTCACTACACAACAACCAGCAAGGACAGAGTCACTATACAACAAATGTCGTCATTATGTGATGGTATGTTACGGACGTGGCCACGCTCCGCCACTACAAGGCGTCGGTCACCACTTGCTGGGCCGAACGCACAACCTCTGACTTGCCAAGAGCAACTACGACCAGCTACGCCAAAGAAAAGCTAGCTATTCGTTGACGCGGGTAGCCCATTACATACCTGAGGAGTGAGTTTCACAGGTTCACACCCGTTACAATACAAAAACTTTATTTTGAAATGAGTACATGTATTTATTTATGTAGGTAAATGAGCCAGGAAATGAAAAAAGGTGCCAATGACAATAAATAATATTGATCATGCCAGTAGAAAGTACAGATATTTGTGGTCAAAATATAATTAGTGAAAGTAAAAAGTTGTCAGAAAAATAAACAGTGATACCTACTGATACCATAATAATCTAATCAAGTACAGTAACCAAGTATTTATACTCCGTTACTTCCCATCTCTCGTTTCTGGTAAATAAATAGACCAAACCTTTAAACTCAGACTTCTTATAAACACAATACAACATAAATAGCATATCTTATGGGAGTCTAGTTTCATTTAAAATAAAACATATTCAGGATTAACATGAATGTATGTTTTCCACGTTCCATTGAATCTGGATTTATGAGTCATTCTACTTTCAGTGTATCCGTCTATAGTATTTTATGGCTTGCCTTCTTCAGTGATTGACTTGGCCATGTTAATTGAGCTGTGTTGCTGGATGCATATCCAACATATATTTTAAATCAATATTGTGTTCATAGCGCTGTTAACTAGCGTTGTAGGTTTATGAAAGGGTGTTAAGATGATGTACAGTACCAGTCCAAGGGCCGGGGCCAGTGCTGATGATGTCACAGAAGCTCTGGGGTACAGAAGGTTGTAAAGCAGGAGAATACAGTAAATAAGCCAGGCTCCTTTACAAAAGACATACATCAAAAAAAAAAAAATCCTGTTAACAGATGCTTTCGTCCAAAACGACGATCAAACAGTCCATTTATAAAGTACAGCACAATATCGAGGATAAGAAGTGTGTAGTTCTACAAACATGCGCGAACACAAGGTACAGTCTATTTGTACAGTTACACAGTATGCACTTCACTGGAACGAGAGAAAGGGTAAGACACCCAGAGAGAGAGAGAGAGAGAGAGAGAGAGAGAGAGAGAGAGAGAGACAGAGCCAGAGAGAGAGACAGAGAGAGAGAGACAGAGAGAGAGAGACAGAGAGAGAGAGACAGAGAGACAGACAGACAGAGAGAGAGACAGAGAGACAGAGACAGAGACAGAGAGAGAGAGAAAGAGAGAGAGAGAGAGAGAGAGAGAGCAGGGAAGATGCGGAGGGGGACAGAGGTAGAGATGGATCATTTTGTATCAGTTTATGGTAGAGATGGATCATGTTTAATGATCATGTTTAATTGCTTGCTTGTCTAGAATCAGAGTGCAATTTACTATCAGGTCTATCTCCACGCTCAATGCAGCGAACAACAACCTTTAAGCTCACAAAATGTCACTGTTATTTAGGTTTGTGAGCAAACTCAGTAAAGCTGTACAAAACCACCATTGATCTGGCAAAATACGATAACACACAATAACACCAACAATTTGGTGAGTATTTGAAGCAAATTACAGCGTTCAAGTGGTTGCATCTATTTGATAGCTTTCAACTCATTGAGTTTTTATCAGGCAGCCTATGAGCAATCTAAATGAGGCAGGATTATCGCTGCCCTTGGTCTCCTGTTACAGTGTGACATGAGGTCTCAAACTGGGGGGTGATTGCAGGAGGATTCAAGCCCTTTAATCATCTGGAAGGGTATGGACCAATCAGATGAGTATGGACACCTGAGAGCAATGATCCAAGATTACTACCTGTGGTTCACAAAGAGAGGGGGGGGAGGAGGGGAAGGAGAGTAGGGAGAGAGAGACAGAGAGAGAGTGGGGAGAAACAGAGAGAGGGGGTAGGAGAGAAGGAGGGGGTGGGAGAGAAGGAGGTGGAGGAGTAGGGGGGGAAGAGAAGACTAGTAGCCGTTTCTATCTAGGTGGACAGGTGATGACACCAGACCTATGGTATCAGTGGTGCCTTTGGTGGTGCCCATCCTTTAGTGGTGTCCATCCTCTAGTCTCTTTACCCCGTTGCCTTCTGGCAGGCGTTACCGCAGCATCCGGTCGCGCACACGCAGACTGGACAACAGTTTCTACCCAAGGTTCATCAGGCTTCTCAATGGACATTTTCACTGCACACCAGTCACTTATACACTGTCACTTTCAGCTACTGGTTGCTCTTTCAGTAACATTGCACTACTGTACCTCACTGTACCTCGCCACCAGGCTCCTGTTTGGTCATTGACATAGTCACTGATCTGCAAATTTGCACTATTGCACTGTACTCCACTTAGGTTAGAATAGGTTATAGGGTTAAAACAGGTTTTTTGTGCATTTAGGGTTAGTATAGCATACTATTTATTGCTATCTGTAATTTAGGAAGTTTTAGTGTTAGGTTTAGTATAGTCGTTTATTTATTGCTATCTGTATATTTTGGAAGTTCACTTATCTAAGGTCAGCATAGATGTAAATTTGTTCCGTGTACTTATATGTTATGTTATGCCAGGTGCTTGCGTTGTCTTGTCTTAAGAATTTCAGTGCCCAGTCTAACCTTGTGTTGTTCTGTGTACCTGACAAATAAAAGACTTGAACTTGAACCTGGTGTGAGTAGTGAGACTAAGGATTTCCTGCCATCAGCAGCAGCAGGGGACAGTCTCACATGGTCAATAGAGAGCTCCCTCCTCTCTAATCCGGCTATGTACTTCCTGTTCCTGCTATGTACTTCCTGTTCCTGCTGTGTACTTCCTGTTCCTGCTATGTACTTCCTGTTCCTGCTGTTTACTTCCTGTTCCTGCTATGTACTTCCTGTTCCTGCTATGTACTTCCTGCTTCTGCTGGGTACTACTCCTTGTGCTCCTCAGCTGACACACACAAACAGACGAGGATTTAGGGCACTGTCCAGGAGCCTGTGACAGAGCAAAGCACAGCAGAGCAGAGCAGAGTAAAGTACAGCAGAGCAGAGTAAAGTACAGCAGAGCAGAGTACAGCAGAGCAGGGTAGAGTAAAAATTTGAAATCACGTTATTAATAGTAGGCTAGCCGCCGTTTTTTCCCGTCTTAATGCGATGTTGTGCGAATCAAAACAACGTTTACAAACGTGAATTGATCTTACTTTGTACTTGAGGCCTTTTGCGGGCATCTGTGGGAGTGGGAGCTCTCGATGGTTTCTTCAAAAAATCAGATGATATTCATGGCTAATTAATCCATTCCGAACAGGTAGGCTAATCCACAATGTGTGTTTACATAGGCTACTTCGTGGATCCTGACTGGTGTCGTCGCTGCCGCAACGCATTGATTGGAGGGTCACAGACCATAGACAGCGCAGATGAAATTATTCAGACTACAGCGCTATGTTCAACGATATGAAATGTAGTCTTTGGTGTTTTAAAATTTCACCAAATTTCACTCGCCAAATGGCGGAGCATCGGACACAATTTAGTCGCCAGCCCAAAAATCTACACGCCAATGGCGCTTGGCAGGTGCCAATTTCGAGCCCTGAGAGCAGAGTACAGTACAGTACAGTAGAGTAGAGTAGAGTAGAGCAGAGTACAGTAGAGTAGAGCAGAGTGGAGTTGAGTAAAGTAGAGCAGAATAAAGAAGGGTAGAGCAGAGCAGAGTAAAACAGGGTAGAGTAGAGCAGTACAGAACAGGGTAGTATAGAACAATGCTGAGTATTGTTATACACGAGAAGAACTACATTCCATCAGCATCGCAAATCATGACTTCCCCATATCGCTCCCAGGAACACCACCTTACAGCTCACCCAGGAACACATCCTTACAGCTCACCCAGGAACACATCCTTACAGCTCACCCAGGAACACATCCTTACAGCTCACCCAGGAACACATCCTTACAGCTCACCCAGGAACACATCCTTACAGCTCACCCAGGAACACACCCTTACATCTCACCCAGGAACACGTCCTCATAGCTCACCCAGGAACACGTCCTCATAGCTCACCCAGGAACACGTCCTTACAGCTCACCCAGGAACACATCCTTACATCTCACCCAGAAACATATCCTTA
Source organism: Hypomesus transpacificus (assembly GCF_021917145.1). Taxonomy (NCBI): domain Eukaryota; kingdom Metazoa; phylum Chordata; class Actinopteri; order Osmeriformes; family Osmeridae; genus Hypomesus; species Hypomesus transpacificus. The sequence continues at coordinate 2,923,651 of NC_061068.1, read as the reverse complement.
CATCTCACCCAGGAACACATCCTTACATCTCACCCAGGAACACATCCTTACAGCTCACCCAGGAACACACCCTTACATCTCACCCAGGAACACGTCCTCATAGCTCACCCAGGAACACGTCCTCATAGCTCACCCAGGAACATGTCCTTACAGCTCACCCAGGAACACATCCTTACATCTCACCCAGGAACACCACCTTACAGCTCATAGTATTGGAGACATAATCAAGCCCCTCTGACAGATAGGCTGAGACGGTTTAATCCATATTTCAGAGCCAAGTGGGATGGTACTTTGTTCTTTAGCAGCAAGATGAGGGAGCGAGAGAGACACAGTGATAAAGAGATGGAGGGAAAAGAGAGACACAGTGATAAAGTGATGGAGGGAAAGAGAGAGACTCAGTAATAAAGAGATGGATGGAAAAGAGAGAGAGACCGAGTGGAAGAGAGAGCGAGGGAGAGTAGAGTGCGAGAAAGAGGAGAAATGAAAGAGAGTATATATACAGAGAGAGAGAGAAACCGGTTGACATGGTTGCTACAGCATACAGTGGTTCCAACAGACACATTTTATTAATTTTTACCTAAGACTGGAGGTGAGAGAAGACACCAGGGAACCTGACATTTTGACAGTTGAGCCCCAGATAAACAACTAGATATGCTGGAGGAACTTCTCCTCAACCTGTCACAGGCGTCAAGAAAGTCTACATGTTACTCATTTAGCCGACGCTTCCACCCCAAAGCGACATACAAAAAATGGATGCAGAAAGTAGAAAAATCAAGGATCAGAAATGCGTTCTAACAGTATTTCAATGGTCGAAGGCAGTTTGAGGCAGTCTGAGGCAGTCTTGGGTGATCTGAGGCAGACTGAGACACTGACGCATGTAGACTTGAGTCAACACTATTTTGAGCCTTGCGCTCAGATAGTACTGGCCCCAGCCCGAGGTCACCAAATCAAAAGTGTTTGTCTTTGTCCCCGACCAATCAGATCCTCCTGGAGGATGCAGATTCAAAACATCTTCCGGTGACCCACTTAAGAGTGAGTCAACCTGAGGGTTCATCTGTTGGAGGTGTTTGGGTTTGTGTGTGCTTGCATGCCCTCCAGCCAAGACGCAACATAGCCAAACATGCATTGTTAATTGTAGATTTACAGGACAACATAGGTTATTTATTCGAATAAAACACAGTCAGGAAAATGAAATAACGATAGCCCCATTGCCAATAAACTAAATCATCACACATTCTACCTATGCTAGATCCAGTATACGTTAGTGTAGCGTTATTCACTCTGCGTTGTGTAGATTGATTGAAGACACTGCCATAACTGTAGATGCTGATCTGGAGTAGGTTTTATTTTCGCTGTGCACGAAGAAACAACCATTAGCTAGCTCAGCAACACGGCGCTAACTTTGTGCACCTCTCTCCCAGCTCTCGGCCACCTGAGTGAGCACTTCCTCATCCACTATCGTCCTCACGAATCACAACCGGCACCGTAGTCAGCGAGCTCCGTAATATTAACAGTGTAAATATGACATTACTGTACATTTTACAGTATCCCCTTGGTTACAAAACTTATATACAATATGAATATAACCTTGACATTTTACCACAGCTTAACAATTTAACAATTCTCAGACTCAAAGACAACATACCTCGCTAGCTGGAGTTCAGGTCGAAAAGAATGATAGAACTGTGAGAACACAGATAACCCACGATGGCTCAAACCAAAACATACAAATACTTTTTTTGAAAATTGTGTATTTTTACATTTGCAAACATAGATGTTTGATAAATGTTTGTACACCAAAAATGTACATTAGATTTGCATCTGTAATTATTATTATTTTTAACACATTGAAATATTACCATGACCACCAAATGATCAACCTCCCACTCCCAATTTGACCCACTTGACTTGGTCCTTGTGTGCAATCCAGTGCGTAATCTAGGGGAACAATATTCCACCGCTACATTAGCATTGCTAATAACTGTTAGCGACAAAATCATACTTACAACTTGCGGTTGTGATGAGCATACGGTTGGAACAGCACCTCTTTTCAGCAACAGCAGTTTAGCAAATCCGGATTTATATAGTCCAAGTTTTTCAAAACTATCTTTGGTGAAATGGTTCGAGCAAATGAATAATTAAGTGTCAAACTTCACAGGGATCTTCTCATAGACAAACATCAGCCATGCCCGTCGAGTGTTTGGTTCCTTGGGAAGACTATAAAAAGTGTCAGCATTCCCTGTACAGCCTGGAACACTGCAGTTACGACCGTACATTTTGGGGCGTGACAAAGGTACAGACCGGAGCCAAAAATTGTGGAGCCACATTTGTGACGTCACAAAGATGGGATTTTGAAACCGACCGTTTTACAGCGGCAGTTTTAAATTGTGAGATTTGCACAGGAAAGAGGTGTTATACATTGATATGTATGCATTTAGCAGACGCTTTTATCCAGAGCGACCGCCAAAAGAGAGCTTTACAAAGTGCATAGGTCACTGATCATAAGAACGAGATAGCCCCAAACATTGCGGGTAACCAAACATGAAGCATTCATTTTGAAAACTAAATAAGTCCCAAAGGGAAGAACCATAAGAGCATGTAGTTAAACAAGATACAATTAAACAACATGAACCTTGTAAAGTACAAGGGTGTACTTGTGGGAAAAAAAGCAAGCAACAAAATTATATTACACAGCAAGTAGGGGGAGCTTTTCAGCGGCCACTTCTGAGAGCGGAATAATCCGGTCAACGGGCATCTTCAATTATAGAGGGTTTTGGTTGTATTTTGGTTGTCTCAAACAAAAGCTCTCCACCACATTAACGCAGTTGAAAAAAAAAATACACTTCCGCTCTACCGGGCTCGGCGCTGCCACGGCCCTATATCACAGGTCAGTTAAACGTGTGTCAATTATTCAATCACGGCCAGGCAGTTGACCAAGCAGAACATGGCAATCACAGTTTTCATCTTTGCATAACTTTAAACCATAATTCGAATGTTTCATTAACTTAACTTAAACTTTTCAACATTAACAATTCAGATACATTTGGAAACTTAACTTACAAAACGGCTCCAACAGGTGTCAATGAACTTTGAGGTTCACTCTATGTCCATTTTACCCACAAACTGTCGTTATTCAACTATGACAAGGTAAACTCGGTTTTGCAGTCTACGACCCCTTTAAATTGATATTAATAATTAACAGCTTGATGTTGGCTATAATTAAAATTCCTATAGAACAGCAAGTGTCAGAACGGGGACTTTGAGATGATGGAATTTCAATTGCCCATCTAAAGCCAAAGCTCACAACTGTGTATCTTTTTTTAAGGCTTGTTATTTTGGCAGATGAGAAAATGCACCCTGCTGCAGAATGAGATGTAGCTAAGTCTTGTCACACCCTCTCACCACACTCTCAGACACACACACACACTCTCTCAGACACACACACACACTCTCTCACACACACACCACACTCTCATACACACACAGAACTAACCCAAAACCCTCCAATCGAACTCCAGCCATGGCAGCCAGGGCCAAACAGGCTTGGCAGTTTGCCAAGGAACTTTCAGACGACATTTAATAACGTCGAAAACACACAGTCACGACAAATCACCCACATCTACAGTGTTCTCTGCCTCATCGCCACGTTTGGGTCACTGAGTGCAGCTCAGTGGTTAGAGCATTTGACTGCATATAAAGAGGTTGCAGACTCGAATCCCCCTTTGAAATGCTGCTGTAGATAAAATAGTTTGGTAAACAAACACACACTATACCAGAAAACCAATCTTCTGTAGGAATTAACGCAAGGAACAAACTTTACCAGCTCTGACAGGCTGGAGTATAACACTAACCAAGCTTTCCCACCAGCAGACGAAGGTAGCGGGCCCAGAGTCTCTCACTTTCCTGTGAAAGACTGGAGGGTTTGGGGGTCTGGAGGGTCTGGGGGTCTGGAGGGTCTGGGGGGTCTGGAGGGTCTGGAGGGGCTGGGGGGTCTGGTGGGTCTGGAGGGTCTGGGGGTCTGGGGTCTGGAGGGTCTGGGGGGTCTGGGGGGTCTGGAGGGTCTGGGGGGTCTGGAGGGGCTGGGGGGTCTGGAGGGTCTGGGGGTCTGGGGTCTGGAGGGTCTGGGGGGTCTGGGGGGTCTGGAGGGTCTGGGGGGTCTGGAGGGTCTGGGGTCTGGAGGGTCTGGGGGGGAAGGTCTGGAAAGTCAACAAATCACTGAAGGACCTTGGCCTCGATGCACTGGCAAGCAGATGTCCATCTGGCCCGAAAGTCTGCAGTCTGGTGTGTGGTATTCACTCAAAAAGCAAATACAATTATGGGGGATTTTATTTCTGAACGTCAAGGTTCCTGAGAAACACTTGCATCACAGAGAGACACTTGTAGCACAGACGGGTTAAAGACTAAATGACATCAATGTTGAATCAAATGCTCATCGGCTGAGGTTTCCTTTGGGACACAGAGAAGGAGGGTAGCATCTGAGCTGAGGGAAAAGGAAAATGTCTGATTTCCACTGGTGGTGAGAATAGTCCATCTGCATACATCTGATGTGTTTGGATGGAAAACAGCCCCCCCCCCCCCTTCCACACACACACCTACCCCAACATCACTCGCGCATCACTGGTGTAGGAGACAGGGACCGGGGATTGAACCCTGTTTTGTCACATTGGTGCGTGACTATTTTTAGTTTGTGTTGTTTTATAGTGTCCCTTTGGATTGGTCTAATACTATTCGTGTTTAACGGATGGGGGCAGTTTGAAGTCTACATTATGGGTAACTTAGTCTGACTGACAAGGATTCATATAGGTGAGGTAGTCTTTCCTAGAATATTTTGTCCTTCAGTCAACCAGAGCATATTCGTATCAGCAGAGCAAGGCACCTCACACGATCAACGAAACAGCCGATAGTTCTAACCCTGGTTATGGACACAGCAAGATGTGAGTGAAACTGACCCCCTCCAAACACAACACTCGCGAAGCCAATGCGTTTCCTCGCAAGCCACAGAACGTCAAAAAGACCTAGGTCAATAAAAGTGTCAATCTCGGGGTAAAAAATAGGTAGTGTTACTTACCGTATGAAGCGGTGCCTAGACTGATGTAGCCGGAGCGGTGCGTTCCCGAGGTCCGGCCACTACGGTGCTGAAGCTTATCGGCAGGTGAAATCAGTAAGGGGAGATACCTTGTTTTGTTTTTTCAACACATCAACATTTGCAGAAAATTACTTAAGAATACCGGCATTAGACTCGATAAAAATAAGATATTCGAATTCTCTCTATTCAGCAGTTCAGATGGCAGAGCGCGCGTTGAGCTACGGCCAACCCGCTTTCGATGTATCAGCGAAGATACGGTGTACGGTACTGAACTATCTTTCCTTTCTTTTACATCGAATAAAATACGCTGTCACTGTCACGTGCTTTCATCCCCACAGAGCTCTCGGTGATGCACCGTACACACGCGAGCAACTCCCAGCACTACCGACAAGACACAAATAATAGCCACTCAATCAAAATCTCCATCCACTCTAACGCTGTCTGCCAATAATCACGTGAAGCACTGTCTGTAACGAGAGAATTGAAGGATAATTGCCGACAGTCTGTTTAGCACCATTGTTGTATTGGCAGAAACGTGCTGCTCTTGCATGTGCTGGTCCCATATATGAGGGCTACCTCCTTCTCAATGTAACCTCTTGGTTATTTGATGGAGCTGTTAATATCGGTTTTATTCTAATTTCCTTTCCTGATGATGCGTTTCAATGGATATGACATTCACTCTCTGTCCTCTCTGTCTCCCTGTCTCCTCTCTGTCTCCCTCTCTCCTCTCTGTCTCCCTCTCTCCTCTCTGTCTCCCTCTCTCCTCTCTCTGTCTCCCTGTCTCCTCTCTGTCTCCCTCTCTCCTCTCTCTGTCTCCCTGTCTCCTCTCTGTCTCCCTCTCTCCTCTCTCTGTCTCCCTCTCTCCTCTCTCCCTCTCTCTCTCCTCTCTGTCCCCCTCTCTGTCTCCCTCTCTCCTCTCTCTGTCTCCCTCTCTCCTCTCTCTGTCTCCCTCTCTCCTCTCACTGTCTCCCTCTCTCTCCTCTCTGTCCCCCTCTCTCGCCTCTGTCTCCCTCTCTCCTCTCTGTCTCCCTCTCTCCTCTCTGTCTCCCTCTCTCCTCTCACTGTCTCCCTCTCTCTCCTCTCTGTCCCCCTCTCTTGATCAATACTGGGGGCTCCAGCATAGAGAGATGGATCTTCTGGTTAGACACAAATGTGTTCTCATACACTGCAATATCAAATCATTGCTGGGCAGAGGTAAACAACCTTATATATAATGGTCCTGCCTTTCTAGCTAAATGACAAATCGATTGGTTTGGCCAAAGCAATTGATGCCCCCTGAGTGCCCAGCCTGGTGGACCTCTGATCCAGCCTGTGAGCTTCCTCAACGTCCAGCCACACACCTAACCTACAGCTCTGGGACATTTCAGGATTTGCAGGCTTATATTTTATTACATTTTGGTGGTTAACCAAAGTCCTCCTGTAGCTATTGCCCAGCCTTACCACAACGCACCTCTTCGCCATGTCTCAGAGCATCACGACCACAGCAGGATGAAGACGCCCCCAGGTCTCCAGAGGTGATAGACGAGACACACCTGGTGAAGAGACCCCCCCCGCCACACACACACACTCTCACAGACACACACTCTCACACACACACACTCTCACAGACACACACTCTCACAGACACACACATTGTTGATTACTAGAGTGGTTTCATTGATGGAACGCAATTCCAGAAATCATAGCTTGACATTTCAGAGTACAGCTTGTGAATACGGATGAGTGTGTTGCTAGGTAGCAAAGACCTCACCTCAAGTCGCACCCCATCAGAGATGTATACGAGAGGAATCACATTATGATTATGACATTTTATGACTGCCTATGGGCATCATCTGTCAGTAAAACTGGCCATCATGTGTGATAATTCACCACTTCACCCCAGCTTGTGTTTGTCTCTGCGTAAATGTTCTGAACATGAATGTTGTGTACATCTTCACTGGTCTCATCTCATTGGTTCCTCTGCTGTGTCTCTGGACTTCTGGGTGTATTTTCTGCAGGTCAAAGTTGTCATTCAGTTACACAGGGTTTACGTGTGTAACTGTATCTCCCTGCAGCCCTGCAGCCTCAGCCCATCTCCCTGCAGCCCTGCAGCCCTGCAGCCCTGCCGCCTCAGCCCATCTCCCTGCAGCCCTGCAGCCCTGCAGCCCTGCCGCCTCAGCCCATCTCCCTGCAGCCCTGCAGCCCTGCCGCCTCAGCCCATCTCCCTGCAGCCCTGCAGCCTCAGCCCATCTCCCTGCAGTCCTGCAGCCTCAGCCCATCTCCCTGCAGCCCTGCAGCCCTGCCGCCTCAGCCCATCTCCCTGCAGCCCTGCCGCCCTGCCGCCCCAGCCCATCTCCCTGCCGCCCTGCCGCCTCAGCCCATCTCCCTGCAGCCCTGCAGCCCATCTCCCTGCAGCCCTGCAGCCCTGCAGCCCATCTCCCTGCAGCCCATCTCCCTGCAGCCCATCTCCCTGCAGCCCTGCCGCCTGCAGCCCATCTCCCTGCAGCCCATCTCCCTGCAGCCCATATCCCTGCAGCCCTGCCGGCTCAGCCCAGATTACACTGAGACAACGATCCATGGAGCTGGAGAAGGGGAGGAGGGAGGAGAAGAAAAGAGGAGCAGGGGAGGATGAGGAGAAGAGTAGGGGAGGAGGGGATGAAAGGAAAGGAGATGGGGAGGAGAGGAAAAAGGAGAGCAGAAAGGGGTGTGTGAGCATTTGTGTGAGTGTTTTCCGGGCAGGTTAAAATTGTGGGATGTGTTATCCTCACTAGAGAACTGCCTAGAATGTAACGTAACATCAGGAACATTCTCCAGTATATTAGTGCTGTGTATTAACGCCCAGAACAGCCATGCTGCTGGTGCATCAACAACCCACATGATGCAGTTCACTGTCCGGAGGACAGAAGGGTGGCTTGATGGAGGGGAGACATTACTCCTGCGTACCACGGCATCGCTCCCCAATACTCACTTCACGTTTATTTAATGCCATGGTGCAGCTGTCCTGCTTACACTCGCATGCTCAACCCCTCCGCAGGGAGGATTCATGGAGCGCATCAATCACGCCCGTTCATCCCAGGTGTATGGTGTGGTTGACATCGATCTCTCTGGACAGAGACAGCAGACCAGCAAGCTGAGTGGACACACACTTGATTTAGACGCTGGTTAAACCCACGTTCTGTGTTACGCAACACTCTCTCTCTCTCTCTCTCTCTCTCACCCACCCCTCAATCACATCCACCCTTCCATCACATCCACCAAACATCGCAATGAAACTGAACGCAGTCTCATGTGCAGTTCATCCAGCAGCACATGCAGCAGTTAGGAGTGTTCCGGTTGTTCCAGGGGGGCAGACAACAGTGAGCAGGTGTGTGTTGGTGTGAGCAGGTGCAGGGTCGGCTCTTATTTTTGGAGGGGGCACAGCATTCCATTAGGGGGGGCAATGGCATTATAGGGTTAGGGTTAGTTTGCTCTGATCTGAACTGTTACAGCTGGGCCATGTTAGCTCGCTCTCCACAGAATAACAGAATCTGTGTTATTACATCTCAGTGTGCCTGAGAGGATTTTCTGTTTGAACAGGCGATTTTTCTTATTCTGCTTTTGTCCTTGAAGTAAAGTGCTAGTGACTCTGGCATGACTGCTTGCCTGAGCCTGTTTTAATAACGTGTCAGTTGTTGGCCTTGCAAATTCCGGCATATAGTCTGGCATATCGACTATGTTGATCTGGGTGCTTTGTGGCAATGTGAATATTGGCAATTCTATTGACCTTTCATCAGACTGGCCAGCCTGCACACCGTGGGACTCCCAGGCAAGCAGACTGACCTGACGGGACCCCTGGAGAGGAAGCACCCTGGCCCCCAGCGATCTGAGAGGAGAGCAAGGGGATGGAGGTGTGAGAGGAGAGGAGAGCAAGGGGATGGAGGTGTGAGAGGAGAGCAAGGGGATGGAGGTGTGAGGGGAGAGCAAGGGGATGGAGGTGTGAGGGGAGAGGAGAGCAAGGGGATGGAGGTGTGAGAGGAGAGCAAGGGGATGGAGGTGTGAGGGGAGAGCAAGGGGATGGAGGTGTGAGGGGAGAGCAAGGGGATGGAGGTGTGAGGGGAGAGCAAGGGGATGGAGGTGTGAGGGGAGAGCAAGGGGATGGAGGTGTGGAGGTGTGAGGGGAGAGCAAGGGGATGGAGGTGTGAGGGGAGAGCAAGGGGATGGAGGTGTGAGGGGAGAGCAAGGGGATGGAGGTGTGAGGGGAGAGGACAGGACAGGAGAGGAAGGGCAGAGGAGAGCGCTGAGTTTCTCATCTGTCCACATTAGCAGGTGTCAGGGCTCGCCCCATCCACGGTTGTCATGGTGACAGAGTGTGGTATACTCCAGGCGCATTGTGGGTTGAAGGTTAAGTGATAGCCCCAGTCTGCCTGTTCACCCTTGAGCCACCTCTGTCATGAGCCCAGACTGGAGGGAGGGAGGCAGAGAAGGAGTCAGAGAGATTATGGTGTGGCATTTTTTTGTTGTGGCTATTTTGGTGCATTTTCGCAGCTTGCGTTCTGTATTCTGAATTCATTAAAATGATGAGAGACAAACAGAAAGGAGAAAAAGAGAACGAGAAAGAGAAGGATAGAGGGTTGTACCCACAGCAGAGTTGCAGCATCAGCAGAATCTGCATGACTCCTGTAGGATGGGCCGTGAGGGAGGGACGCAGGAACAGGAAGTCAATTAGAGTAGGTGGAGACAGGGAGGGAGGACAGACCAGATAGAACAGGGAGTGGAGGAAAGAATATGTGGTTGCTGAAGGAGAGAGGGAAACGGAAAGATGTACAGTAGGAAAGATAGAATACGGAGGGGAGGGAGGGAGTTAGAGAAGGAGAGAGGGAGGGAGAGAGGGCAGCTCAAAGGCCTGTCTGATGAATTATGCATGTGTATCCCCCCTTGCTGCTTGATCTGCACCAGATCTGCATGGATCTGAGACCAGGGCCGTCATCTCTCTCCACCCCACCAAGACCTCAGCCAAGCAGCCATACAACCTCCAGATCCCCAGTATCTCTGGGGATGAACCTCAGCAAAGTGGGCCAGAAGAGGGAAGCCATTTGTCTTAACAGTAGAACCTCTTAAAGTCTTTTGACAGAACCAGCAGCTCAGCAAGGAGGGGCTAAGTGTTTGGGATGAACTCCCTCTCAACTTTTAGGGGGCATGTACAAAGAAACATGCACACACACACTCCCCCTTATCCTCGGTGTAAATAGGGAGCTCTAGGACTGTCTGTCCTCAGACACTGAACAGAGTAGCCTCTGCCTCGGGTGTGCGTCTGTCTCCTCTCCAGCCCGTCTCCTAAATGTCAGCCATAACTCCTCCATCCTTCCCGGCGACAACACGCTCACAAGCTCACCACCATCGCCATCCCAAGCCACAACACAAAGTATGTTCTTTGCTCATTGACATTCCTCTCAGCTAACGAGACACGGCACAAATGAAGACGTTCACCGCAGGCGTGGTGATTCTGCCAGAGCAGGCTGACTGACAGGAGGGGAGGAGGAGGCTGGGGAGGGAGGGATGGACTGGTCTGGTCAGCTTCGCACAGACTTTCAACCAGTGAACAGGTGGAAGTCTTCTTCTCCCAGGGCAAGGATGATGTGTGTTGCATCCTCCTGCAGCTGGCCTTTAGGGGCCTCTGGTGCATCCTCCTGCAGCTGGCCTCTAGGGTCCTCTGGTGCATCCTCCTGCAGCTGGCCTTTAGAGGCCTCTGGTGCATCCTCCTGCAGCTGGCCTTTAGGGGCCTCTGGTGCATCCTCCTGCAGCTGGCCTTTAGAGGCCTCTGGTGCATCCTCTTGCAGCTGGCCTCTAGGGGCCTCTGGTGCATCCTCCTGCAGCTGGCCTTTAGAGGCCTCTGGTGCATCCTCCTGTAACTGGCCTCTAGGGGCCTCAAGTGGATCCTCCTGCAGCTGGCCTCTAGGGGCCTCTGGTGCATCCTCCTGCAGCTGGCCTCTAGGGGCCTCTGGTGCATCCTCCTGCAGCTGGCCTCTAGGGGCCTCTGGTGCATCCTCCTGTAACTGGCCTCTAGGGGCCTCTGGTGCATCCTCCTGTAACTGGCCTCTAAGGGCCTCTGGTGCATCCTCCTGTAACTGGCCTCTAGGGGCCTCTGGTGCATCCTCCTGTAACTGGCCTCTAAGGGCCTCTGGTGCATCCTCCTGTAACTGGCCTCTAGGGGCCTCTGGTGCATCCTCCTGCAGCTGGCCTCTAGGGGCCTCTGGTGCATCCTCCTGTAACTGGCCTCTAAGGGCCTCTGGTCCATCCTCCTGTAACTGGCCTCTAAGGGCCTCTGGTCCATCCTCCTGTAACTGGCCTTTAGGGGCCTCTGGTGCATCCTCCTGCAGCTGGCCTCTAAGGGCCTCTGGTCCATCCTCCTGTAACTGGCCTCTAAGGGCCTCTGGTCCATCCTCCTGTAACTGGCCTCTAGGGGCCTCTGGTGCATCCTCCTGTAACTGGCCTCTAGGGGCCTCTGGTCCATTCTCCTGTAACTGGCCTCTAGGGGCCTCTGGTGGATCCTCCTGCAGCTGGCCTCTAGGGGCCTCTGGTGCATCCTCCTGTAACTGGCCTCTAGGGGCCTCTGGTGGATCCTGGATGGAACTGCAGCTCTGGTCTGCTGCCAGGATCTCAACAGCTGTGGTGTTGCACACGCTCAGAAGGACCCAGGCTGTGGTGCTGCACACGCTCAAAAGGACCCAGGGCCCCACCCCAGAGCCCCACCCCAGGGCCCCACCCCAGGGCCCCACCCCAGAGCCCCACCCCAGGGCTCCACCCCAGGGCCCCACCCCAGGGCCCCACCCCAGGGCCCCACCCCAGGGCTCCACCCCAGGGCCCCACCCCAGGGCCCCACCCCAGGGCCCCACCCCAGGGCCCCACCCCAGGGCTCCTGGGTAGACTTGATTTGCATAAGGGTGTGCTTGACACTCAGTGGCTGTAATTGCTTCTTTTTCTCTCTCCTCCCCCATCTCTCTCCTCTTTCTCCCTACATTTTTCCTCTCTCTCTCTCCGTCCTCTCTGCTTCGGAGGGTAATACTAACAAAAATCATGCTCTCTCCCCCCTGGTTAACACCTCTCTCCTCCTCCTCCTCTCTCCCCCCTGGTAAACGCCTCTCTCCTCCTCCTGCTCCTCTCTCCCCCCTGGTAAACACCTCTCTCCTCCTCTTCCTCTCTCCATCCTGGTAAACACCTCTCTCCTCCTCCTCTCTCCCCCCTGGTTAACACCTCTCTCCTCCCCTCTTCCCTCTGGTAAACACCTCTCTCCTCCTCCTCTCTCCCCCCTGGTTAACACCTCTCTCCTCCTCCTCCTCCTCCTCTCTCCCCCCTGGTTAACACCTCTCTCCTCCTCCTCCTCCTCCTCCTCTCTCCCCCCTGGTTAACACCTCTCTCCTCCTCCTCCTCCTCCTCCTCCTCCTCCTCCTCCTCCTCCTCCTCCTCCTCTCTCCCCCCTGGTAAACACCTCTCTCCTTATCCTCTCTCCCCCCTGGTTAACACCTCTCTCCTCCTCCTCCTCCTCCTCCTCTCTCCCCCCTGGTTAACACCTCTCTCCTCCTCCTCCTCCTCCTCCTCTCTCCCCCCTGGTTAACACCTCTCTCCTCCTCCTCCTCCTCCTCCTCCTCCTCCTCCTCTCTACCCCCTGGTTAACACCTCTCTCCTCCTCCTCCTCCTCCTCCTCCTCCTCCTCCTCCTCCTCTCTCCCCCCTGGTAAACACCTCTCTCCTCCTCCTCCTCTCTCCCCCCTGGTAAACACCTCTCTCCTCCTCCTCCTCCTCCTCCTCCTCTCTCCCCCCTGGTTAACACCTCTCTCCTCCTCCTCCTCCTCCTCCTCTCTCCCCCCTGGTTAACACCTCTCTCCTCCTCCTCCTCCTCCTCCTCCTCTCTCCCCCCTGGTTAACACCTCTCTCCTCCTCCTCCTCCTCTCTCCCCCCTGGTTAACACCTCTCTCCTCCTCCTCCTCCTCCTCTCTCCCCCCTGGTAAACACCTCTCTCCTCCTCCTCCTCTCTCCCCCCTGGTAAACACCTCTCTCCTCCTCCTCCTCTCTCCCCCCTGGTTAACACCTCTCTCCTCCTCCTCCTCCTCTCTCCCCCCTGGTTAACACCTCTCTCCTCCTCCTCCTCCTCCTCCTCCTCCTCCTCCTCCTCCTCCTCCTCCTCCTCCTCCTCCTCCTCTCTCCCCCCTGGTTAACACCTCTCTCCTCCTCCTCCTCCTCCTCCTCCTCCTCCTCCTCCTCCTCCTCCTCCTCCTCCTCCTCCTCCTCCTCCTCTCTCCCCCCTGGTAAACACCTCTCTCCTCCTCCTCCTCCTCCTCCTCCTCTCTCCCCCCTGGTAAACACCTCTCTCCTCCTCCTCCTCTCTCCCCCATGAGAGTGGGAGAGACAAACAGAACAAGAGGAGAAATATTACAACCGGGTGCGTTTGATCAGAGTAAAAAGCTTCAGAATGAAGCCCTCCAGGAACAGGGATGAACTGGTGCTGTTAACGTAAGTGTTTGTGTGTGTTTACCTTTCGTATGGTGGCCACACCCACAACTCATTCCAGTGCTACCATGCCTGTAGGGTACTAGTACAGCTGGTCCATCCTACTGTACGTTCAGACACATCAACATCATTTCATTTCCAGACCTTGTGAAAGCTTCCTGTTTCCACAGCAACGGGAGGTGAAGGGTAGGGGGTCCTCCTGTCTCTGTGGTTAGGTTAGGGGAGGGGGGACAGAGGGGGAGAAGAAGAGACAGAGAGAGAGAGAATTGGAGGAGAGAAAAAGAGACAAGTGTTTGCCCTTCCCCATATCCTCCCAGTGTCTGAGGAACAGGTGTGTATTGATCATCTGGGGCTATTCTATCATTCATTACCAGCTGTCAGTACTCGGTGAGGTGGGGCAGACTAATGGGTTACAGTAATGCTTCCAAATCAATCACTTTGTTCATGTTCCCCGAAACGTACCGTGTTTGGCCAAAAATCATTTACTATCAATGTCCCACCGTGTGTGTGCACACCTGTATTTGTATGTGTGTTTGTTTGTGTGTGTGTTTGTGTGTGTAAATGATGACTAAAGGAAAGTTCAAGCAGATAGACACTTGGGTGCACAACTTTTTCCACAATGACAGAAGACATTTAGTCATTCACAACAGGGCAGATTCTCTCTGAGAAGATCTAAGATTCTAGACTGTGTGTGTGTGTGTTTGCTTCCATGCATGCATGTATGTGTATGTTAAGCAGCTGGAGGCCTTGTGGTAAAAAGAGGGAGGGAGCAGGGGTTAAACTTGCTTTGAAGCCAGATGATCACACATTGCCTCTCAATGTCTTTCTCCCTCACACACACACACACACACACACACATTTCGGTTTCCCTGGTAACAGCTAGAAGGCACTGAAGGTTTTCTTGACTTATTTCCAAACTATGTTTTCATGGTAACACATTCCTCATCGTCCTTCCGGTCAGGGTTACTGGCACACCCTGCGGTGGTAAAGGTTGCTTTTTAGCTATAATTATATTTGTATACATTGTATTCACCCTCTCCAAGTAAAAAATGCAAACACGTATTCTCTGTTGAATCAAACATTGAATGAGCGGCCATTTAGGAAATAATTCAGAATGTCCTTCCACAAACACATGAAACGATCACACTCGACACGTATTCATTCTGCTGAACATTTACATAGGCCTACATATACATATGAAATGCTGGCACAGACGCATGTGAATCACACTCACAGGGTTAGGGTTAGTACACTCACAGGGTTAGGGTTAGTACACTCACAGGGTTAGGGTTAGTACACTCATAGGGTTAGTACACTCACAGGGTTAGGGTTAGTACACTCACAGGATTAGTACACTCACACTCACAGGGTTAGTACACTCACAGGGTTAGGGTTAGTACACTCACAGGGTTAGTACACTCACACTCACAGGGTTAGTACACTCACAGGGTTAGGGTTAGTACACTCACAGGGTTAGTACACTCACAGGGTTAGTACACTCACATTCACAGGGTTAGTACACTCACAGGGTTAGTACACTCACAGGGTTAGTACACTCACACTCACAGGGTTAGTACACTCACAGGGTTAGTACACTCACACTCACAGGGTTAGTACACTCACAGGGTTAGGGTTAGTACACTCACAGGGTTAGGGTTAGTACACTCACAGGGTTAGTACACTCACAGGGTTAGTACACTCACACTCACAGGGTTAGTACACTCACAGGGTTAGGGTTAGTACACTCACAGGGTTAGTACACTCACAGGGTTAGGGTTAGTACACTCACAGGGTTAGTACACTCACAGGGTTAGGGTTAGTACACTCACAGGGTTAGTACACTCGTATGAAACACTCAAGTCTCATAAGGATGAGTAAGAAGCTTTGAGAATGTAACAGTGTGAAGAAATGTTCACTATATCCAGCAGGCATTTCAGTATATCTGGAATTCAGCTCTCAGTAATTTAGCAATTTTACAGAAACAGGAGCAAAATAGTTTTAAAATAGCACAAAAAAAATTATACAGGGTGACCAAACACCAGAGATGGGAAGTAAAGAAGTACAAACACTTTGTCACTGTACTTAAGTAGATGGTGTCAGTACTTCGCTATAAATCTTTCTGACAACTTTGTACTTTCACCCCCTAAATTCTTTACACAAATATCTGTACTTTCTACATTCCACAAAGCCAGGTTTGTTACTTTAGTTTTAATCTGTATCTGGTGGCATGATCAATATTAATTCTTTGCACACCTTTTTTTATCCTGGCTATCATGCACAAGAAACGTAAGTTAGTCTACGAAGCTACCATGGACCAAGGCAGAAAAATATATTATTGAAAGGTAGAAAAAAAAAACTTGTTCTGCAAAAAAAAGGTTTTGAAAAGGTTGAAAATATATTTTCGACCCGAAAATTCTACAAAAGTTTGCATCATTGATGAACTTGACGAGGACTCCTCTGCTCCAAGCTTCTCTGTTCTCCTCTCCACCTCACCCCCGGAAAAAATATAGTTTTTTTTCAATTTTTTTCCCCCTATTTTAACTATTGTGTATCACCTTGCATTTAAAACTTTCAACTTGGATTTTGGAAAAGCTTGAAACTCCTGATTTTTGAGATTACGTTGATCATAACTTGGATTCCCTACCTAGTAGTTACTTTTGCCTACATAGCTTAATGCTAACGTTAGCTAGCAGCGGAGATGTAGCGAAATAGGTTTGTTATTCTACGTCCGTCCGTCCTGTTTTCCAATCTCCGATAGTCCTAGCTGGGAGTAGCATGATTTCCATAACCTTCTCTAATTGTTAGCCTGGTGTTTTGAGGCAGTGTTACTATAGGGTACACATTTGGTGGGCCTGAGTGATTGAGAAAAACGAATTCAGTGTAATTAACTATTGTCAATTATATTTTTGCTGGCAATAACCTATAGAGGGTTTTCACCGACGCGTCATCAGACCGGAAGTCGCCATTTTGGAGGCTCTCCGCATCACAACAAAGCACTGGCACTGAAGTACATCCTGAACGTCGCCAAGAAAAATTGTGAATTATTGCCGTGTTTCAGGTTGTACATATAGGAAAGATCGTGAAAAACATTTGGTATTTTATCGACTTCCAAAAGTTTTTAAAAACCAGAGAAAGGAATGCCAGAGATTGTCAGAGGAAAGGAGGCGCTTGTGGTTGGCAAAGGTCAACCAAGATCTAGAGGGAAAAATCTGGACAACATACGGATTTGTTCGGCACATTTCTTGTCAGGTATTGTGAAATGTTTATTTCAGTGGCTCAAAACAAATTTTCCATTGTAATGATAATATTTTAAATAGTCCAGATAGATATCCAACTGAAGGCAGAATCACCGGGTCGTCACGGATCCAAGTAGAGGGAGCTAACTGGTAGGGATCTGCACCGCCAATAAATCCTAATTTCTCAAAATATCGACCCTTTTCTTGTGGTCCAAGTCCTTCCCTATATGCCTTTGGATCTTGGACGCGTTTTGAAGACCATTTCGGTCGTTTAGACATGGCTACAGTTGTACAGTTGTTGTTCTTTGGTTATACTCCGTTCAGTTGTTTACACCGAGTGCCTCCAATATGGCCGCGCATCCGGGTTACCACCCAGAACGTGACGTCGGTGAAAACCCTCTATACAAAAAACAACGCTGTAAGGACCGTATCGCGATTCGCAAGTTCAAAAATTGAGGTGAAAATATTACAGCACTTGTGAGACTTTTATTCTATTGGATTGTCGCGATGTACGTATATTGACCATTACAACTTACATCAGGAATGTCGTATGCATGTTAAAATGAATTTTAGATACAAGGACACAAAAGCGTAAAGAAAGTCACCTTTATTTTCATGGATATAAACAAGCTGGCCAACACAATAGTAATATTCTGATATAGCACATCCAGTATCACACCTCAGGGGCAGTGAAGACAGCCTCCTATAGGGTTGAAAAACACCAAACATGACACGGAGTTATCCATGCTGCACACAACTCACAACTCGTTCTTTTGGGACTCCCTGCATTAAGTTCAACTTTGTTTTTTCGGTCTCACACTCTCTCTCTCTCGCTTCACATGCATACGCACAACACATTCAACCATCACTTCAATTCTTTTAGACCAGCAAAACTCCCCAAAACATGCTGCCTCTCATCCAACGTCACTGACTGCCTACTGGAGGGGGGGTGGGGGTGCGGAGACACCACTCTCAAACACATCACACCGCCACAATGCACGATGCAGATGCAATTCATGTACGGGGATTGATGCATATATTGCAGATATATGCATGTATAGATATTAAACCAACGTTCATACAAATATTCATTCAGCATGCTGGAGACTCACATTGTTTTCTGCTGTACAGTTACGACTTAGCAACAAGTTCATTTACTCATACAAATAGTTTAGTTCCAAACTGACATTTTCAATAAGATCAAACAGCTGGGAAAGAATAAGGACGACTTACAAAACAAAAAAGTTACAATTAATAAAAAAAGTAAAAACAGTTGAACAAAATGTTTCTTGCTTTGGTCACAGTGTTTTGTTAGATCCAAAGGGAATTTTCAACATTATAAGATAAATAAAATGCAACTTGCACACAACAATGGATGTTAAAATGTGCACTTTGATCCCGCTCCCATCAGCAAGAACAGGCCATGAACTCTCTCGGTAGCTTGACGCTGGGAAAGTGATAAGTCATGCGATATCATCCGATTACAAAGTTAGATAAAATGTGATATGCAAACAGAAAAAAGGCTTAAAGTGATCTATACTATTCTAGGCAAGATTTCACAGCAAAATAATGTCTGAACTAGACAGATGGTTGGTTGTGCTGTAGCTATTGCTACAGTACGAAATGTTCAAAGGAAAACAGACATAACCGATCACTTTCCCAAAGTCTTGGAGAGTCTGCAGGCCTTGTGTTCTACGGTCTTCCTGTTTCCTGGTCACGGACACAGAGGAGCCCTGGACCACAGGAACATCACACTTTCACAGAAGACTTTCAATTAAACATATTTGTAATCTCTGATTAGTGTTAGTCTTAATTCCAGTAATACAGCCCTAACTGCTAGGCCTCTTAGGAGTCTGAAGTTATTTAAATCCACCTGAAGATCTCTCTCTGCTTGGATGGCAGGAGATCCTCCCTCAGAAAATGACCCAGCGTTGATAACATCAACACGCTCCGTTGGCACATCACATAAACATTACCATGTGTGAGCAATATTGACGTGTTCCAAGTTTTCTACCATGTGAAGTATTAGCTTACATGTCATGGTAGGAGATTTCCCTACTTCAAGTATTCGGTATTTATAAGGACCTGAAAATAAAGGATTCACACTCCCTAACCCTGATGGTGAAGAGACTTTCATTCTGCCTCCTGTCTTTTAGCCTTTTTTCTTCTTCTGTGAAATCATGACCGCTTTCCTGATGTTTGTAAACCCAAACACCAAAGGACATCAGGGCAGAGCGGGGTGGTTCCTCAGCGAGGTCACCTGGTCTGACACCTGGAGGGCCGGAGGAGGAAAGGTCTGTTCTTGGCCACGACGTAGGTTTCCATGGGATACGGGACACTTTTTTTTATACGACGAGTAACGACATCGTCCACAGGGATACACACACAGGCACAGCTGGGGGGGGGGGGGGGGGGGGGGGGGGGGGCAGGGGCGGATCACGAACAGCCTGAAAGGTTTGGTTCTAGGCACAGCGGGGGGGGGGGGGAGGCAGGAACAGCCTGAAGGGTTTGGTCATCTTAGGGTTTGTGTTTCATTCTCACGGTCACAACCACGAATGTCACTACGTCTACACACAAGGACAGCCAAAAGGAAAACCCAACAGGAGAGGGAAGGTGCGATTGTGAGCCCTGCTCGTGTCTGCAGGGTCATAACCTCGCTAGGCTACAGGGTCATAACCTCTCTGCTGCTCTGGTTGTGAGCAGCAAAAACAAGGTGGTCAGCGTCTCCCCCTCTGCAGGGAGACCAGGCGTAGCCCGGAGACCAGGCGTAGCCTCGAGACCTCATGAAGCATCAGTGTGACATCCAGACGTTCTCACACCGTGCTAGGGTTAGGGCTAGGAATGTAACGTTAGCTCTTAGCAGACCGGTCAGATGGCTGCTCTGTGTCTCACAACAGCTGAGCTTGGACAGGCCGTCCTGTCCTGCACCGGACATCTGACAATGTTGATTGCTGCTTAGGACTTTATTTTTCTTGCCACGTACAAAACAGGGTCACAGCACTCGACACACTAGATAACAGGACTCTAATGTCCAGCTCTTTTTTTACACAATATACATGACCACATAGACACACTCTATAGATTTTCTTTCTCTCTCTATATATATATATATATATATATATATATATCTATATTATGTATACAAATTTTAAATGAGGTCCATGCCTTGTTTATCCAGAGGGAAAGGTGAAAGGTCAGTATGTTTGTGTTTTGGGGGAGGACAGACAGGTGGACCTCCAGAGGAGGAGAAGAAGAAGACTGAGGGTGATTACAGCAACGTCTGAAACTGGTGTTCAATAGACTGGGTGATACACTTGTACTACTAAACACCTATTAAATACCATGTCAGTCTATAATGGTATCTATAGTGACAATATACATAGAAAATCATCGTAACTGCCTGTCTTGATCATTGCAGTTCCACCTTATTAGATCCTTATGTACATTTAACAGGTCTCCCACGGTTCGGCCAGGTCAAAGGTCAAACCCTGTATCTGTGATATTATTGGACAATGGCCGTGTCTCTCCTTGTCATCTGCCTCCTTGTTGTGTGAGCACCAGTGGAAGCACCAATAGAAATTCCCCTGCACAAGAGTGGGAGGTGCATAGGTGCGTACTCTTATAAACACAGTCGTCTCATTGATGAATACTCTCTCAACCACTCAGATGGACCACTCTGATTGGACTGGCGCAACTGAGAAATGCATAGGAATGCAGTGCCCTTGATTAGTGACTGGAAACGAAGCTGCATTGACTCTGACATCTGCATAGATTGAATATGGGACGGCTTCTGATTTTTCATGAGGTAATGATGATTTTTACAAATGGCACCTCACCCCAAAGACCCAACACAGCCCTCTCAGGATAGGAGACTCCAGGGAGGCCCCAGGGAGGCCCCAGGGAGGCCCCAGGGAGGCCCCAGGGAGGCCCCAGGGAGGCCCCAGGGAGGCCCCGACTGGCCCCAGGGACCCACAGAGACAGACATCTTCTGTCGGTTGTGTGAAAAGCTTGGCTTGTTTTGCCCAACAGTGACGGACTTGACACCCAAGTCCAGCAGTCCTGTGTTGAACCTGCTCACCAGTGTTCCAGTATTCAACAACAGGACATGAAGATGGCCGCTAGTTGGTTTTTAGAGACACAGTAAAAGAGCTCCCACCAGGAGGATGGCAGTAAACACAAGTGGCAACTGTGTGGCACTTGATTGTATAAACAGCAGGTGAGGTTTGGCCCCAGAATGAAGAGAAAATGAACAACACAATGATCGAGTAAGAATCGTTTGTGATTCTGCTGCGCAAAACAAGAGTGTCAGCAACAACACCAGGAACAGACTGAGACAGGTTATTCTTAAAAGGTTAAGGGAAAACAGTTAACTAGTACAGCTGAGTCAATCACAGGCAGAAGGCAGGAATGCAAGCCAATTAGAGAAGGAAGCCATACGTTTGAACCAATCACAGGCAGGAGAAGCCTGTGAGCCATTCATAGTCTGGCAGGTCAACCAATAAGGTGGCCTTCTAGACAGGAAATGGCATGATGGTGAACCCATCAGAGTTCCTTGGGAGACCAGCAGGGCGGCGGTAGAGATGTGGACGCAGGAATAGTGTGAGGCGATGTACATGATTCGCTCAGATGTTGACAGACAGCTCAGGTAAGCAGTGTGACCAGAAGCCAGTGGGGGCGGAGCTGGGCTATCATCCTGACAACTGACAGGCCAGCTGATAAGTCTGTCTGTCTGTCCAATCCACAGTCAGACAGTCTGAGCTTGCAGGCCCCTGATGTGTCACTTCCTGTTCCGGCTCCCAGGCTGGTCGTGCTGCTGAGTGTCCAGGCAGGAGGGCAGGGGGTCAGCTGGGCTCTCGTCACATCTGCAGACACAACATCACGGTCATAACATCACAGTCACACATCACATCATCACAGTCAGACATCACATCATCACAGTCAGACAGCACATCATCACAGTCAGACAGCACATCATCACAGTCAGACATCACATCATCACAGTCAGACAGCACATCATCACAGTCAGACAGCACATCATCACAGTCAGACAGCACATCATCACAGTCAGACAGCACATCATCACAGTCAGACATCACATCATCACAGTCAGACAGCACATCATCACAGTCAGACAGCACATCATCACAGTCAGACATCACATCATCACAGTCAGACAGCACATCATCACAGTCAGACAGCACATCATCACAGTCAGACAGCACATCATCACAGTCAGACAGCACATCATCACAGTCAGACATCACATCATCACAGTCAGACAGCACATCATCACAGTCAGACAGCACATCATCACAGTCAGACAGCACATCATCACAGTCAGACAGCACATCATCACAGTCAGACATCACATCATCACAGTCAGACAGCACATCACTCATCAATTTATCTTGCCCCAAATCTCGATATCCTTCCTTATTAACATTTCTAATTGGAGATATATATTTGACATTCCTACAATAGAATGTGTGTTGAGAAGGAGATAAAACAGGAAACACAATTTTTGATATTCCACCAAAGAAGGTCATTGTACCTGCTCAGCGGTCAGCCTCTTCGCCCAGCACTCCCGCCTGAGCCCCCCCCCCCCCTCCTCCTCTTCAGTAAAGATAAAGGCCCCAATGTAGAGTGTGGAATTAGTGGTGCTAACAAAGACTTGGTCAGGTACTCTATGTGTTTCAGCATCATGGCATGCCTGTGCTGCTCCAGTGGTGACTAAATCATCTGCACGAGATGGAGAAGAGGAGGGGAGAGAGAGGGAGAGGGAGAGGGAGAGGGAGAGGGAGAGGGAGAGGGAGAGGGAGAGGGAGAGGGAGAGGGAGAGGGAGAGGGAGAGGGAGAGGGAGAGGGAGAGGGAGAGAGAGAGGGAGAGAGAGAGGAGAGCCAGAGAGATACTGTTATCTTGAAGAATAGTACAAATCCTATTACATACAGAGAGGGTGAGTTAGTGAAAGAGATAGAAAGAGTTTGAATGAGAGACAGAGAGAGAGAGATATGGAAAGAGACACAGACAGAGAGACACAGATAGAGACTATCTGGGGGTAGGTCAGAAACATGAATGCAGGAAGAGACAGCTCACCCCTCAGAACAACATCAAAGCTTTGGTTGTCATAGACAAGGATTATGCCCAGATCCCCTCCTCATCATCCTGGTGTTACAGCATAGCAGCAGGGGGCAGCGTTCAGTACAAAGCAGAATGTTACTGGAGTTAGTAGAAGATCCAAGTTCAAATTTAAACAAATAAAAAGCAGATTGAAGGAAAACTAAAAGTGTTAGTTTAGTTTTTAGTCCCACAAATGTTTTATATTTGTGTTTTATAAGTATTTATTTGAGCAGGTCTGAATGAGGAAAAGTGATACAGAAGGGTGGAGACACACAGATATGCATAGATTCTAATAGCTAACTGTATATAATAATGCCGAAATAAAATCACCCTTCAATTAGACCTACGGCATGACAAAGGGAGGGAGAGGCTAGAGATGGGATGAGAGCTTACCTGGTCAGGGGAGGGTTGAGAGCTTACCTGGTCAGGGGAGGGATGAGAGCTTACCTGGTCAGGGGAGGGGCGATGCCCTGCATGGGGGGGTCCTCGGGCGGGGCCTCCTCGGTGATGGGGGGGCGGGTGGCGTGGTTGCTGAGAGTGAGGAGGTCCGTGAGGGGGGTGGTGGGGATGTGGGCCCTGCTGGGGGGGCTGCCCGTGCGGATGCTGCTGTTGAGGATGGGGGTGCTGTTGGGGGTGCTGTTGTTGAGGATGGGGGTGCTGTTGAGGGTGTTGTTGGGGGTGAGGATGCTGTTGAGGGTGTGGGTGCTGTTGGGGGTGCTGTTGTTGAGCATGTGGGTGCTGTTGGGGGTGCTGTTGTTGAGGGTGGGACTGCTGTGGTCTGGGCCCTCCATGTTGGTGCTGGGGAGGGGGCTGGGGGTGTCCAGGGTGGGGGTGCTGGGACGGGGGCTGGGGGTGTCCAGGGTGGGGGTGCTGGGACGGGGGCTGGGGGTGTCCAGGGTGGGGGTGCTGGGATGGGGGCTGGGGGTGTCCAGGGTGGGGGTGCTGGGATGGGGGCTGGGGGTGTCCAGGGTGAGGGTGCTGGGGTTGGGGGTGTCCAGGGTGGGGGTGCTGGGACGGGGGCTGGGGGTGTCCAGGATGGGGGTGCTGGGACGGGGGCTGGGGGTGTCCAGGGTGGGGGTGCTGGGATGGGGGCTGGGGGTGTCCAGGGTGAGGGTGCTGGGGTTGGGGGTGTCCAGGGTGGGGGTGCTGGGACGGGGGCTGGGGGTGTCCAGGGTGGGGGTGCTGGGACGGGGGCTGGGGGTGTCCAGGGTGGGGGTGCTGGGATGGGGGCTGGGGGTGTCCAGGGTGGGGGGCATGAGGATATGGGGGCTGCTGCTGGGGCTGGGGGTACTGGGGCTGGGAAGGCTGGGGGGCAGAGTGGGGGTGGTAGTGGTCATCCTCATAGTTGTCAGCGATCAGCTTCATCCTGCTCTGGGTCTGTGGTCCGGAGGAGGAATATTGGTTTAGCCACCCAAACACTAGCTGCAAGTACAGCGCTGTAGCTAACATTACATATAGTCCTAGTTGTTAGCTAACTAACAGCACAGAGATATTCCTGGTTGTTAGCCAACTAACAGATATAGTTAGCTAGCTAGCTAACAAGTAGGACAAACAGAGACAGTCCTACCCTTACAAAAAAAGTATACTTCAAGTTTAATTTGTAAGTATACTTAAGTATAAAAAGTATACTTTATTATCGTGGCACTTAAAGTATACTAGCAGTGTACTTATTTATATAAATATTTATAATAAATTGTTATACTAAGTAAACTGAATTGGCCCACTTTTTTGTTTATTTAGTACACTTTAAAGGAGACATGAAATGCTGTTTTTGGATGCTTTTATATAGGCCTTAGTGGTCCCCTAATACTGTATCTGAAGTCTCTTTCCCGAAATTCAGCCATGGTGCAGAATTATAGCCACTACGAGTAGTCCCACAATGAGCTTTCTTCAGAACGCGCTGTTTTGGTGTCTGTAGCTTTAAATGCTAATGAGGAGGAGAGGGGCGGCAACATGCGCTAATGTTTACAACGGATGTATCGCAATGGCTCGTAGCCCCCGTTGCTGTAAGATGCCTCGAATTTAGCCATTCTAATCTGATAACCCTGGTTTGCAGAGGTGCACACTCTTAGTCATTTCTATGAAGAGAAAGGCAGATATCGCGCGCCATAACACCAACAGCAGAACGGTTATCCAAATAACAAAGTAGTGTACAACACTCGCGTTCATACACATACTTTATGCCATCTATTTTTACATTAGCAACAGTAACTCAGCTGTTAGCTGCAGAGCTAATGTTACAGCCACATTTTAAGGGTAGCAAGCTAGGTAACCATATACAGTAAAGCTGTATATATGTATAAAGTATACTATCCATTTTAGTATACTAAGAGAATACTTTCATATACTGTTTTTTTCGTAAGGGTAGTCACAGCACAGTCACACAAGGCAGAGAGCTTGTTGCTACCTGTTGTTTGAGCTGGTGCATCAGTCTGTCTTTCTCCCTCTTCAGCCCCAGCACCTCCTCCTGACTCTTCTTCTTGTTGGAAGCAGACAGCTCCAGGAGGGCAATATTAGCATCCTTCTCACTGATGGCTGCTAGCAAGGCTTGCTGCCTGGGGAACGCAGAATAACGAGCTAGCTTAGCATAAACACAGTAACATAGCTGGCCTAGCATAGCAACAACTGAAACCTACAACCAGCTATTTTGTTAACTCAAAGAGAAAACACAATATATGTCACAGTAAAGACAACAGTTAGTACAAGAGTAAAAGTTAAAGTACATGTACACTGATCAACTTAATCATAGCAAACAGAACAAAACAATCCAGTAAAATCTAAAGTAAAAATTTAAATAATCGGGTAAAAGCAAGTCTATATCTACAACGGCGTATTAGGGCCATTGTAGGTAAGAAGGGGGTCATATTCAGAGAAAGAAATTGTACATTTGCGAGAAAAGAAGTCTGAATTTACAAGATTAAAGTCAAAGATTTGCAAGAAAAAACTAGTAATTTACTGGGGGAAAAAACTTGGAGTTTCTCTGAGATTATAAAGTCACACATTTGCAAGATTAAAGTCATTTTTCGAGAAAAAAGTTATTTTGCGAGAAAATGCCCCAGGCTCCAAATATTTTTTTACCTACAATAGCCCTAATACGCCCTTGTACTATATCAGTGTGTTTTGAGACAAAAGAAAAAAAAATAAGAAACTGATCGGGCTAGGCCTTGGGGGCGAATCGTTCCTCCAGAGGCACAGAGACATAGAAAGAAGGGCTCTGCGTAGAGCTAAGTTTGTTTTCAAAAGTGACTG
Source organism: Hypomesus transpacificus (assembly GCF_021917145.1). Taxonomy (NCBI): domain Eukaryota; kingdom Metazoa; phylum Chordata; class Actinopteri; order Osmeriformes; family Osmeridae; genus Hypomesus; species Hypomesus transpacificus. The sequence continues at coordinate 2,897,500 of NC_061068.1, read as the reverse complement.
AGTCAGCTTTTTTTGAGTATGCGGCCCTAAATAAAAAGTAGTTGTGCCAGATTTGTCGTCATCCCGCCCCAGGATGGACTCACTTCATCTCCAGGATCTCCTCCAGCTGTTTCCTGCGTTCCTGCCTCAGGTTGGTCAGGTGGCCATCCCGCTCATGCAGGGACTGCTGCGTGGAGGAGAGACGCTGTTTGGTGGCCTCCAGCTCCTGCCTGGTCCTCTCCAGCGTGTTCATCAGCTCCTCCAGCTGAAACACACACACACACATGCACACAGACACACATGCACACACACACACATACACACATGCATGCACACACACATGCACGCAGACACACACAGTTATCCAGCTGTGTTTAGCCCGGTAGTAGAAGTTAGCTAGCTAGCTGTGTGGCCCGGTTGTAGAAGTTAGCTAGCTAGCTGTGTATGGTCCGGTAGTAGAAGTTACCTAGCTAGCTGTGTGTGGCCTGGTAGTAGAAGTTGGCTTGCTAGCTGTGTGTGGTCCGGGAGTAGTAGTAGGAGAATAGGCTGTTTGTGTGTAGTTTATGTAGGTAGTCGACCAAAATGTTTTTTTATCATCCAGCCCTACCCCAACATGCACCAACTGTCTCCACACTACCACACCCTTTCTCCTGGCTCTCTCAAACTCCAGCGCATCCACACCCAAACTCAAACACACCTTCACGTGCTGGCTACTATCCATGGTGTTGTCCTTGCGAGGGTCTTGACCTATGATTTTCTTTTCCCCTTGAGGTCCCAGCTTAATGTTTGGACCCTTCTTGGTTAGTTGGTCCTTGCCTTGCCTGTGAAGACAAACAAATGACATGCTTTCCAGATAATACATCTCAATCTGACCTAACACCATCCTCTCTCTTTGGGTTAGCTCTCTGCACAGTCCTGTTTCTGTAATAATGATGACTGTGAGTGTCAGTCCTACAGCCCTTACAGTCACAACCTCATACAACCTGTGTACTAAACTATAGAAACTGGAATTCAAGCTTTAAAAAAATTATGCTTTAGTGAAAAAGTTAGATGATGAGACATGAGCCATGCAACCAGAGTGCGAATTATACAATGACAATCGGGGGGGTCAACTTCTTCTCCATGGCGTGTCGATCCCCCCGACCTTTAGTTTTGACCTCTTTTGGGGGGGGGGGGGTCCAAGTCTTAATTAGGGGCATCAGACCTCCAGAAACACCCCCGTAATTCGCACCCTGCATGCAACCTTCAAGTTCGCTGTTAGAAAAGTTAAAAGTGTAACTCTTTATCCTGTATCAAAAGTGTTCAGACTTTCCTGTTTTGTGTGTCATCTTTTTATTAGTAAGTAAAATGAGGTAGAGGTGGGGGGAGATGGATTTAGAGTAGAGGGGTCAGTGGTTATACTGGTGTCAGGGTGTTATACTAGGGTCAGGGTGTTATACTAGGGTCAGGGTGTTATACTAGGGTCAGGGTGTTATACTGTTCAAGTCTTTTATTTGTCAGGTGCACAGAGCAACACAAGGTTAGACTGGGCACTGAAATTCTTAAGACAAGACAACGCAAGCACTTGGCATAACATAACATATAAGTACACAGAACAAATTTACATCTATGCTGAGCTTAGATAAGTGAACTTCCTAAATATACAGATAGCAATAAATAAACGACTATACTAACCCTAACACTAAAACTTCCTAAATTACAGATAACAATAAATAGTACGCTATACTAACCCTAATACACAAAAAAAAAAAAAAAAAAAAACTGTTACAACCCTATAAACTAATCTAACCTAAATGGAGTACAGTGCAGTAGTGCAAATTTACAGATCAGTGACTTTGTCAATGACCAAACAGGAGCCTGGTGGCGAGGTACAGTAGTGCAATGTTACTGAAAGAGCAACCAGTAGCTGAAAGTGACAGTGTATAAGTGACTAGTGTGCAGTAAAAATGTCCATATCAGTGTCCATTGAGAAGCCTGATGACCCTTGGGTAGAAACTGTTGTCCAGTCTGCGTGTGCGCGACCGGATGCTGCGGTAACGCCTGCCAGAAGGCAACGGGGTAAAGAGACTGAAGGATGGGTGGGAACAGTCTCTTAGAATCCTGCTGGCTTTCCTAAGGCAACGTGTGTGGTAGGTGTCCTGTAGGGCTGGGAGCTTCCTGCCGATGATGAACTCAGCAGAACGGACCACACTTCGTAGGGCCTTGCGGTCCCGGTCTGTGCAGCTCCCATACCACACTGTGATACAACCAGTCAGAATGCTTTCTATAGTGCATCTGTAAAAGTTAGTAAGGATGACTGAGTCCATACCAAACTTCTTCAGTCTCCTCAGGAAGAAGAGGCGCTTACGGGCCGTTTTGACCACCTTGTCCGTGTGAACAGACCAGGTGAGGTCATTGCTGATGTTCACCCCGAGGAACTTGAAGCAGCTGACCTTCTCCACTTCCGATCCATTGATGAATAGGGGTGCATGCTCCTCCTCCTGCCGCCTCCTAAAGTCCACAATCATCTCCTTGGTCTTGCTGATGTTAAGAGAGAGGTTGTTGTCCTGACACCATGATGTCAGGGTGTCAACCTCCTCTCTGTAGGCTGACTCGTCACTGTCAGAGATGAGGCCCACGATGGTTGTGTCGTCAGCAAACTTAACGAGGAGGTTGGAGCTGTGCGTAGCCGCACAGTCGTGGGTGAACAAGGAGAACAGGAGAGGGCTGAGCACATAGCCCTGGGGGGTGCCTGTGTTGGTGATCAGTACAGATGAAGTGCGGTCACCGATTCTCACCACCTGTGGCCTCCCCGTCAGGAAGTGGAAGATCCACTTGCAGAGGGAGGTGCTTAGTCCCAGGTCCACAAGCTTGGAGACCAGTCTGGAGGGGATGATGGTGTTGAATGCAGAGCTGTAGTCAATGAACAGCATCCTCACATATGTATTCCCCTTGTCCAGGTGGGAGAGAGCGGTGTGCATGGTCAGAGCGATGGCATCGTCTGTAGACCTATTGGACCGGTATGCAAACTGCATAGGGTCCAGTGTGGGGGGCAGCGAGGAGCAGATGAATGATTTGACTAGCCGCTCGAAGCACTTCATGATGATAGAGGTCAGTGCTATTGGGCGATAGTCATTCAGACATGTGACCTTGGTGTTCTTGGGCACAGGGATGATGGTGGTCCTCTTGAAGCAGGTGGGGAGTACAGACAGGTTAAGGGAGAGGTTGAAGATGTCACTGAAGACCCCTGCCAGCTGGTCAGCGCAGCCCCTAAGGGCCCTACCTGATATGCCGTCTGGGCCAGGTGCCTTGCGAGGGTTGATCTTCTTAAAGCATAGCCTCACCTCAGCTACAGTTAGTGTAGGCACACCACTGGCTTGGCCTTCAGGTAGCTCCACTGCAGGGGGTTCACTGTCCCTCTCAAAGCGAGCGTAGAAGGAGTTCAGCTCGTCTGGCAGTAGGACAGAAGACTGGGTCTCATTGTAGCCTCTCCCTTTGTATTCTGTAATGGCTTTAAGTCCACTCCACATGCGCCTGGGGTCAGAGCCATGGTAGCTGGACTCCACCTTGGTCCTGTAGGCCCTTTTCGCTGCTTTGATGGCCTTCAGAAGGTCGTATCTGGCCTTCCTGTACTCATCAGGGTCCCCAGAATTAAAGGCGACAGTACGGGCTCCTTTAATTCTGGGGACCCTGATGAGTACAGGCCACTGTACTGGGGCCAGTGGTTATGCTAGGGTCAGGGTGTTATACTGGTGTCAGTGTGTTATACTGGGGTCAGTGTGTTATACTGGGGTCAGTGGTTATGCTGGTGTCAGGGTGTTATGCTGGTGTCAGGGTGTTATACTGGGGTCAGTGGTTATGCTGGTGTCAGGGTGTTATGCTGGTGTCAGGGTGTTATACTGGGGTCAGGGTGTTATACTGGGGTCAGTGTGTTATACTGGGGTCAGTGTGTTATACTGGGGTCAGTGGTTATGCTGGTGTCAGGGTGTTATGCTGGGGTGGAGGGGTCATGCTGGTGTCAGGATAGGGTCAGTTGTCATGGTGAAAAAACGCTCCTTACCTGGGAGCCAGGCTACAGACGAAGGACAGGAGGAGGAGGAAGAGGAGGAGGAATGGTAGGACAAGAGGAAGAAATAGCAAATACAAGAAACACACAGACATTAAAACCTGGACAGAAACAACAAAAAGAAGATCCACAAAACACCAGCCTGTCCAGCCCTGTCTGGGATCAGCCCTGACATGATCCTCATCATACAGGGCCCAGACGCTTCACCCGCAGGCTGGATACAACAGCAGCCAGCCAGGGGAGCGAACAGAGGAACAGTCTCATACTGCAGTATTTCTACTGGACCCAGACGGACCACTGGTAGTTTGTGCATGAAGCAGCGACCGGGAGACCCTGTGACTCTTTTCCCCAAGCTGACAGCAACGGAGCGTGTAGCATGTGTGTAGCGTGTGTATAGCGTGTGTGTAGCATGTGTATAGTGTGTGTGTAGCGTGTTTGTAGCGTGTTTATAGCGCGTGTGTAGCATGTGTGTAGCGTGTGTGTAGCATGTGTGTAGTGTGTGTGTAGCATGTGTGTAGCATGTGTGTAGCGTGTGTGTAGCGTGTATAGTGTGTGTGTGTAGCGTGTTTGTAGCGTGTGTGTAGCATGTGTGTAGCATGTGTATAGTGTGTGTGTAGCATGTTTGTAGCGTGTTTGTAGCGTGTGTGTAGCATGTGTGTAGTGTGTGTGTCAGCTGTAGAACCAAGGGGGGAGAGGGGGGTGTTTCTACATGCAGTCAAACGGGCGGGGGGGGGGGGGGGGGGGTACAGCCAGCCCAGACAGGTGGGGGCAGGGGAGGGGGGGTTGAAAAAAAATGAAACAGAGAGAGACAGAAAAAGAGAGACTACTGTCTCACTTTTAGGCAATAGGACCATCAAGACAGGAGTCAGTGAGAACAGAGGAAGGGTGGGAGGCATGGTGGGAGGCAGGGAGAGAGGGAGGCAGGCGGGGAGCGAGGCAGGGTGGGAGGCAGGGAGGAAGGCAGGGTGGGAGGCAGGAAGGGAGGCAGGGAGGGAGGGACTAAAAACACACACATCCTGAACTCCCTGATTCAGTTCAGACTGAGCCCTACCTAGTCTAACCCCTCTGCTCTAAGCATGCAGGCCCGCTAAGACTGAGCACATTCCTTTAACATCTGGTCCAGTCAGCTGGGGAGGACGGGGGGGTTGAGGGAGGGTGAGGGCTGAGGTGAGGCTGAGGTTGTGAAGCTGTGGATGAGTTTGAAACTAATACTGGCTTCTGATTTGAGCCAACATGGTTCCTGTTTATTTGATGCCTGATCTGTAGATGCTCCAGAGATTTGGATAGGAATGTTCCTGTCTAGGTTAACTGACAACATCTCCTGAGTTAGGAAAGGAGGGGTACCAGTTTACCTGAGTTACGACCCTTAGTAGAGCTGCTTTGTAAAGAATGATGAAAGCTAGATAAGACTTAATCTTCACTCTGCAGCTCTTTATTGTTGCCTGCAAGCTGGTCACTGGTACCTGCTTGTGTTCAGACTACGATGGAAGCAGGCTGACAATGTTATGGTTTAGTGCTTTACAACGTTGACTGTCCCAAAACAGGTTAGGGGTTTGGAGGGGGGAGTAGGAGGGAGCAGGAGGGGGAGGAGAGGGAGCAGGAGGGAGGGGGGGGAGGAGAGGGAGCAGGAGGGGGAGGAGAGGGAGCAGGAGGGGGGAGGGGGAGCAGGAGGGGGAGGAGAGGGAGCAGGAGGGGGGAGGGGGAGCAGGAGGGGGAGGAGAGGGAGCAGGAGGGGGGAGGGGGAGGAGAGGGAGCAGGAGGGGGGAGAAGGAGCAGGAGGGGGGAGAAGGAGCAGGAGGAGAATTCAGTTTCTCTAAAGATAAGACCTTCCCACATCAGGAAAGCAACATCAAACAGCCAGCACACACAAAGACACAGAAGAAAACTGGTGTGTGTAAACAGCTGTATAACAAGCGAAACCACGTTTGTTACAACTGAGATGGAGTAGACCCCCACAGGAGGGTACAGTAATATGTCTGTGTTTCATGTGTAAAGCTGTAGTTACAACTGAGTTCAGCACAGATGAGCAGGAGACATCACATCACACCAAGCATTCCTCTAGTTCATTCCTCTAGTTCATTCCTCTAGTTCATTCCTCTAGTTCAGGGGTCCCCAAACTACGGCCCGTGGGCCGAATACGGCCCGCCCACACATTTGGACCAGCCCTCTGAACAATGCCAGAGACATATTAAGAAATGTTTTATTGTAATAGGTCTATATGTTTTAATCATATCATATCTGTACTTGATAATGAAGGTTGGCTTTCAAACTAAAACTTCCCTTAGTTATTACCTATCAAAATGTCTCTTAGTTATTAACTATAATTATTAACGTAAACAAATAATTTGTTAGATCCACCCACCAACAGAAAAGAACATTAAACAAAAACATCCATCGTGATCGAGCAGGTGCACGCGAGCCAGCAAGAAAATCCGGCCCATGTTATTTTCTACCCAAACCCACATTAAAGAAAGGAAAAATGATCTGGCCCACACAGAAAAAAGTTTGGGTACCCCTGCTCTAGTTCATTCCTCTAGTTCATGGTCATAAAGGGACACATTTCTTTTAGACCTTTGATGCTTGAAGCATCTCAGATCATCTCAGATGACTCATTCCTCATGCTTCACAGACAGATGGAGAAGCTGTATTCAGAACATCTGTTGACAGCTGCAGAAGAAGGCCACAACACAAGATGCTCTCAGAACTACTCAGGTTCAGTGACACAGTCTAACAGTCACTTGCACGCATTCAGTGATTCCCACTGAAATGATTAATGAACGAATGCAGACATTCACTAGACTTGGTGTGATCCAGCAGTCTCCATATCCAGAGGATGATCCACTCCTGTCACAGCTGAAGCTCGTTCCTCTGATATAGGCATCTACCAACAGCAGACAGACAGGGCCAGGCAGACAAGCAGACAGACAGACCCAGGCAGACAGGTCAGGCAGGCAGGCAGGCAGGCAGGCAGGCAGACGGATAGATAAGCAGACAGGCCGACAGGTAAGACAGACACCGACAGACAGACAGGCCGACAGGTAAGACAGACACCGACAGACAGACAGGCCGACAGGGAAGACAGACAGACAGACCCAAACAGACAGACAGGCAGAGATGCGTCGCTGGGCCAGTCCGACTCTAGGGGACCAGGCAGCCCAGCTGAAGATCCAGGGGGCAGAGCACTCACTTTCCCAGGAAGTCCCAAACCATCCCCCCTATCTGCTGGGGGGCGGGGTCAGGGGGGGCCCTGCCTCCAGGACGGGGGAGGGGCTGAGGGGCAGGGAGGGGGGGGCTGGAGGAGGGGGGAGCGGCCCACCGGGAGGAGGGGGGGAGGGGGAGGGGAGGAGGGGTGGGAGGAGGGGGGTTGGGGGGGGAGGAGGGGGGGGAGGTGGACAGAAAGGAGTGAAGAGAACAATAGAGTGGTTGAGGAAGAAGAAGGACAGAACAGGTAACAAGCAGGGAGACAGGATAGAGGAGGGTGAGATGTAAACAGGATAGAGGAGGGTGAGATGTAAACAGGATAGAGGAGGGTGAGATGTAAACAGGATAGAGGAGGGTGAGATGTAAACAGGATAGAGGAACATTTGGATGAGGATGGCAAAGAAGGACAGAAACACAGAGTTGATTAAACACAGCTGCTGCCGAACAAAGTGGAGACACTAGAGTGCAGTGCCTCTCTGTTCCTGCAGGGGGCGCCAGGTGCAGCACTCCTGTATCTGGACCCTTTGTAGTTGCATGCTCACACACAAACACTCCTAATGTTGGGTCTTTGTTCTCTAAACGTACAAAATAAACTTTCCTGAAAAGAGCTTGGCTACTACAGCCTCCAAAATCTGGGGGGGGGGGGGGGGTGGTAGCGTTTCCACAAACTCACCTCACAGGGTAAACCACCACATAAACGGGTGGTTTATCAATCCGCAGAACGCTAATAAGGTACTCGAGTTCTTGAGAAGAACGTTCTCGATTAGAGCGGCAAGATCGTGGGGATGGAGATAAACTAATTACACAACAACACTCCTCAGAGAGACGTTCATCCAACACTCTTCAGAGAGACGTTCATCCAACACTCCTCAGAGAGACGTTCATCCAACACTCTTCAGAGAGACGTTCATCCAACACTCTTCAGAGAGACGTTCATCCAACACTCTTCAGAGAGACGTTCATCCAACACTCCTCAGAGAGACGTTCATCCAACACTCTTCAGAGAGACGTTCATCCAACACTCCTCAGACAGACGTTCATCCAACACTCCTCAGAGAGACGTTCATCCAACACTCTTCAGAGAGACGTTCATCCAACACTCTTCAGAGAGACGTTCATCCAACACTCTTCAGAGAGACGTTCATCCAACACTCTTCAGAGAGACGTTCATCCAACACTCCTCAGAGAGACGTTCATCCAACACTCTTCAGAGAGACGTTCATCCAAAATACCTTGGTTTGCTGTGACTAAACTAGTACTTCAGGCTGTGAACGGCTGTTGAAGTGACCTTTCTGGGCAGTGCGTGTTCAGGGATACTAAGAATGCACAGACTATGAAGACTACCAAACAAACCTAGAAACAAGATCAATGGTCTGCTTCTATGTGTAAATTATGGACAATCAGAGCTCAAACCTGCATCTCTCGAATCATCAGAGCCCAAACCTACATCTCTCGAATCATTCCAGACATTTTCATGAGTATGAGAAGTCAGAGGAGAAGCACATTTACAATTTAAGACACATTCTAAATGAAAGACGGTACCACATGTAGGTACATTAGGGCACCCCCACCTCTCCAGCTCTGCAATCTTCTTGTCCTTGTCGGTCTTCTCTGTCTCCACCTCCCTCAGGATGTCCAGCAGTCTCTCCACCTCCGCCTGGGCCTTGCCTGACTCCTCCTTGTAGAAGGACAGCTCCTTCTCCAGCTGCTTCACCCGCTCCCCGTACTCTGGTGCCCCCCGGGACCCCCCCTGCTGCTCCACCTCATGGGCCTTCTGCTGTCACACACACACACATATACACACATACAAACACACAGACACACACACACACACAGTTGTAGTCCTTGACTGTGTTGTGAGCTGTGAGAGTACAGGAGCACCATCACGGTTGCCGGCTCATTACGTTTAACAGACCTTTTATTCATCCCGTTAACAGCCCTCTGAGACTACCAGACTGCTGCAAGTAGTGCATGTGTCTGAGCGCATTGATGATACCAACACAAACTATCTTATCTCTGCACCCCTGTTGTGCTCATTTTAAATTACAGTATTTTACAGTTTGTCAGTGAATCACTGGAAAAAGTGAACGTATAACGGCAGCCCTGTATTCCCAGTGTCAACAGAGTAGATCAACACTTCATCTTCTTACCATCACCTCAGAAGTCAAAAACCCATTTTGAACATTTCAACATCATTTCAACACATCATCTATAAGGATCTAGGGCAACATGACGCAGCAAGAGAGGCGGAGGTTCAACACCACACTAGCCTCACCCACCACCACACTGACCACACCCACCACCACATTGACCACACCCACCACCACAGGGACCTCACCTACAACATGACACACTGACCACTCACACAAGCGTGGCACAGTGACCACACACACACACTCACTCAAGCGTGGCACAGTGACCACACACACTCACACTCAAGCGTGGCACAGTGACCACACACACACACACACTCACTCAAGCGTGGCACAGTGACCACACACACTCACACTCAAGCGTGGCACAGTGACCACACACACACACTCACTCAAGCGTGGCACAGTGACCGGACAGCATGCAGTGTAGAGCCCCACCCATGCAGGACCCTGACAGGAGGACATTCTAAATGCCTCCTGTTCTCAGGTCGGACCGTTTCACCACGTCAACACAAAGCTACATATCAGAAGCATGAGGAACAAGGTCATGGTCACACATCTGATGGCTGAGGATATATACGTATCCTGTAAGATACTCATGCTACAGATAACACAGACGATCTACTCTTCTATAGACAATACTATACTGTATATAAATGCAAAGACTATTCTGATTAAGAACTCTTCTTCCCCCAAAAGCTTTGGGATTTCTCTATCACAAGGAGCTAAGCAGCTAAAATTTTCTAAAACTCATTCTTCTGTAACCACAACAAAAGTACACATACTGTAGCCTCATCCGTCAGTGACATGGCCAGCACTGTCTGTCGGGAGAATTTAATAAGATGACATTCACTCCAAACATTCCTAATTAACATCACAAGCTACAACTCATGCTGAATAATGGCTAATGTTAATGCTATAGCTATAGCTCAAACGGATTTTCCTTGATAAAGAAAAGCTAACGGCAACGATGCTAGTGCTAACCATGTCTTATCTTATAAAAATGCTAACGCTAATGATGCTAATGCTAACCATGTCCATGTGTGCTGAGCAGGTCTAACAGGGGCCAGCAGAGTGCCAAGACCAGCATGCATGTAGGTGTCAGAGCGTGGGCTCGTGAGAACCACACTATCACGTTACAAACACTCCAGGAGTCAGACACGATCCTCATGCTTTAACACGACCACAGACAGCTGGGGAGGAACACTTACAGGGTTGTTCATCTGACTGAAAAGCTGCTCAGCTTGCTACATAGCAAAGGTTTGGGGGGAGAGGGGAAAAGAAGGGAGGGATGGAGGGATGGGGGGATGGAGGGAGCAGACCCAAGGGAAGGATTGTTAGCATGTACTGTAGCGTTAGTGGGATCAGGACAGAAGTAGATGTGTTACATGGTACATGTTAAAGGAAGGTCAGACAGCAGACAGGTTGATATGTTCCTTAGGGGACTGCTGGGGCAGGAGGGGGACGGGGGCAGGAGCGGTATCAGGGGGAGACCGGGGGGGGGATGACCTCTTGGAATGTAACTCCCCCGGGGCAGAGACGGTATGACAGGAGACAGGACCACCTATATCTCCTCAGCGCACACGTCATGAACGCAGATATTAAGTTTTATACTTTCATACTTTTCTTCAATTCTTTCTTCACATTCTGTTAATTTCATTACAGCATGTTAAGCATGGTAAGTATTAGGAACAATTACTATATTGTTTTGGTTTTTCACAATATTATAACAACAATTGTCCTCTAAACAGCATAAAACAGAACAGCACATTGGGTGAAGATGGGGTGCTAGTTATGATCAAGAAAACAAGGATTCAGTCCTTGTCTTTGAGAGACTTTAGTTCACAGCCCATCATTTACAGTAAATAAATCACAGATGCAACCAAACGTGGTATCATTTGGCATTGAGTAGTTACCAAAAGATTCTAATTACTTATTCTTTTGAGAGCAGCCGACAGTATTTTTCAAATGAGGCTGTAAGATAAAGTCTTAATATCTGCCATGAAGGACATGACTCATGCACTCAAACCAAGTTCAGCAGCATGCAGGGATTAAAGGGTCGAAACGCAAAACATCCAGGAAATTAACTTTACCAGTCAGTCAAATGAACCTAGAAATCAACAGGTCGATAAGATCATTTCTTTCAGAACTTTCCTTCTATGTCATAGCAGAAACAACACTGGTAAATTGTTAAAATTCAGTTACTGTAAACTTCTAATTTGAAACCACCACAATCTCCAGACAACGTCTTCCTCAGTCGACTTCCTCAGTTGTCTTCCTCAGTCGTCCTCTAACCTCAAGATCCACTTGCTTCAGTCTACATGTAGTGTTCTGTAGTGTACAGTCTACCTGCAGTGTTCTGTAGTCTACCTGCAGTGTTCTGTAGTCTACCTGCAGTGTTCTGGAGGGGCGTAGCTGAGGACACACCCACCTTCTGCAGCTGTGTCTCCAGCTTGCTGCACTCCTCCTTCTTCTGCTCGATGGCGATCTCCAGGGTCTTCAGCTTGGAGTCCTTCTTCAGCCCAGAGGAGGCCAGTGACGATGCATGCTCCTTCAGGTCTATCAGGCTGGACTGGAGCACACACACACACACACACACATGGTGAGCTCCTTCAGGTCTATCAGGCTGGACTGGAGCACACACACACACACACACACACACACACACACACACACACACACACACACACACACACACACACACACACACACACACACACATGGTGAGCTCCTTCAGGTCTATCAGGCTGGACTGGAGCACACACACACACACACACACATGGTGAGCTCCTTCAGGTCTATCAGGCTGGACTGGAGCACACACACACACACACACACACATGGTGAGCTCCTTCAGGTCTATCAGGCTGGACTGGAGCACACACACACACACACACGCACACACACACACACACATGGTGAGCTCCTTCAGGTCTATCAGGCTGGACTGGAGCACACACACACACACACACACACACACACATGGTGAGCTCCTTCAGGTCTATCAGGCTGGACTGGAGCACACACACACACACACACACACACACACACACACACACATGGTGAGCTCCTTCAGGTCTATCAGGCTGGACTGGAGCACACACACACACACACACACACACACACATGGTGAGCTCCTTCAGGTCTATCAGGCTGGACTGGAGCACACACACACACACACACACACATGGTGAGCTCCTTCAGGTCTATCAGGCTGGACTGGAGCACACACACACACACACACACATGGTGAGCTCCTTCAGGTCTATCAGGCTGGACTGGAGCACACACACACACACACACACATGGTGAGCTCCTTCAGGTCTATCAGGCTGGACTGGAGCACACACACACACACACACACACACACACACACACACACACACACATGGTGAGCTCCTTCAGGTCTATCAGGCTGGACTGGAGCACACACACACACACACACACACACACACACACACACACACACACACACACACACACACACATGGTGAGCTCCTTCAGGTCTATCAGGCTGGACTGGAGCACACACACACACACACACACACATGGTGAGCTCCTTCAGGTCTATCAGGCTGGACTGGAGCACACACACACACAAACACACACACATGGTGAGCAGCATCAGACATACCAAGCAAACACACACAAAACTGACATGCATACACCCTTTAGATGTTGAGGACGGCTAAAATACACACACACACACACTCACTCACTCACACACTCACTCACACGACTGACCTCCTTCTCTGTTAACTCCACCTGCAAACTGTTGACTTTTTCCTTGAGGTCCTTGTTTTCCTTCTTGTAGGACTCCACTTCATCCAGCCTCTCCCTGTCCTCCCTCTCTCTCTGGTCCTTCAGCCGCTCGATGATCCTCTCCTGACACACACACAAACACGCACACATGCAAGCACACACACACACAAACACGCACACATGCAAGCACACACACACACAAACAAATGCATTAACACCATTGCTCACCATCCCTGGTAGCTGAGGTAACTTTGTGATGTTAGCAGTACATACAGACCGTTCCTTGACTCAGACCACCAAAACACTGTTCAAGCTCTGCACTTCTGATCCTTGATCTTCTCTAGATGCACTATTTATATTTTGCTTTGGATGAAAGTATTGGCTAAATGACTCAACAATCAAAAGTAACTGTAGCACCAGGGGCGGAGCCAGATGTTGTCAACAATCAGGGCTTAGCCCCAACCTAGGACCTGTTTTTATATGGAGCTTAAATAAAGACTTCCACAGTTGATGCGAGTGCGCTAGACACATTTAATTGCATTAATTTGAGCATAAAATAATGTAATATAAACATTACGTTGGACCCATATTGTTATTCTGTGCAGTTATACGTCAATTTGTACGTTCGTAACCTTATTCCGACCAATTATTAATCTGTTAACATTAACGACTTGCAAGTAAGCTGATAATCAGATGATTGAGTACATTATAATGTAGCAACAAAAAAAATACTAGCTAGCCTAGCTAATGTTACTGCTCAAATCCGTTCGATAGCTAGCTAGTGATAGCTAGCTACTTTTACTGTGTGAGTTAATAAGCCTTATCTTTAATTGTCGATGTAGCTCGAAAACATAGGCTACAACCCCTTTTCCCTCCTGCTTGAAGGGCAGCAACATTCAAATCCTATGTAAGTCGTTAATTGTCATTTAGGGAAGATCACCTAAACTCAAGGATCATTGTAAGAAATGGCATTTTGTATGATTTACGTAACTGCTATCTACCGGAAGTTGTTGACCTGTCTTGTGCAATATGCGGAAGTGATGCGTGCAATAGTGAATTAATTCATAATTCATAATTGAAAATTTCAATGTCAATTTTTTGAAACTTTTGGGGCAAATATTTTTTCAACCTTTCCAAACTTTTTTGAGGAAACAAATTATTTATTTTTTCAACCTTTTGAAACTTTATTTTCAAAACTTGAAAGGAGAGGAAAGAGGAGAACATCGAAGCCGAAAAGTTTTGAAAAAAGTTTTTCATAGGTTTAAAAATAAAATCCCCAAAAGGGTAGATAAATTGAAAAAGTATTTTCCCCAAAATAATTTGAAAAATAAGTACTCTATTGTACTCTGCTATGCTTTACTCTACTTAGTTTTAGGGCAAAATACTTTTTCAACCTTTCAAAACTCTTTGCGGAAAATTAACAACCTTTCAAAACTTGTGAAAGTGAAAGGAGAGGGTAGAGGAGAACATAGACGCCTACAACCAAGAAGAGTAAAGCAGAGACAAGAAATTATTAATCTTGCCACCAAATACAGATTAAAACTAAAGTAACAAGCCTGGCTTGTGTAAGCTTCAGATTCAGGGCTTTTGAGAAAACATTCGGCAACTCGCTCATGTTTAGCACAACTCCTGTCCTAATGCTGCTGTATTGTAAGTTCAGCAGTGCATCCTCTGGTGCTCTGAGAGCTGCAGGTGTGGGGAGCACCTTCTCAGACAGAGCCTCCTCCAGGGTGGCCAGGGCCGTGTCCGTGTTGCTGGAGTCCGTCTGCAGGGACTTGACCCGGTCCTTCAGACTGCACAACTGCTTGTCCTTGTCCCTCAGCTGCTCCTGCAAGTTCTCAATCTGGGGGGCAGAGGTCAGGACCAGGGACGGAGGTCAGGACAAGCATGGTGGTTTGGGAGGGGGGTAGTCAGGGACATACACCGTGAGGTCAAAACTGCACATAAACATTAAAACATTTGGCCTTATCAATAGGATTGGTGTCCTTCGCTGTCAATCAGTTTCTGAAACACAACTCATTTCCTGTTCAGGCCTTTCACGGTTTAGAGCCCTGAACACCTGATGCTCAGGAAAGATTTCAACTCCCTCCAAACAGCATGCGACAGAAATATACACATATGAAGGTAAAGATGAGGAAGTTCAGATAAAAAAATAGGAGTGTAAAGATGGAGAGAAATAGAGAGAAAGAGAACCGGGGAGAGAGAGAACCGGGGAGATCGAGAGAGAGTGAGAGAGGGGGGGGGCAGAGGGGGAGGGAGAGTAGAGGACAGGGTGATGAAGAGCATGTATATGTTTATAATAGGGGTGGAACGGTACATGTATTCCTACCGAACCGTACGGTACGGGCGTCACGGTTCGGTACGTGAAATTGCACGGAGAATACACGGTATAAAAATTAATAAAACTTGCGTGCAAATTAATTAATGTAATGCGGAACTACTGTAAGATATTCGTGTTCTTTAAGGACAATCTGTAGCCCCGCCTTAGCTCTGAAACTGATTGGCGCCGCCACCTGTGTAGCTGAGCTGTGCCTGAGCGAGTCAGAGATAGCTAGCAGCAGCAGCAACACTAAAGACATAGCCTATGCAACGCTAGTGCTAAATATGAATGTTCGTAGTGTAAGTATAGCGAAAAATAGCCTAAACTTTCCTAGACTTTTAGCTGCGCTACTAATGCTGAGGGCTCGCTGATATTGCTGTCTTACTAGAACGTGCATTTAGTCTAGCAGACGCTTTTATCCGGAGCGTAGTATCTATGAGTTGTTGCTAACGTGTGCTGATGTTGTACACACCCAATAAATTCCTAATTTCCAGGCCTCTCTAGTTTCTACTCTGCCACGACCTTCTGTAGCTTCTCAGCTAGGTGAGTGCTTGTGTGCTGCTCATACAGGGGCTGTGTCTGTAGAACTGACGCTTTCATTTCCCACTCAGTCAATAAAATGAGCAGTCACCGTGAGGTAGCTTTCGGTAGCACGAGAAGTCCAACCATCAGTCGTTAGTGAAACGGAGGGTGCAGCTGACAACTCGCGCTCCATCAACGTCTGTGTTTTGTTGTATATATAAGGGACCAGGGCCGGCGTTGCTGCTACTGTATCCCTGCCTGTGTTTGCGCTGTTGCTTAGCTAGTAGCCTGTCGTGGTGTAGGAGGACTGATCGACAAGCGCATCATATATCTAGCTAAGACTTGCATGTACAGTAGTTATTCTGGAGCCCTGCTTCTGCATTTTTGTTTTGCTTTTCCCCCCATTGTACCGAACTCGTACCGAACCGTGATGTCTGAACCGCGGTACGAACCGAACCGTGACTTCAGTGTACCGTTCCACCCCTAGTTTATAACCTACACTACAGCAAGGGAACCACAGTCCGATCGCCTCAAACTTTATGGAGGGCGTTTCTGAACACATCCAAGATAAAGAACTGTTGATGTGAACACGTCAGATTGGGAGGGACGTTCACCTTCTTCTGCAGGACGTTGATCTTCCTCTCCTTGACCTCCAGCATGTCCTTCATGTCCCGGATCTCCCCTGCCAGGGAGCCCTTCTCCTCCGTCAGCTCCTGCAGCTGCTTGCTCTTCTTGTTCAGGAACGACTCCTTCTCCTCCAGACGCAGACGCAGGGCGTCCACCTGAGGGACACACACACACACCACAGACAGACCACACACACACCACAGACAGACCACACACACACCACAGATAGACCACACACACACCACAGAGACACACAAACACCACAGACACACACACACATCACATAGCTTTTCACAATGTATGCTTCATGTTTTGGATACCAGCAATGTTATCTGGTTGTTTATGATCATTGACCTATGCACTTTTGTAAAGCTCTCTCTTGTAAGTCACTTTGGATAAAAGTGTCTGCTAAATGAGTAAATGTAAATAGAAACACACATGTGCACAAACACATGAATAAAAGAGCAAGGTTTGAAGAGAGAGGTGGAGACAGAACACTTGTGTCTTTAGATGTTCCTTGGTTGTTTATATTGACCCGCTCCATGTTCTGTCCATACGAGGCCTGCTGACTTGGGATGATGTCACATCTGTTAGTACCAGACACCTTCCACCCACACATCTGGGTCTGGTTGTGTATAGGTGTATCTGTCCTGCGTGTGTGTGTATCTGTCCTGTGTGTGTGTATCTGTCCTGTGTGTGTATCTGTCCTGTGTGTGTGTGTATCTGTCCTGTGTGTGTGTATCTGTCCTGTGTGTGCATGCGTGTGTGTGAGTCTACCTCTGTCTGCAGGATGGCAGCTCGCTGCTCCTTGGCAGTGAGCGACTCCTTCAGCACCTCGATGTGCTGCTTGCAGTCTGAGTTCTGGTTGTTCAGCGTCTCCAGCTTGGTCTGCAGAGCCAGCAGCTCGGACTCCTTCTTAGACAGCTCCTGCTTCAACTGGTCGATCTGTCACACACACACACACTGTCAACTTCACACCACAGTACTGTGTTTGTGTGTGAGTGATAGGCAAGCCTATTACTGTGTGGGGGTGTTCCTGCACAGTGACACTGGACCAACAGTGTCAACACGGTCAACAGGACAGAAATATCAACATGAGACACTGTGATAAGTTTTAAACCAAAACTAGGGGGCGCATCATCAATTCAAAATATTTGTATAGCCCTTTTTCAAGCAATGTCACAGAGGGCTTCACATACGCACATACATTCATAAAACTGCCCCTCAACAACCCTAACCCTCAAGGAAGACAAGGAAAAACTCCCAGAAAAACTCTGAGAAAAAATGGAAGAAACCTTGGGAGGAGTGATTCAGTGAGGAATCCTCTCCTCCAGAGACGGTTGGTGAAAGAGAGGTGCAGAACACAGGCTAAACATAGTCATGCGTCAAAAAAAGTGCCAATGGGTGTTGAAACACAGACATTCAAAGTTCAACTCAGGTCCAAGTTGGCGAATGTCAGTTTAACTCCAGCCACAGGGCTGGGGGAGAGTGACTGGAGCAGCATCACACATCACAGGACAGCCAGCAGGATGGATGGACAGGAAGGGACCAGGATGACCAGGTCATCAACGTGTGTGTGGTTGTGATTGGTTGATCCTTGGACTAACAGCCTCTGTGGGGGTTATGTGAGGGAGAGTTGCTTGTGGCCCAGAGTAAGTCCTGTCTTTCCTCTCATTAAAGATGCACTCAAGACTGGCTCCCCTGTACGCTTCATACATTATCCAGCACCCTGATCTATGATTGATGAAAAGGCTTCTAAATATAAGACAGCCAAACTGGTGTTGAGTGGACGTAAACAGACAAATCTGCCGTGAGGATAACCAGGCAGACGAGACATCTCACACCTGGACTCACAGAAGATCACAGACCAGACAGACGAGCTAGACATGCTAACCGGGCCTAGCCAGGTAACTGTGTTAGCAAGCACTGTGGCAGAGCCAATCAGAGACGGCTGAAGTTGAGCGGAGCCGGATCAACCAATTACAATCACACACACAGTGAGGATGCGTTCCCTGGTTATGTACATGCTTAACACAGTTTCTAATCATGATATTTCTGTGCTGTAATTGTAGTCGGTGAATCGAAAGGCCAGAGACGCTTGGTGTTCGTCCCTGGCTTGGGAACCACAATTCACCTTAGGTTAGATTCTCAGGGAGATAATTGACTCGTTAATATCTGACTCCAATTTTAAGACACGTGCACAAGTGCGTTACCTGTAACCTCGAGCGCTAAACAGTTAATGACATGAAACTCTGACGTAGGTAAAAATCGTCTGCTTGATCAGAGCACCGACCCTAAAGTATGCGTGTTCACTAAACAGTCGTTTATCTCTACTATAATATAGATTTAACCATAGTCGACCTAGTAGGATCACTCAGAGGCCCCGGTAAATTCCTTCGGAGCGTGGAGATCCACTGTAAGTGACTCAGAGGCCTTAAGTTAAAACCTACTCAAAAGTCTATGTTTATAATCAGTTAGCCGCATCAACCATACAAGATCTAAGTTTTCACCGCCGTAGCCTGATAGATACGTTTCAAAGAGAACAAGTAACGTCAAAATGCACAATAATAGTTTATTATCTAAATAGCAAGATAATCAATACAATGATAATGAAATATCATCAAATACAAAACATACCTTCAGAGCAATGGTTAACAAAGGTATGTCACAATGAAGACTAGGCGCCTAACGCACCGGAGCTGTATCGTAAACCAAACTCGAAGTGTTTGGTAAAACTTCTTCCTATATACACCCAAACCTGACTAAAATGGGGACACCGGTCACATGACTGAAAAGTAGTCTAAACGCATACAAATTCAAATTGGATCATTAATCAAGGCTACAGTAGACCAAGTGGTTCCCTTGCAAGACAGGGGAATATGTTAAACACATGTTGGTCTGCTGTAGGCACAAACTCTGTAAACCCTGTACATGACATGTTACAGTATTCAAATTATTACAAGCATGTAATACATAAAATAAGAAACAAAAGCAAATCAAACATGACATTAAAAGCTGTTTAGAACCTTATTTTCAAGAACACAACTTTTAATGATAATTTCAGTCTTCCTCTTCAACTGTTGAGACCACCTCTCCAGAGGTGTGTCATTAAGGTGTGATTGTCATTTTAGCATTCATGTAAATCAACGACTGTCCCAGACGAGTGTCTGGGTGACCAGTGACAAAGGGGCTGCCAAAACAGCCCTACATTATCTTATATCTTTGCCTTGCAAAATTCTTTGTTTATCAATAAATTATACTCTCTCATGCTAAACGCTGAGCATCAACAAACCAGCATCTCAGATAGCTGTCAGCACAGCACTGCTGAAGCCAGCAGGTCGTTTAGCGCTAAAGCTAGCTCCTTTCAGCCTGACAGTCAGCCCAGTCAAGTCTCTAGACATCAGAGGTGCCAATAATGAGTCTTTTAGCAACGTTTTGGGCTACGTGAATCTGGGCGCCTCTGTCAGTCGGGTGTCATTTTTTCGTGTGTCTGTGTGTCCATGCTCCATGTCTGGATGACTGTGGGAAGTGTGTGTGTGAGTGTGTGATGTGTGTATGTGTACCTTGGTCTTCATGAACTTGGAGTGGTTCTTGTAGATCTCCATCTGTTTTAGTTCTTCCTCCCTGTCCTCGGAGTTCAGAAGACCGCTTGCTTTCAGCATCTGGATCTCGTCCTCCAGATCCCGAATGTTGCGCTCCAAAGACGCAATCTTGGTATCCTACACACACACACACACAAACACACACGGATGATCAGGCCTAGCTCATGATCCAGTATAACAACCCATGTTCAAAAGCACAAGAAATGGGGAGAGAGTAAAAGAGAGTTGATAAAGAGAGAGAACAAAGCTGCTGGATGTAGCTGTGAGCCTGAGAGTGACTGAAATATTCATGGATGAAATCAAAAGCATCTCCCTCAGTCTCTCTCTCTCGTTGTCTCTGAAGATTAATTACCATCTGATAATACTGAGCAGACATCCAGCCAGAGGAGAAACCAGCCAGAGGAGGGAGAGACACGACGAGGAGCAGAGAGACCAGACGTGATGCCCACTAGTCCTCCACACATCGGTACAGAAGCTCTCTGAACTGCTAGCGCTACGCACAGCCTTAACTTTGCAGCTTTTTAAATAAATAATCCAACGTCTTCGAGATTAGCCATGGTCCATCTCCTACTCCTGCAGAGAGTACTGAGCAAACAAGGACCTCTCTCTCTGTTTATATCTCATCCCTCCCTCTCTCTCTCTATCTCTCTCCGTTTATATCTCGTCCCTCCCTCTCTCTCTCTCTCTCTGTCTCTCTTTCTCTGTTTATAATATCTCGTCCCTCCTCTCTCTCTCTCTCTCTGTTTATATCTCCTCCCTCCCCCCCCCCCGTCTCTCTCGCTTCATACCAAGCCCGATATTATATTTCAGAGTGGGGGGGCACATGTCCTGGGACACCCACAGCTAGGGGGGCCTACACCTGCCTCGCCAGACTCTTTACCCACCAGCCCATGAACACCACCTCATGAACACCACCTCAGAAAGCGTTGCTGCTCATCAATACGACAGGAGATGGTACCATACCTCAGCCGGGCCAACACTTTCTTGTCCGTTCGGTGCACCACCTGATCAGAGTCCATCTCACGCTATCTCGGCACCACCTGATCAGAGTCCATCTCACGCTATCTCGGCACCACCTGATCAGAGTCCGCCTCACGCTATCTCGGAAGGCTGGCTCCCTTTCATTTCCCTCTCTGTATCTGCCTGTTATAAACAACCACACCTGTTTCCATGGTAGCAGCAGTCAAGCAGGTTCAGTGCGTTATGTTGTCTCTAGCGGGCGAGGGGGGGGGGGGGGGGCGGGAATTATTCATGCTGCCATCAGCATCGACATGGCCGTGCAGGAGGAAAGGAGGAGAGGAGGAGAGGAGGAGGATGAGAGGAGGAGAGGAGGAGAGGAAGAGGATGAGAGGAAGAGAGGAGGAGGATGAGAGGAAGAGAGGAGGAAAGGA
This sequence comes from Hypomesus transpacificus, assembly GCF_021917145.1. Taxonomy (NCBI): domain Eukaryota; kingdom Metazoa; phylum Chordata; class Actinopteri; order Osmeriformes; family Osmeridae; genus Hypomesus; species Hypomesus transpacificus. The sequence goes on along the minus strand of NC_061068.1, from coordinate 2,875,898 downwards.
GGAAGACAGCAGGAGACAAGAAGAGGAGCAGGGAGATCCTCCAGAGCAGGGGGGGGGGGGGGGTGTTGCTCTGATCGCTGGGACCCAGTGGTGTGCTGGTCACATGACCGTGCTGAGGGATGCTGGGATACCGCTCGAGCAAGCAGCGCTTCAATCCTGCACGGGCTGTGTGTGTCAGGCCTGGTGTGAGGTCATGATTTATTTTTAGGAAGTGATGTCATGGCTTTGCAGAGGAGATGGGAGGCGGACAGTGAGGCAGTTGTGTGGTTGTACCTGAAGCTGCTGCTACAGCAGAGCGGCTCTACAACGCTGTGTTCCATCTGTCCCGCATCACCATTACACACAGCACTTTCTACAGCTACAGGTGGGCATTCATGTGTGGTGTACATTAATGACAGAGCAACGTAGCAGTTATGGCTTAGCGTTAGAGAGGGGTGATGCTGTTTTGTAAAACATTATCACCAAATATGATGTGTTTTGGTAACATTATTATGTCCTTTTCATTTATGTATTTACCTCTGGAGAGCCCCTCACCCACTCCCCAATGATAGTATGTATTGGCATAACTATCTATACCATCCAGAAGTACACATGATCAGAAAATGACAGCATGTCATTACAAGACACGCTTGATATCATCGCTAATTTAGTCTACAATTTCTGTGAAAGGGCCAATGACAAACTAAAACAACTTAACAAAACAACATCAGAAGTCCCATCTTCATCTTCATGGTCGATTACATCATCACTAGCTAGCTGGCTGACGTTGATCATCTGGTCGAATCACATTCATGCACCGCAAGCAGAAAACTCAAATTGCAATCCTGTATCGCCTGAAATGACGTTTTTGCTCAAACTTGCCAAATCGTGCTGTTAATGCAGGCTGAGAGCATGTAGCCTAAAGAACGTTCCAGAACCCTACCACACCTGCTGAGAGTATGTAGCCTAGAGAACATTCCAGAACCCTACCACACCTGCTGAGAGCATGTAGCCTAGAGAACGTTCCAGAACCCTACCACACCTGCTGTGAGAATGTAGCCTAGAGAACGTTCCAGAACCCTACCACACCTGCTGAGAGCATGTAGCCTAGAGAACATTCCATAACCTTACCACACCTGCTGAGAGCATGTAGCCTAGAGAACGTTCCAGAACCCTACCACACCTGCTGAGAGCATGTAGCCTAGAGAACGTTCCAGAACCCTACCACACCTGTCCTGGCTGCTGGGCCAGAAGCAACAACATAACCAGTAAGAGTAACCAGTAAGACTGGAGCAAAGGATCAAAGGAACACCTGAAGGTGACACGACATAACAACCATATACGTATGTCCTCATACCATGTTAGGATAAAACAGCATGTATATATGCTGCATGTATGTATGACATGCTTGATATCATCGCTAATTGATGTATATATACTACATGTATATATACTGCATAACAGGAGTTTATCTGGGTCACTGGTTACTGCGAAACACAATCAGAAATACTACTGTATGTAATAGGTTAGGGTTAGTAGTATCTTCCATCTGAGTTAACAGTATTTATACACTGTAGTACATATGCTGTTGTACAAAATAGTGTTATATAAAATAGTTTAATGTTAGTGTGTAAAAAAATTTTTTTATGGTTTAACTAAATGTGAGTGATGTTGCTCTGCCTCTAACCTTCATCTCTCTGATGTCATTGCTGTGCCTCTAACCTTCATCTCTATGATGTCATATTGCTGTGTCTCTCACCTTCATCTCTATGATGTCATATTGCTGTGCCTCTCACCTTCATCTCTATGATGGTCTGCAGAGCCTTGGTCTTCCCTGGGTCCTGGTGCAGCTGGTTCCTCCTGTGCAGCTCCTTGGAGAACCCACAACAGCTCAAGTCACACGGGGGGCAACAAACCAACCTGCAGAGCTGTGGTCTCACCCAGTCACTTGAGAACAGGAAGCCAGTGTTCAAGTGTTTGGCGGATGTCAGGATGTTGGTTCAGAGCAGCCAGAGAGCCCAGGTGTGAAGGCATGGACACATGCTCCACCCATGTTACCACCCATCCTTCGGTCTCTTTACCCCGATGCCTTCTGGCAGGCGTTACCGCAGCATCCGGTCACGCACACGCAGACCAGACAACAGTTTCTACCCAAGGGCCATCAGGCTTCTGAATGGACAATGATATGGGCATTGATTCACTGCACACTGTCACTTTAAACACTGTCACATTCAGCTACTGGTTGCATTATCAGTCACATCGCACTACTGTACCTCACTGTATTTCGCCATCAGGCTCCTGTATGGTCATTGAAATGGTCACTGATCTGCAATTTTGCACTATTGTACTGTACTCCACCTAGGTTGGAATAGGTTATAGGGTTGTAATAGGTTTTATGTGCATTTAGTGTTAGTATAGTGTATTATTTATTGTTATCTGTATATTTAGGAAGTTTTAGTATTAGGGTTAGTATAGTTCATTTAGAGGCACACCTAGCAGCACACCTGGGGGCACACCTGGCAGCACACCTGGGGGCACACCTGGCGGCACACCTGGAGGCACACCTGGGGGCACACCTGGCGGCACACCTGGAGGCACACCTGGAGGCACACCTGGGGGCACACCTGGGGGCACACCTGGGGGCACACTTGGAGGCACACCTGGCAGCACACCTGGAGGCACACCTGGAGGCACACCTGGAGGCATACCTGGCAGCACACCTGGGGGCACACCTGGAGGCACACTTGGCGGCACACCTGGAGGCACACCTGGAGGCACACCTGGAGGCACACCTGGCAGCACACCTGGGGGCACACCTGGAGGCACACTTGGCGGCACACCTGGAGGCACACCTGGAGGCACACCTGGGGGCACACCTGGGGGCACACCTGGCAGCACACCTGGAGGCAAACCTGGAGGCACACCTGGCAGCACACCTGGAGGCACACCTAGCAGCACACCTGGCAGCACACCTGGAGGCACACCTGGAGGCACACCTGGGGGCACACCTGGAGGCACACCTGGAGGCACACCTGGCATCACACCTGGGGGCACACCTGGGGGCACACCTGGCAGCACACCTGGACGCACACCTGGGGGCACACCTGGCAGCACACCTGGACGCACACCTGGGGGCACACCTGGAGGCACACCTGGCAGCACACCTGGAGGCACACCTGGCAGCACACCTGGAGGCACATCTGGAGGCACACCTGGCAGCACACCTGGAGGCACACCTGGAGGCACACCTGGAGGCACACCTGGGGGCACACCTGGAGGCACACCTGGGGGCACACCTGGAGGCACACCTGGACACCAGAGGGAGGAGACAGGGCCGTACCTCTCGGAGGTGGATGTTCTCCTTCTCCTTCTGGTCCAGGATGACCTCCAGGTGTCCCAGCTGAGCCTCTGCCTCCGCGATGCGTCTCGTCCGCTCCTGCTCCTCCTCTTCCGCCCCCCGGCCCAGCCCTGGGGGCAGGCCCTTGCTCTGCAGCATCTCCAGCAGCTTCTTGATAGACTCATCCCTGGCGCCCAGAGTCTGCTTCTGGGTCTCGATCCTCAGCTCCATCTCCTCCAGGGTCTTCCTCAGCAGGAACAGCTCCTTGGCCTGACGGTCATGTTCCGCCTGCAGCCGGCGGAAGTTGTCCTCGTTGAGCTCGATGGAGGTGAAGTGGTCAGAGCCTAGCCGGCTCTCCTGCTGCAGCAGGTGGTTCAGGTCTCTCTGGGTACGCAACTCATCCTGCAAGGCCTGGATGGTGAGCTGGAGGTGCTGGAGGGGAGGAGGGGAGAAGGGGCAGGAGGGAGGAGGGGCAGGGGGAGAGGGGGCAGGGGGGAGAGAGGGGGCAGAAGGGGGAGGCAGGGGGAGAGGGGGCAGGAGGGGGAGGCAGGGGGAGAGGGGGCAGGAGGGGGAGAGGGGGCCGGGGGGAGGCAGGGGAGAGGAGGGGGAGGCAGGGGGAGGAGGGGGAGAGGAGGGGGAGGCAGGGGGAGAAGGGGCAGGGGGAGAGAGGGCAGGGGGAGGCATAGGGATGTTAGGGTGATTCCAACAGGCAGGGTGAACTGATCACTCCTACTCTGGTGCTATACAACCATCCTACAGACGGGGAACACTACAGAAACCAGAGGAGGTGGGGTACTGAGGAGCTGTTCATGGCTCTGTGGAAGGAGGAGTTTAGGTGTACAGAACACACACACATGTACACAACACACACACGAAGTATGGGAAATACTGAACATGATTAAAAAAGAAACTTACCACACTAGAGCATGTGGAAAAAGCAAAAAAAAAAACATACAAAATTGTTTGGCGCCAAAACAAATAAACAGACGTGAATGTATGTCCTGTCTGCTGAAGCATCCATTGACTGTTTATCTGGTAACTATTTTTGTACAAACAAGCTACAAATGTCTGTCGACCATTTAAAACTCTGGACAGATTTACTCCAACTGTTGGAATTAAATGAAAAGGCCAAGAGGAACAATGCTGTCATAGATGATGGGATGGCTGGGAAGAACTGCCGTGTGTTTGGTAGATCCAAACAGAGAGCACCTGCTGTGACAGCTTCTCCTGCATCAAACAGCAGACTCACCCTCGTTTACAGGCTCTCGTCTCTCCTCCATCTTTGATTTAAGGACTGAGTAGGTGAAAACACATACTTTAGTCAAGTCTAATCAGATGCAGGATTCCTTCTCAGAGAAAGGAAGGTAGCTGTAAAACACATAAGACTCAGGAAGTTTGTCCTGTACAAAATAAATAGTCTCTTTATTCGATCAAATAAGGAGTCTACATATGGAAGAAATACAAACGGGTGTATGATCATGAGGGACTAAGGAAGGAGATCATGTCACTAGATAGCTTGAAGTGGTGGGAAGGTCTGTGTAAAACTTTGACTGAGACCTGTTAGCTCAACACTCAGGATGTCATGATGTCTGCTTGGCTCAGGATGTGGTGTCTGGATAAGGAAAGGTGTCCTTACATGAGTGACTCATTAATAACAAAACCTATTGAAACACTTAAAAAGTGTTTGTTACGACGGGTTAAAAAAAGAATTCTAAAACTGGTTGTTCCCATCCTTGATTGTGATTGGCTATATCGCGTTCCATGCCGTTGTAAAATCCAGCATAACCTCACAGGTTGTCCTCATAGCATTCTTTAACATTCCACATTACTGCGCATCGAATATTTCAAATTGAAAAAGACAGCAAAGGTGTCCATCTGGCTGTTGCGTGGCAACGATTTATGTTGGAACTATACTTCGTAGTAGCGGAAGAATGACGGTTTATTATTAAACTATTTTGTTTCTAATTGTTTTTATTGATGAAACCATATCAAATATTTGTAGTAACAGTTTTAGAAAAGCAATAAGCCCCGCGAGTCTGTGGTTTACGCTGATTTTAGAACAGGTAAGGGCTGATTCTAAAATCAGCGTTAACCACGGACTCGCGGGGCTTATTGCTTAAGTAGAGAGTTTTGGGCACAAACAGAAAAGAGGAGCAAAACGTTTTTTAGGTTGAGGTGTTCATAGGGTGAGGTGTTCATAGGGGGAGGTGTTCATAGGGGGAGGTGTTCATAGGGGGAGGTGTACGCATCGTGCAGTTAGGCCATCAGTGCACAAAAACCGTGAGTACTTTGAGTAGGGTTGGAAGGGGGCAGGACAGGGGGCAGGACAGGGAGCAGGACAGGGAGCAGGACAGGGGCAGGAGAAGGGGCAGGACAGGGAGCAGGACAGGGAGCAGGACAGGGGCAGGACAGGGGCAGGACAGGGGCAGGAGAAGGGGCAGGACAGGGGGCAAGACAGGGGCGGGACAATGGGCAGGACAGGGGCAGGACAGGGAGCAGGACAGGGGCAGGACAGGGGCAGGAGAAGGGGCAGGACAGGGGAGGACAGGGAGCAGGACAGGGGCAGGACAGGGGCAGGAGAAGGGGCAGGACAGGGGCAGGACAGGGGCAGGACAGGGGGCAGGACAGGGGCAGGACAGGGGCAGGACAGGGAGCAGGACAGGGGCAGGACAGGGGCAGGAGAAGGGGCAGGACAGGGGCAGGAGAAGGGGCAGGACAGGGGGCAGGACAGGGGGCAGGACAGGGGCAGGACAGGGGCAGGAGAAGGGGCAGGACAGGGGCAGGACAGGGGCAGGAGAAGGGGCAGGACAGGGGGCAGGACAGGGGCAGGACAGGGGCAGGAGAAGGGGCAGGAGAGGGGCAAGACAGGGGCAGGAGAAGGGGCAGGAGAAAGGGTGGTGTTGTCAGGGGTAGGATTACACGGAGGGGTACGTACACACTTGAGGTGACAGAGTGTGTCAGAAGCAACAGCATCTGTACAGGGTCTGGTGACATCACACACCTCTCTGTAGTGTTGGGCTCATCTGAGGACGTGTGTGTGTTGAGGGAGGGGGGACAACCAGCCAGGTGTCTGAGGACCCTGGGGTTTGGCGGGCAGTGGGGAGCGGGGGGGCGAGGGAGTGGGGGGCGGGGGGAACACACCCTGAGGGAGACTCTATGTTGTGCCACGTCAGGAGAGGCAAACATAGCAGACAAACCTTGGTCCTGCGGGCGTCCAGCAGCTAGCGAGGGCGGAGCCAACAGAGAGAGGGCGGAGCCAACAGAGAGAATGAACACAGCGTCAGAACAAACACACACCTACACACACCCCCTACACACACCCCTACACACACACCTATACACACACACACCTACACACACCCCTAAACACACATTCAGACACACACCTACACACACACACATATACACAACCGAGATGGGTGGTGAAAGCAGTACCCATGAGAAAAATAAATACAAATATCTTTCAACCATCCATTCATCCTTCCTGAAATTGGTGTAAAACTGAAATGCATGATGAAAGTATTGGATCACACCTGACATCTCCAGTTTCCGGGGGAAACCTTTGTGGAAAGAGGCAGAGACACTTCTGAACCATCACTGGTGGAGACAGTGTTCCTGGAGACAGTGTGCCTGGAGACAGTGTTCCTGGAGACAGTGTTCCTGGAGACAGTGTTCCTGGAGACACTGTTCCTGGAGACACTGCTCCCGGAGACACTGTTCCCGGAGACACTGTTCCCGGAGACACTGTTCCCGGAGACAGCGTTCTTGGAGACACAGTTCCTGGAGACACTGAACCCTTCACTGTGCAGCATGTGCACCTCACTGCACTGCTGAGGGCTAGAGGTGTCCCAGTAACACTGGAATCCTCTGTGACATTGCTTTTAAATAGGACTACTAGGGGTGGGAATCTTTTGGTCCCTCACAATCTTTTTTAACATTTGTGAATCGATGTGAATCACTAGAAGACTGAATCGCGATTCAAATGTGAATCGATTTTTCTCCCCACCCCTAATGAATACATCTGATTTAATGACGTATGTTCTTCCGTCCTGCAGGGGGCAGTGTGTCCTGCAGGGGGCAGTGTGTCCTGCAGGGGGCAGTGTGTCCCCCCAGCCTGCAGGGAGCAGTGTGTCCTGCAGGGGGCAGTGTGTCCCCCCAGCCTGCAGGGGGCAGTGTGTCCTGCAGGGGGCAGTGTGTCCCCCCAGCCTGCAGGGGGCAGTGTGTCCTGCAGGGGGCAGTGTGTCCTGCAGGGGGCAGTGTGTCCTGCAGGGGGCAGTGTGTCCCCCCAGCCTGCAGGGAGCAGTGTGTCCTGCAGGGAGCAGTGTGTCCCCCCAGCCTGCAGGGGGCAGTGTGTCCCCCCAGCCTGCAGGGGGCAGTGTGTCCCCCCAGCCTGCAGGGGGCAGTGTGTCCTGCAGGGAGCAGTGTGTCCCCCCAGCCTGCAGGGAGCAGTGTGTTCTTCCGTCCTGCAGGGAGCAGTGTGTTCTTCCGTCCTGCAGGGAGCAGTGTGTCCCCCCAGCCTGCAGGGAGCAGTGTGTCCTGCAGGGGGCAGTGTGTCCCCCCAGCCTGCAGGGGGCAGTGTGTCCTGCAGGGGGCAGTGTGTCCCCCCAGCCTGCAGGGAGCAGTGTGTTCTTCCGTCCTGCAGGGAGCAGTGTGTTCTTCCGTCCTGCAGGGGGCAGTGTGTCCCCCCAGCCTGCAGGGGGCAGTGTGTCCCCCCAGCCTGCAGGGAGCAGTGTGTCCTGCAGGGAGCAGTGTGTCCCCCCAGCCTGCAGGGAGCAGTGTGTCCCCCCAGCCTGCAGGGGGCAGTGTGTCCCCCCAGCCTGCAGGGAGCAGTGTGTCCCCCCAGCCTGCAGGGGGCAGTGTGTCCCCCCAGCCTGCAGGGAGCAGTGTGTCCCCCCAGCCTGCAGGGAGCAGTGTGTCCCCCCAGCCTGCAGGGGGCAGTGTGTCCTGCAGGGGGCAGTGTGTCCCCCCAGCCTGCAGGGAGCAGTGTGTCCCCCCAGCCTGCAGGGGGCAGTGTGTCCCCCCAGCCTGCAGGGAGCAGTGTGTCCTGCAGGGAGCAGTGTGTCCCCCCAGCCTGCAGGGAGCAGTGTGTCCTGCAGGGGGCAGTGTGTCCCCCCAGCCTGCAGGGGGCAGTGTGTCCCCCCAGCCTGCAGGGAGCAGTGTGTCCCCCCAGCCTGCAGGGGGCAGTGTGTCCCCCCAGCCTGCAGGGAGCAGTGTGTCCTGCAGGGAGCAGTGTGTCCCCCCAGCCTGCAGGGAGCAGTGTGTCCCCCCAGCCTGCAGGGGGCAGTGTGTCCCCCCAGCCTGCAGGGAGCAGTGTGTCCTGCAGGGAGCAGTGTGTCCCCCCAGCCTGCAGGGAGCAGTGTGTCCCCCCAGCCTGCAGGGGGCAGTGTGTCCCCCCAGCCTGCAGGGAGCAGTGTGTCCCCCCAGCCTGCAGGGGGCAGTGTGTCCCCCCAGCCTGCAGGGGGCAGTGTGTCCCCCCAGCCTGCAGGGAGCAGTGTGTCCCCCCAGCCTGCAGGGGGCAGTGTGTCCTGCAGGGGGCAGTGTGTCCTGCAGGGGGCAGTGTGTCCCCCCAGCCTGCAGGGAGCAGTGTGTCCTGCAGGGAGCAGTGTGTCCTGCAGGGGGCAGTGTGTCCCCCCAGCCTGCAGGGAGCAGTGTGTTCTTCCGTCCTGCAGGGGGCAGTGTGTCCCCAGACAGAGCTCTGAGGAGCGGTGTGCTGGAGCCAGAGCAGCATCTTACTCCTGCTGCTCTGGGCTCGGGGCTTACGTAACACATCAGGCCAGGGCACTAAAACCACCTGGCAGCAGTCTGTCACTTCAGAGCATCTTCACACACAGTCTCCTGCACAAAGACCTCTGTCATGTTGTTTGATCAAAATACAAAAAGTAGAACATACTGAAATGGTAAAGGAGGAGTACGGGGGAGAGGGGGGAGAAAAGAGACGGGGAGGAGGGGGAGGAGAGGAGGGGGGGAGGGTTTCTGCTGGTGAGGATCAGATGTTATGTTTGTCTTCTGCTCATCTCTCTGCTCATCTCTCTCAACATACAGAAGAGTTAGGCCTAATATAGATTAACCCTAACACAAATATAGATGAACCCTAACCCTAATACAGATTTATACTGTATATCTGTTAGTAGTATAGAACATACTACAGTACAGCTGATGTGTAAAACTAACTGTATTCTTCCTCCAATGGCATACATTCAGCCCAATGAACTCCCCGAACCACAGCCAGGTTCACACAAAATCTGCAGGAGAAATTCTGTCTCTCCCTGCAAGGAGATCATTGAGGACATTTCTTAATTTGTCATTAGGGTTAGGCTCATTGCTTTTCCCACTGTTCTCCCTCTCCCTCTCCCTCTCGCCCTCCCCCTCCCCCAACCCCTCCCTCTCCCTCTGATCAATATTCTGTCCTTTCATGGTGGTTGGAGAAGCGGTAACCAAGCCTTATCCCTCCCTCAACCCACCCTCATCCACCCCTCCATTCTCATCCACCTTTATCCACCTACTGTCATCCACCCATTCACCTATCCACTTACTGAATGGGGTCTGTGAGAGCTGGAGGGCCCAGACCAGGGGTCTGTGAGAGGAGCTGGAGGGCCCAGACCAGGGGTCTGTGAGAGGAGCTGGAGGGCCCAGACCAGGGGTCTGTGAGGGGAGCTGGAGGGCCCAGACCAGGGGTCTGTGAGGGGAGCTGGAGGGCCCAGACCAGGGGTCTGTGAGAGGAGCTGGAGGGCCCAGACCAGGGGTATGTGAGGGGAGCTGGAGGGCCCAGACCAGGGTTCTGTGAGAGCTGGAGGGCCCAGACCAGGGGTCTGTGAGAGCTGGAGGGCCCAGACCAGGGGTCTGTGAGAGGAGCTGGAGGGCCCAGACCAGGGGTCTGTGAGGGGAGCTGGAGGGCCCAGACCAGGGGTCTGTGAGGGGAGCTGGAGGGCCCAGACCAGGGGTCTGTGAGGGGAGCTGGAGGGCCCAGACCAGGTGGTCTGTGAGAGGAGCTGGAGGGCCCAGACCAGGGGTCTGTGAGAGGAGCTGGAGGGCCCAGACCAGGGGTCTGTGAGGGGAGCTGGAGGGCCCAGACCAGGGGTCTGTGAGGGGAGCTGGAGGGCCCAGACCAGGGGTCTGTGAGGGGAGCTGGAGGAACCAGACCAGGGGTCTGTGAGAGCTGGAGGGCCCAGACCAGGGGTCTGTGAGAGGAGCTGGAGGGCCCAGACCAGGGGTCTGTGAGAGGAGCTGGAGGGCCCAGACCAGGGGTCTGTGAGAGGAGCTGGAGGGCCCAGACCAGGGGTCTGTGAGGGGAGCTGGAGGGCCCAGACCAGGGGTCTGTGAGGGGAGCTGGAGGGCCCAGACCAGGGGTCTGTGAGAGGAGCTGGAGGGCCCAGACCAGGGGTATGTGAGGGGAGCTGGAGGGCCCAGACCAGGGTTCTGTGAGAGCTGGAGGGCCCAGACCAGGGGTCTGTGAGAGCTGGAGGGCCCAGACCAGGGGTCTGTGAGAGGAGCTGGAGGGCCCAGACCAGGGGTCTGTGAGGGGAGCTGGAGGGCCCAGACCAGGGGTCTGTGAGGGGAGCTGGAGGGCCCAGACCAGGGGTCTGTGAGGGGAGCTGGAGGGCCCAGACCAGGTGGTCTGTGAGAGGAGCTGGAGGGCCCAGACCAGGGGTCTGTGAGAGGAGCTGGAGGGCCCAGACCAGGGGTCTGTGAGGGGAGCTGGAGGGCCCAGACCAGGGGTCTGTGAGGGGAGCTGGAGGGCCCAGACCAGGGGTCTGTGAGGGGAGCTGGAGGAACCAGACCAGGGGTCTGTGAGAGCTGGAGGGCCCAGACCAGGGGTCTGTGAGAGGAACTGGAGGGCCCAGACCAGGGGTCTGTGAGAGGAGCTGGAGGGCCCAGACCAGGGGTCTGTGAGGGGAGCTGGAGGGCCCAGACCAGGGGTCTGTGAGGGGAGCTGGAGGGCCCAGACCAGGGGTCTGTGAGAGGAGCTGGAGGGCCCAGAGGTGGTCTGTGAGAGGAGCTGGAGGGCCCAGACCAGGGGTCTGTGAGAGGAGCTGGAGGGCCCAGACCAGGGGTCTGTGAGGGGAGCTGGAGGGCCCAGACCAGGGGTCTGTGAGGGGAGCTGGAGGGCCCAGACCAGGGGTCTGTGAGGGGAGCTGGAGGGCCCAGACCAGGGGTCTGTGAGGGGAGCTGGAGGGCCCAGACCAGGGGTCTGTGAGAGGAGCTGGAGGGCCCAGACCAGGGGTCTGTGAGGGGAGCTGGAGGGCCCAGACCAGGGTTCTGTGAGAGCTGGAGGGCCCAGACCAGGGGTCTGTGAGAGCTGGAGGGCCCAGACCAGGGGTCTGTGAGGGGAGCTGGAGGGCCCAGACCAGGGGTCTGTGAGAGGAGCTGGAGGGCCCAGACCAGGGGTCTGTGAGAGGAGCTGGAGGGCCCAGACCAGGGGTCTGTGAGGGGAGCTGGAGGGCCCAGACCAGGGGTCTGTGAGGGGAGCTGGAGGGCCCAGACCAGGGGTCTGTGAGGGGAGCTGGAGGGCCCAGACCAGGGGTCTGTGAGGGGAGCTGGAGGGCCCAGACCAGGGGTCTGTGAGGGGAGCTGAGGGGAGCTGGAGGGGACCAGGGGTCTGTGAGAGGAGCTGGAGGGCCCAGGGGTCTGTGAGGGGAGCTGGAGGGCCCAGACCAGGGGTCTGTGAGGGGAGCTGGAGGGCCCAGACCAGGGCTGGAGGGCCCAGACCAGGGGTCTGTGAGAGGAGCTGGAGGGCCCAGACCCTGTGAGGGGAGAGGGCCCCAGGGGTCTGTGAGAGCTGGAGGGCCCAGACCAGGGGTCTGTGAGAGGAGCTGGAGGGCCCAGACCAGGGGTCTGTGAGAGGAGCTGGAGGGCCCAGACCAGGGGTCTGTGAGGGGAGCTGGAGGGCCCAGACCAGGGGTCTGTGAGAGCTGGAGGGCCCAGACCAGGGGTCTGTGAGAGGAGCTGGAGGGCCCAGACCAGGTGGTCTGTGAGAGGAGCTGGAGGGCCCAGACCAGGGGTCTGTGAGAGGAGCTGGAGGGCCCAGACCAGGGGTCTGTGAGGGGAGCTGGAGGGCCCAGACCAGGGGTCTGTGAGGGGAGCTGGAGGGCCCAGACCAGGGGTCTGTGAGAGGAGCTGGAGGGCCCAGACCGGGGGTCTGTGAGGGGAGCTGGAGGGCCCAGACCAGGGTTCTGTGAGAGCTGGAGGGCCCAGACCAGGGGTCTGTGAGAGCTGGAGGGCCCAGACCAGGGGTCTGTGAGGGGAGCTGGAGGGCCCAGACCAGGGGTCTGTGAGAGGAGCTGGAGGGCCCAGACCAGGGGTCTGTGAGAGGAGCTGGAGGGCCCAGACCAGGGGTCTGTGAGGGGAGCTGGAGGGCCCAGATCAGGGGTCTGTGAGGGGAGCTGGAGGGCCCAGACCAGGGGTCTGTGAGGGGAGCTGGAGGGCCCAGACCAGGGTTCTGTGAGAGCTGGAGGGCCCAGACCAGGGGTCTGTGAGAGCTGGAGGGCCCAGACCAGGGGTCTGTGAGAGGAGCTGGAGCGCCCAGACCAGGGGTCTGTGAGAGGAGCTGGAGTGCCCAGACCAGGGGTCTGTGAGGGGAGCTGGAGGGCCCAGACCAGGGGTCTGTGAGGGGAGCTGGAGGGCCCAGACCAGGGGTCTGTGAGAGCTGGAGGGCCCAGACCAGGGGTCTGTGAGAGGAGCTGGAGGGCCCAGACCAGGGGTCTGTGAGGGGAGCTGGAGGGCCCAGACCAGGGGTCTGTGAGGGGAGCTGGAGGGCTGCTGTATGTCGTGACTCAGCAGTCTCTAGGGGTACGGGGAGTCATGATGTCTGGTCTCTCGACAAGACAGGCTAGCAGAGCTCACAGGAGCTGTCTTGCACTGAAGGCAAATTTCACCTTTGTTGAAAGTAACACCCAGACTGTTGGTCGCACAGGCACAAACACACAAAATTGGCTCATAGGCAGTTAAAAAGTATTAACACAATGACAAGGGCTCTCCACCAGTCTACACACTCACTCACTCACTCTTCTCTCCGCACCTCCCTCCTTCTCTCACCACATCGGTGCTATGTCGCACCCCCCTGCTGGAGCACCGTAGCCCCTTCTGTGCGTCAGTGAACATAGGTGGGTGACAATCACATGGACTTGATGAGTCACAACTTCATGAGTCAGACAGACTCACATACATCCTACAGTACAGTCTCTCCTGATACATCCTACAGTAAAGGAGTCTCTCCTACAGTACTGGAGTCACTCCTACAGCACAGGAGTCTCTCCTACAGTACAGGAGTCTCTCCTACAGTTGAGGAGTCTCTCCTAAAGTACTGGAGTCTCTCCTACAGTACAGGAGTCTCTCCTACAGCACAGGAGTCTCTCCTACAGCACAGGAGTCTCTCCTACAGCACAGGAGTCTCTCCTACAGCACAGGAGTCTCTCCTACAGTACAGGAGTCTCTCCTACAGTACTGGAGTCTCTCCTACAGTACTGGAGTCTCTCCTACAGTACTGGAGTCTCTCCTAGAGCACAGGAGTCTCTCCTACAGTACAAGAGTCTCTCCTACAGCACAGGAGTCTCTCCTACAGTACAGGAGTCTCTCCTACAGTAGAGGAGTCTCTCCTAAAGTACTGGAATCTCTCCTACAGCACAGGAGTCTCTCCTACAGTAGAGGAGTCTCTCCTACAGTAGAGGAGTCTCTCCTAAAGTACTGGAATCTCTCCTACAGCACAGGAGTCTCTCCTACAGCACAGGAGTCTCTCCTACAGTACTGGAGTCTCTCCTACAGAACAGGAGTCTCTCCTGCAGCACAGGAGTCTCTCCTGCAGCACTGGAGTCTCTCCTACAGCACAGGAGTCTCTCCTACAGTACAGGAGTCTCTCCTACAGCACAGGAGTCTCTCCTGCAGCACTGGAGTCTCTCCTGCAGCACTGGAGTCTCTCCTACAGCACAGGAGTCTCTCCTTAGGTACAGGAGTCTCTCCTACAGTACAGGAGTCTTTCCTACAGTATTGGAGTCTCTCCTGCTTCTCCACGGTGTCCAGAAAATCAGGGACTCATCTTAAAAGGAAATGAGTCTCTGTCTCCCTGTTCCTTGACTCCTACACACAGTACCAAAGACAGCACCACATCAAACAAGGGGAAAAAACCTGGCTGTTAGACTGCTTTGTTTGAATCAATGTGCTCCACTATTTGATCAGCAGCAAGTCAAACTTCATGTCCAGTCGTTCTGTCAGTCAACGCGACCACCTCACTAAACTCCCAGAGAGTCACCGTGTCGCTCCATTCCAGCCGCAGCCTGTCTGGGTCTTTCTCCCAGGGGAGACTGGCCGTGGCTGGAGGGCCGGGGACTGACGCGTCCCGGGAGACAAGCCGCTGACAGCTCCAGTCCACCTTGTTAGGCTAGTGCTGGGCCAGGGGGCGCTGGGAGAACCTGCGGCCATCAATAACCTAAACCTGCTCACGTCTCACTGCCTCCTCGCTGCTCCGCCTCGCTGCTGGTGGGAGATGAGTGAGCAAACACACACACACACACACATAGACTATGACTTATCCACAACGGCTGATCCTGTCACTGATCCGGCCTCCCATCTCCTGTATGGCTCTTTGTCTCTCCAGATATCCTTTCTCACTTTCGGGACAGGATGCTTCAAAGTTTCAAAGGGTTGGCTTCTCTCTGCTCTCTTCACCTTCAGTCCAGAAAGTCTTCCTCTTCACCAGACTACACTCTTGCCCTTAATTGAGTTATTTTCCTCAAATCCTTTAATCTTCAGTGACCCCTTTTCTCCTCGCCTAACACTTCCTGCTTTTGGAGAAACAGTGGCCTTTCATCAATCCAGGTTTCGTTCCGTTCTTGTGTTCTTGCAAACTCGTTTGACGTCATCTTTGATTGCCCGAGTATGGTTCCAATCCAAAGAACACAAGTCATCAAGAAATCGCAACAAGATAAGCTATTTGAATGGTTTGAGAGAAGCAAGAAACCAGGAAAACTGGGGAATTTGATTATTTAGATATGGATAAATTTAAAACATATATACAATAATAATTGCAGTATCACATCCATCCACCCCTCCACCAAATACACCTGCATCGCTCCATCCAACGCTTCATTATTCCCTCCACCCCATCAACCACTCTTGAGAGCAACATTTTGAAGGATTTCTAGATTTTCCCAACCACCAAAGAGAGAGTGACCAAAGCAGTACTTTCTGTCTTCAACTTGGTTGTTAACAGTTGTATGTTTGTATGTTTGGCAATCAGTGTAGCTCATAGGTAAAAGTAGCTCATGTGAATTACGTGTGGTTATGTATAAAACCACTTGTGAAATGATTTCGACAGCAAAGTTGAAGTTAGATAGCCAACTTTATTGTCCAATTCAAGACAACAAAATTGTTTTATACATAACCCCATGCGATTCAATTAGCTACTTCCACTGATTCCTGTCCATCTTGTTATGAAACAAGATACATCACTTTCTCTTCTTCTTCTTGTTATAATTTAATGTCGAGCCGTAACCTACATTCAGTACTGCAGGAAAATACTGACGATCTTGTTCCGGTCCATGTTTATCCAATTGGCTAGGTGGCGCTGTCAGATAAAACGAGGGTCCTAGAACTGCGGTCCTGAAACTGCAGTCCTGAAACTGGAGCTCTCCGGCTCTGCAGGTACATGGTACTAAAAAATACCCGGAATTGTTCTTGATCCGCCCCTTTTATCGAGGATGCATCGGATGGTGACTTGGACAGATAGAACGCCTCTGATTTCCCAGAAGTCATTGCAAGAACACACGCATCTCAAATGGCATGGAACTCTGCTGGTCATGTTTCAGTTTAGACATCACACATGAAAAATGAGTAGGCACAATCATGACCATACACACACACACAAACACACAACCACGAATACACACAAACAGTGTGCCTCCTACACACTGGTGACAGAGAGAAACCCTGAGGACATCTTAGTACACAGCCCCTTTACACAGCAGATTAGCACGCTTCAATTACAGTTTGCACGCACACAATTCATCCACAAAAGACACACACGCTCTCTCACACACACCCACACGCATACACATTCCCATACACACTCCCACAGGCTGGCTTCACTACGTCGAGCCAGGCAGCTTCAAAAACCTAATGCACGAGAGGAATGCACAAGCCCCCATGCAGAGAGACAATCCGAGACAGCATGACCGTCTGTGTGTGTGTGTTTACACTTGTGTGTGTGTGTATGTGCGTGTGTGGCTGTGTGCATCTCCTCTTCCCGCACGGCCGAGCCAAAGATAACAGACGATCCAGGGTGGGTGCACCTGTCCAGGCACACACACCTGCACGCGCTATGTGAGAGGAGCAAACACACACCTGCATGACACAAACATGCTATACAGAGATCCATACAGGTGGCTATCAAGGCCTGTGCTTCCTTCTCACATGCTGACAGGCCTTCTCATACAGACATTCTGCTTACCCAGACACAACCCAGCTCTAGAAGCAGTTTTCATTCTCTGTTTTTGCCAGTCTAATTGGATACATACACATTTACTCTTGTCTAATGAACCTTCACTTGATAATGAATGTATGTATGTATGTCAGAGGAATCCCATATGGTGCCCAGGGGAAAACTACTAAAGATATGGAAGGAAGGAAGGAAGAAAGAAAGAAAGAAAGAAAGAAAGAAAGAAAGAAAGAAAGAAAGAAAGAGAGAAAGAGAGAAAGAGAGAAAGAGAGAGAGAGAGAGAGCAGACAACGATGTCCTTGACATTCCTCTCCAGGCTTTGAACTTCTCCTCTCTTCTCCTCTCTTCTCAGAGAGTGATTTAACGAGGCCACGACTTTACACATACACACACCTTCAGATACACACACATCACCACACTATAGGCAACCCATGTGTGTCACCTCAACAAACAAGTTAAACACTGCTTACCCACATCTTCAACTCACTGAATATTTATCAGCAACTGCTCACCATCATTTGACATCATATTTCAGGACAAGGACATACTGATTTTGCCATGAAACACAATTTTTTTAATCTTCTAAGGTCAGACCGTGTGGGGGGGGGGGGGGCTTCTTCGTGCCATAGACTAATGCTTTCTGCAGAGAAGGGAGACTGGCGTTTTGGAATGGAAGGGAGAAAACAGGACAGAGTAGCACGGAGGATATCGCTATAAAAACACAACGTAGTTAAGGTGGCAGCCGTGTGTTGCTTAGGCGGCCGCATGCAGTGGGATTCACTCACACACCCTCATACAGTGGGATTCACTCACACACCCTCATGCAGTGGGATTCACTCACACACCCTCATGCAGTGGGATTCACTCACACACCCTCATGCAGTGGGATTCACTCACACACCCTCATGCAATGGGATTCACTCACACACCCTCATGCAGTGGGATTCACTCACGCACCCTCATGCAGTGGGATTCACTCACACACCCTCATGCAGTGGGATTCACTCACACACCCTCATGCAGTGGGATTCACTCACACACCCTCATGCAGTGGGATTCTAAAAGTTACTTTGAAATGAATCATAAAAAGCTGTCAAGATGAGTATTTGAGATATCAGTGAAAGTAGCCAGCAGTGAACCCTATAAAACTGCCTCATCACACTGTCTGATGGTTATTACCACGATAAAACACCTCAAATTCTCAACGCTTAACATAGTCATAGGAACACATTCTTCCAGATGGACATTTCATATTATCCACAGCTGTCCTCAATATTTGTTCATTCATGTTGAAAGAGACCAGCTATTGTCAGAAGGAGGTTAAGAGCGCGTTTGAATGTATGTTAAAACATTCATGAATGCCAGCACCTCTTTCCAGAAAGGTTTCCGCATGAATTGAAAAACCAAAGCACAAAGTCGATTCCTCTGGACAAAAGGACATACCAAGCGCAGCTTCAGAGAGAGAGAGTCTGACTGGTACAGACCCTAACCCTCTGGACTGTTGTGAGGGTGAGAGACACATGCAGGGTGCGCCGGGCTGCACTGAGTGTTGGTGAGAGTGTGCAGTCTGTTGGCTTGATCTCACCTGGTTCTCCTCGTGGGTGACCCTCATCTGCTCCTTCAAGATGGAGGTCCTTGCAGCCTCCTCCTTCCTCATCACCCTCTCCTTCTTCAGCTCGGGGCTCCAGAAGCTCTTGATGCTGTTGGTGGAGGACCCCAGCTTGCTGTCCTTCAGGTCCAGCTCCCTCCTCAGCAGCTCATTCTCCCTCTGCATGTCCCTGAGCTGGGCCTGCATCTCCAACAGCTCCCCCCCACCCCGCACCGCCTGCCGCAGCAGTGCCGAGGGCAGCCCCTGCTGGTGGTGGTGGTGGTGCTGCAGCATGGACAGGGAGCCCAGGTCGCTGTAGGAGAGCAGGTCGGCATGGTGGTGGCCCAGCCCCACTGTGGCAATGTTGGGGCTGCTGCCCATGGCGGTGACCCGGCCTCCATACATGGCCCGGTTGGAGGCGCGGCCTAGGGTCACGGTGCCCTTGGGGTAGGTGGCGGTGGAGCCCACAGCCTCCTGGTCGCTCAGGTACATGGGCCCCGAGGTGGCGTAGGCGGCGTTGAGAGACTGGATGTTCTCCATAGAGAGCGTCTTGCCCCCCCCCCCCGCCGCCCCCGCCGCCCCCCCCCGCTGTGGACCCTGCGGTGCCCGAGGCGGGGCGAGCGAGGCAGGCGTGGCGAGCGGGAGGGGCTGCTGTCGATGTGGCTGGCGGCTCTGGCACTGCCGTACATGTCCCGGTGAGGAGGGGTGGAGGGAGAGGCTAGATGGAAGGGGACGTCCTTACCTGGGGTGCGCTAAGGTGGAGGAGGAGGATAGCAAGATTCTCTGGTTGTGGAGAAGGAGGGCAGCAGGGTACTCCAGTGGGGGAGGAGGGCAGTAGGGTTCTCTGGTGGTGGAGGAGGAGGGCAGCAGGGTTCTCTGGTGGAGAAGGAGGGCAGTAGGGTTCTCTGGTGGAGGAGAAGGAGGGCAGCAGGGTTCTCTGGTGGAGAAGGAGGGCAGCAGGGTTCTCTGATGGAGGAGAAGGAGGGCAGCAGGGTTCTCTGATGGAGGAGAAGGAGGGCAGCAGGGTTCTCTGGTGGAGAAGGAGGGCAGCAGGGTACTCCAGTGGGGGAGGAGGGCAGTAGGGTTCTCTGGTGGTGGAGGAGGAGGGCAGCAGGGTTCTCTGGTGGAGAAGGAGGGCAGTAGGGTTCTCTGGTGGAGGAGAAGGAGGGCAGCAGGGTTCTCTGGTGGAGAAGGAGGGCAGCAGGGTTCTCTGGTGGTGGAGAAGGAGGGCAGCAGGGTTCTCTGATGGAGGAGAAGGAGGGCAGCAGGGTTCTCTGGTGGAGGAGAAGGAGGGCAGCAGGGTTCCCTGGTGGTGGAGAGGTGGTACTGCACGCCTGAGAGAAATGACTCGACAACGGCAGATCTGGGAAAAATAGGGAAGAAGCTGTCAAGCGGAAACCAAGGATGTTTTACTGTTGCTGTCACATAATAGTAAATAAAGAATCCTAAAAGGGACAACAATGCACAATCTCTTCTTTAAAAAGTGCAGGATCGTGAACATACACATAATATACAGAAGCTTGCACAGACACATCTTAGATGCTGCAATTGAATTATGTTAATTTAAGGAATTCACATCAGAGATTTTACAAAGGGCATTAATGGTAAAAACACTCCACATCCCCCATCTGCCTACCACAGCTAAAACTGTTATATTAATGCAAATGATCATCAGTTGTCAGTATTATTTTAGGTTAAATAAATATTTTCTAAAAAAGGTTTGAAAGGTTAAATAAATATTTTTGAAAAAAGGGTAAGTTGAGAGGGGGAGGGTTAGCAATGAAAAGAGACATTCCTCATCACCTATGGCCATATATGAGGGAGATGTTCGAAATTGTTGGCATCAAAAAGGATTTCTGGCGAATGCACTGCACAGTTAACTAACTATCTAACAGTCTCAATCCAGCACAGTTAACTATCTAACAGTCTCAGTCCAGTACAGTTAACAGGGGGGACAGATGGATCATTGGGATTTCTTGGTCCTGTTTTCTCTGTTTCAGTTTCCAGGGAAAGCGTACAGCCATCCAGCTTACATCGACAATCTAGACCCCGCTGAGCAGACGATGTCAGCGTGGCTGTGAGACATGAGTGTCCTGACAGTGTACAGGACATTAGACGAGGCATGTAGTACTGCATCGACGATGGCGACGAAGCGAGGCGTGGCTAAATTACACACAGATCCCGCCCCCCCCCTCCCCACACACACAGATCCCGCCCCCCCTCCCCCCCCCCCCCCACACACACACAGGGCAGCACACAGATCCCGCCCCCCCTCCCCCCCCCCCCCCCCCCACACACACACAGATCCCGCCCCCCCCTCCCCCCCCCCCCACACACAGGGCAGCACACAGATCCCGCCCCCCCTCCCCCCCCCCCCCCCCCACACACACAGGGCAGCTTCTCTGCTCAGTCTTCAGGGGTGGATGAGTCACCCTCTCTGTGGACATGAAGGGATTCCATGTGTAAGTGAACCCACTGGGACTCCCAGCATCTTGCTGGCTTCCCTCTCACAGACAGGCCCTCCTCCCCTCCCCATTTGCCCTGACCCGGTCCCCAAGCATACAGAGCACACAGGACACACTACCATGCAACCCTCTGTTTGACAGCAGTGTTGGTTTTATATCACCTAAGTCAGCCTTTCAAAATCATTTCTTTTTTAGCTTAGGCTTGGATTTATCAAGTATACCTGGTTAACCAGCCCTTAATGACACAGCCTGGTATAGTCCTTGAATTACAATCTAAAATTAAAGGTTTGCTCTGGTTTTCATTGAGACTATGTGTGTTGCTTTCCTGCTACGCTTATCTTATATAGCTATCTAGCTAGCAGGCTACATATTCACATACAAGAGCGAGCTACAAAAAACACGAAATTTCCCCCTGACATAAGGTAGGCCTGCTGCTGGTGAATGACTGTGACACAGTACCAGCTCAGGGGCTGAGAAGGTTGAGCAGGGAGGTGTGGGAAGAGCTGAACTCTGGTGGTCATTAAACACTGGAGACTTCAAAATGGCAGCCACATTTCTGCCCACAACTCACAGCTAAAAATAGCATCCGGTCCATCTTGTCCTTTTACAGAAGCGGATCTATGTTTTCATCACAGGGAGTAGCTCAGGAAGACAGACAAAGATGGAATGATGGTGGGGCAGATGAGGGTGGAGGTGGGGCAGATGAGGGTGGAGGTGAGGCGGATGAGGGTGGAGGTGAGGCGGATAAGGGTGGAGGTGAGGAAGATGAGGGTGATGAGGGTGGAGTTGGAGGATGAGGGTGGAGGTGAGGAGGATGAGGGTGGAAGTAAGGAGGATGAGGGTGGAGGTGAGGAGGATGAGGGTGGAGGTGAGGAGGATGAGGGTGGAGGTGAGGTGGATGAGGGTGGAGGTGAGGTGGATGAGGGTGGAGGTGAGGTGGATGAGGGTGGAGGTGAGGAGGATGAGGGTGGAGGTGAGGAGGATGAGGGTGGAGGTGAGGTGGATGAGGGTGGAGGTGAGGAGGATGAGGGTGGAGGTGAGGTGGATGAGGGTGGAGGCGAGGAGGATGAGGGTGGAGGTGAGGAGGATGAGGGTGGAGGTGAGGTGGATGAGGGTGGAGGTGAGGAGGATGAGGGTGGAGGTGAGGAGGATGAGGGTGGAGGTGAGGAGGATGAGGGTGGAGGTGAGGTGGATGAGGGTGGAGGTGAGGAGGATGAGGGTGGAGGTGAGGAGGATGAGGGTGGAGGTGAGGAGGATGAGGGTGGAGGTGAGGAGGATGAGGGTGGAGGTGAGGTGGATGAGGGTGGAGGTGAGGAGGATGAGGGTGGAGGTGAGGTGGATGAGGGTGGAGGTGAGGAGGATGAGGGTGGAGGTGAGGAGGATGAGGGTGGAGGTGAGGAGGATGAGGGTGGAGGTGGTTCTCCTTCGTTGTTTCTTAGTTCCTTCCGGGCTCTACCGGCTTCTTGGGTTGTCATGGTGACCGTGTCTAGGTTTACAGAGATTAAACACCTTGCTTGTTTTACATAATGACAACTAAGACGTTGTCACAAGCCAAGGACTTATTCTGGCATTGTAGTTAATTCCGGTGTGTATGAGGTTGAAAGAGAAGAACTGCAGATGGCGTGGTCATCTGTGCCACTCCTGTGGCCCATGCCAGGGTGACGACAAGATGGCCACAAGCCCTTCCGGGACTGTTCTTTTGCCTGCCTGCTTGCCCATGGTGTGAACCCCACACACACACACCTCTCAACCAAACAAACAGGATGTGCGTTTGCATTCAGCATAACAGATTGGAGATGGAAGGAGAGAGGGAGGGAGAGATAGAGGTGGTGTACTGGAGGGAGAGATGGAGAGAGAGATAGAGGTGGTGTACTGGAGGGAGAGATGGAGAGAGAGATAGAGGTGGTGTACTGGAGGGAGAGATGGAGAGAGAGATGGAGAGAGAGTTGGAGGTGGTGTACTGGAGGGAGAGATGGAGAGAGAGTTGGAGAGAGAGTTGGAGAGAGAGATGGAGGTGGTGTACTGGAGGGAGAGATGGAGAGAGAGATGGAGAGAGAGTTGGAGAGAGAGATAGAGGTGGTGTACTGGAGGGAGAGATGGAGAGAGAGATGGAGAGAGAGTTGGAGAGAGAGATGGAGGTGGTGTACTGGAGGGAGAGATGGAGAGAGAGGTGGAGGGAGAGAGAGATGGAGGTGGTGCACTGGAGGGAGAGATGGAGAGAGAGATGGAGAGAGAGTTGGAGAGAGAGATGGAGGTGGTGTACTGGAGGGAGAGATGGAGAGAGGTGGAGGGAGAGAGAGATGGAGGTGGTGCACTGGAGGAAACAGCTCCTCTGAGGGAAGCTCGGCTAATTAAAACAAGAACAAATAAAAGACTTGTGTCACCAGGGCACTGCCAGGTCAGTTCCACCAGGGCACTGCCAGGTCAGTTCCACCAGGGCACTGCCAGATCAGTTCCACCAGGGCACTGCCAGATCAGTTCCAGTTCGGCTACCTGCAATGCTTTGGGGCTATCTTGTTGTTATTATCAGTGACCTATGCACTTTGTAAAGCTCTCTCTTGGAAGTCGCTTTGGATAAAAGCGTCTGCTAAATGAATAAATGTAAATCTTACAGGTTTGAGATGTTGAATAACATGATGTCTGATAATCTACTTGTGACCTACTTGTGACCTTGTGTAGCCCGTTTGACCCTTAACTAATTTATCCTACTCCTCCACTCAATCCTACACATTTTGACATTTAGTGACATTTCTAGAAGCCACTGATAAAACAAAGTGCCACAGTTTTCATGAATGTGCTCCCGAGGCTGCAGAAGCACCAGAGAACACCAGCAGTAAGCAGAGAACACCAGCAGTAAGCAGAGAACACCAGCAGTAAGCAGAGAACACCAGCAGTAAGCAGAGAACACCAGCAGTAAGCAGAGAACACCAGCAGTAAGCAGAGAACACCAGCAGTAAGCAGAGAACACCAGCAGTAAGCAGAGAACACCAGCAGTAAGCAGAGAACACCAGCAGTAAGCAGAGAACACCAGCAGTAAGCAGAGAACACCAGCAGTAAGGAGAGAACACCAGCAGTAAGGAGAGAACACCAGCAGTAAGCAGAGAACACCAGCAGTAAGGAGAGAACACCAGCAGTAAGCAGAGAACACCAGCAGTAAGGAGAGAACACCAGCAGTAAGGAGAGAACACCAGCAGTAAGGAGAGAACACCAGCAGTAAGCAGAGAACACCAGCACTAAGGAGAGAACACCAGCAGTAAGGATGCACTGAGGTAACAACTGCTGGGGATTCACACACGAGTGATAAGGAAGGGAGGAGGCAAACATACAGAGGCTTTGAAAACAGGACTTTTCCTTCCTGTGCCCTGCACGCCCTGTGCCCTGCACACCCTGTGCCCTGTGCCCTGCACGCCCTGTGCCCTGCACGCCCTGTGCCCTGCACGCCCTGTGCCCTGCACGCCCTGTGCCCTGCACGCCCTGTGCCCTGCACGCCCTGTGCCCTGTACGCCCTGTGCCCTGCACGCCCTGTGCCCTGCACGCCCTGTGCCCTGCACGCCCTGTGCCCTGTGCCCTGCACGCCCTGTGCCCTGCACGCCCTGTGCCCTGCACACCCTGTGCCCTGCGCCCTGCAAGCCCTGTGCCCTGCGCCCTGCACGCCCTGTGCCCTGCACGCCCTGCACGCCCTGTGCCCTGTACGCCCTGTGCCCTGCACGCCCTGTGCCCTGCACGCCCTGTGCCCTGCACGCCCTGTGCCCTGTGCCCTGCACGCCCTGTGCCCTGCACGCCCTGTGCCCTGCACACCCTGTGCCCTGCGCCCTGCAAGCCCTGTGCCCTGCGCCCTGCAAGCCCTGTGCCCTGTGCCCTGCACGCCCTGTGCCCTGCACGCCCTGTGCCCTGCACGCCCCTGTTCGTATAAAGCCATGCCATTATCCTTCTGTCAACTAGAACATCATGTTGTTTGGGCCAGTGTTCTCCGGTCTTTATGCTAAGGAGCTGGGGGCTATGCGTGTCACTGATGAGCGGGTGAATCAGGCGTGGTCATACAGGAGTGGAATCAAAGTGTGCTGAAATTCAGTCAGTGAATTTATCTTCTCATGTGTCCTCAACGCAATCCATGCACACCCGGCTGTAAAGATGCACTCTGAGACTCTGTATAGCACAGGCTTTTGATGGACAGCTTGGTGAGATCCAAGCCAGACATTCAGACTGGCCCCGACTGTGGCACCCAACCGCACAACGTAAGCCCCTCCCACAGCCTTCATTGATTGGTTGATCAGATCAGGTTGTACAATACGGTTGACATATTTTATGCAATGTCAATTGATAACTGGTCCGTGTGACTCGAGCTACATGTAGCTAGTTCCAACAGATTATGAGACTGTGTATTATAATGCTGCATGTGAATAATCATCAACAGTAAATTGATTATTAGGCTACTCTCAGTGCTCTATAAAATATAAGAGATGGGCCTGGTTTTCTACAGTTACAAGAATATTGCCTCACGGCCTGAACTGAAAGCATATAGACTTGTATAGATTTACAAAGATATCGGGAAGGGAGAATGTACATGTGTGGTAGGATAAATACGATCATCTGGACACAGTACTCCGTATTAATACACATGTTTCCAGCATCAAATACTCATAATAGGTCGACGGCTGTTATTTTCCACAAATCTGTTAAACGAAATTGGGATATATAACGTAATAGATAGGAGGCGATAGTCTTTTCTCTGCGTGACACGCGTCCAATAGGATACTGTATCGTACCGCGTGTTTTCCAATAATTTCAGAATGAAACACGTGAACATTTTGATAAAAATAGATTTCTTGAGCTACACCTAACGAGCTGACTGTATTACTCATGATTTCGCTCATGTAGGATATTCAACGACCACTAACACAAAAATGCCTTTCCTAGAACCGTCGAGCATTAAACGCACGAGACGTGAGATGCTTTGCTACATGACAAAGCATTTCATAAAATATTTTCCAATTGGCTGTGATTGTATATCAAATAAATAAGAATACATTTACCTTTTCTAATGTTAATTCCTCTCCATCATCGTTTCGAGGGAACGTCTTCCAGCTTCAATTTACACCAGTCTCCTAGCATCCTGCGCTGTCATTGGGTAGCGGACACGCGCTTTCCTCCTCTCTTGCTAGACGTCAAGGAGCAGCAGTGTCAGTACATAATAGGCGGATGAGACTGCTCGCTTGAGATGCCAGGCTACTTTGTAGAATCAAACCTAGAGGAATCACAGTCGTGTCGCTGCATAACCACTCCCCAGGGTCGGCACTTTAGAAACTGGGATAGAGATTGTTTTTTTTCTTCTGATTGGCTGACAACGATTTTGTTTATGATAGAGGGATAGGCTTGTCATAATGAAACACAATTGTCTTGCCTTTCATGATAAGCAGCATAAATGTCGACACCAGTGCCTCAGACCGACTAAATGACCAGTGATGCAGATAAATGCCAGCTCAGAGGTACTCATAAAAATAAACTCCACTCAATTGTACTCAGTGTCAGGACAAAGACATGTTTGATGTTGCCTGATACATTGTATTGAAGCATAAATTCACATGACTGGGCCCTACAGCACAGGTCGGGCTAACCCTAACACTGGCCTGCACTCACACTGTGTGGGGCTGGGGCTAACCCTAACACTGGCCTGCACTCACACTGTGTGGGGCTGGGGCTAACCCTAACCCTGGCCTGCACTCACACTGTGTGGGGCTGGGGCTAACCCTAACCCCAACCCTGGCCTGCACTCACACTGTGTGGGGCTAACCCTAACCCTGGCCTGCACTCACACTGTGTGGGGCTGGGGCTAACCCTAACCCCAACACTGGCCTTCACTCACACTGTGTGGGGCTGGGGCTAACCCTAACACTGGCCTGCACTCACACTGTGTGGGGCTGGGGCTAACCCTAACCCCAACACTGGCCTTCACTCACACTGTGTGGGGCTGGGGCTAACCCTAACCCTAACCCTGGCCTGCACTCACACTGTGTGGGGCTGGGGCAAACCCTAACACTGGCCTGCACTCGCACTGTGTGGGGCTAACCCTAACCCTGGCCTGCACTCACACTGTGTGGGGCTGGGGCTAACCCTAACCCTGGCCTGCACTCACACTGTGTGGGGCTGGGGCTAACCCTAACCCTGGCCTGCACTCACACTGTGTGGGGCTGGGGCTAACCCTAACTTATCCTGGGGAACAGAACCTCAGCAGTACACACACACATATGCACATGCACATACTAAATAAACATAATGTACGTCTACCTGTGCCCACACCCCTAACCCTAACCCTGTGCCCACACCCCTAACTCTGTGCCCACACCCCTAACCTTAACCCTGTGCCCACACCCCTAACCCTGTGCCCACACCCCTAACTCTGTGCCCACACCCCTAACCTTAACCCTGTGCCCACACCCCTAACCCTGTGCCCACACCCCTAACCCTGTGCCCATACCCCTAACCATAACCCTGTGCCCACACCCCTAACCCTGTGCCCACACCCCTAACTTTAACCCTCCAGATAGGTGTATTCAGATGACTGTGAAATGTCTCCAGGAAACTTCACTGTAATCTGTATCAATTTCAATAGCCAGGCCACAAATCAGGCACTCCTCCATGAGTAACAAGGTAACCAATAATCCCACAGGGTGGAATACAACAGTCCAATAATCCCACAGGGTGGAATACAACAGTCCAATAATCCCACAGGGTGGAATACAACAGTCCAATAATCCCACAGGGTGGAATACAACAGTCCGATGAGAAAGGCAAGAGGAAAGGAAGCCAGAACAAATGCTCCCTTGCCTTTCTCTGCCAACCCGTTTAATCTGGTTATTTTTCCTTTCCTGAAATAGGCAATCAATACTCTGCCATTGATCTCTGCAGAGGCCAGACTGCTACAACTCCCATTTCCGTGGACCGAAAAAAAACTTCAACAATCCCTTTTAAAGAATGAAGGGCCTGAACTGGTGAAGGATTGTTTAATTATCAAAGCACCCTTTATGGATCGTGCTGTCGGTTGAAACCTCAAGTAGGCGCTTTAGGGTTGAGAGTGGCAGATCGTAAAGGAGAGTCGGAGAGGGCCAATGCTGGCCAGACTGTGTTCTTTTGTGGTTCCTTCGATAAGAGAAAGTGATTCATCTGTGCATCCAGGGGCTGAGAAGGCGTGAACAGCTCACTAGCGACCTCTGGTGGTTGGTGTGGACACAGCAAAATATAAAACTTGAACAGACTCTGAATATGATTCTTAACATAGACGTTGAATCTCAAATCACAGACGATGTAACCAGAGTCCATGATGAATGTATGCTTCTCACTTGGGTCAAAAGGTGTTTCGCCAAACCTCCGGGAGCAGAAGAGAGGAGTTCCTACTTCCTGACATTTGAGTCTGGTTCTGAGAACAGTGACTGACCTGCCCTGTGGAGCTTAAGAGGGGGGGTCAGACACTCTTTAAATGACTCAACAGTTTGTGTTAACAGTAGCTCCCAGGGGTACAGATTAAGGGAGATGGTGCTTTTGGGACGATCCCATTAGTTTTGTGCACCCGATTCCAGCCCAGCCAATCACAGCATGAACACAAAACCACTTTCAGATCTTTATGAGTCTTATGCACAGGTTGTCATGGCGACACAGTCTTGTTCTATCCAACAGAGAGAGAGGGGAGATAGAGAGAGAGCAAGAGAGAGAGCGGGAGAGAGAAAGAAGTCAGAGGAGAGAGAGCGAGAGAGAGGTAAGCAAGAGAGAGGGAGGGAGAGGTAGCAAGAGAGAGGGAGAGGGAGGGAGAGAGTGAGTGCGAGAGAGGGAAAGGAAGGGAGGTGATGTAGCACCAGCCAAGGTGACTGGTCTCTCCTTGTCCTCCTCTCTCTCTCTCTCTGAGGGGACATCTGGTTCTTCCACTTCCATCTCTTGTCAGTTACCTCTCCAGTCACTGCTGAGTCACACACACACACACACACGTACACACATTCACTGGTGAACTAATGGATGACTTGGCATTTGGATTCAGGGAAATCATGTGTGTGTGAGAAAGAGCGATAGTGTGTGTGTGTGTGTGAGAGAGATAGAGTGTGTGTGTGTGTGTGTGTGTGAGCGATAGAGTGTGTGTGTGTGTGTGTTTGTAAATCTGAGTATAAACCGCAATGGAATATATGCCGCACTTGATACGGGAACAATGATACCAAGCAATGCACGAGTATAGGCGATCTTACAGCATGCCGTTGTGTAACACACTTCGAAAAGGAAAGTAAGTAAGTGCATAATGTATGTTTTAAATATTTCCGACGGTCCCCACATTTTTCCGAAACCATAGTCGGCTAGCTTTAGTTAGCTTCCGTGCTAAGTTAGCTAGCATAATAGCATGCAAAAAAGTGTTTCTACTGTTATTTTGTTATGAAAACGTGCTAGCCGCATCGAAATATAAGCCCTACTACCAAAAGAAAAATGTAAAATTGGGGTATAAACCGTGACTTAATTTCTGAAAAATACGGTACTTGAAATGTATGACTAGCTAAGAGATCCAGCTCACCTGTTGAGAGAGCTGTATTATCCTCTACTGGGACCATAGCTCTGAAGGGAAAGACAAAAGCTACCGGTTCTTATAAAACCACCAAACAGGCAGCATGGATTTAACAATGTTAACATTCATGACATCCCATAAAACTGTTGACGGCCTTTCTCTGTGAGGGCCACTATTAACCCAGTCTCCTGTCTGCTTATGTTGTCTTGGTTGATGTCAGGCTGTCATAACAAAGACATCCCAAACAGTGTCAACTTTACACTCAAAATGACACCAGGAAGCAGTCATAGTGAGTGTCCCCCACAGGAAGTAATCAGTGTGTTTCGCACAGGAAGTCCCACCTCCCAACCCTGGTCAGACAGGTCTACAGCAGTTTACAACAGGTTTAACAAAATATACAGGCTTCACCTTATTCAGCACAACTTTGCTACAATTACATCACGTTTTCGCATTTAGCAGACGCTTTTACCCAAAGCGAAAAGAGAGCTTTACAAAAGTGCATCATAACAACGAGATAGCCCCAAACATTGTGGGTAGCCAAAATATGAAGCATACATTGTAAAAAACTAAATAAGTCCCAAAGGGAAGAACCATAAGAGCATGTAGTTGAACAAGTTACAATTAAACAATTTAACAACATGAACCTCTAAAAGTGCAAGAGTGTACCTGTGGAAAAAAGCAAGTAACAAAAATATATAACATAGCAAGAAACAATAGTTTTAAGTCAGTTACAACTAACCAACAAGAGCAACAAGTCTCTCAATAAAAGTCATTGTGATCCTGGAGGAAACATCAGGTCCAGCCAATCATTCCTAAGTGCCGTTCTACTCCCGGAACAAGTGCGTCTTGATCCTTTTCTTGAAGGTGGAGAGACAGTCAGTGTCTCTGATGGAGGTGGGGAGTTGATTCCACCATTGGGGGGCCAGGCAGGAGAAGAGCTTGTGTTGGGACCGGGTGCTCTTGAGCAGTGGGAACACCAGACGGTTGTCAGAAGAAGACCGTAGGTGGCGGGTGGGGGTGTAAGGCTGGAGCATAGACTTGATGTAGTCGGGTGTAGTCCCGTTCACCGCTCGGCAGGTCAGTAACAGGGTCTTGAATCTGATATGGTCCGTGATGGGATGCCAGTGGAGGGAGATGAGGATCGGGGTAACATGGGAGCGTCTGGGTAGGTTGAAGACCAGGCGGGCTGCCGCATTCTGAATCTTCTGGAGAGGGTGGGTTACACATGCTGGGAAACCGGCGAGCAGCGAATTGCAGTAGTCCAACTTTGAGAGGACAAGTGCTTGGACTAGCAGCTGGGTGGAATGCTCAGACAGGTATCTCCTGATCTTCCGGATGTTGTAGAGGGTGAATCTACACGACCGGAGACCGCAGCAATGTGGGCTGTGAGGGAGAACTTGTCATCCATGGTCACCCCGAGGTTCCTGGCAGAGGATGAAGGGGTCACCGTCGCAGATCCCAGGGTGATTGAGAGATCGTGGGAGATGGAGGGTTTGGCCAGGATGATGAGGAGTTCTGTTTTGGCGAGGTTCAGCTGGAGGTGGTGCTTGGTCATCCAGGCGGAGATGTCTGTGAGGCAGGCCTTGATCCTAGCTGAGATACCCGGATCAGTTACGGATCAGAACAGGTACAGCTGCGTGTCGTCAGCATAGCAGTGGAGTGCCATGGGAGGTGATGATCGGTCCAAGCAAGGTGGTGTACAGGGAGAAGAGGAGGGGTCCAAGGATGGAGCCCTGTGGGACACCAGTGGAGAGCTTACCATACTCAATGGTATCACTATTCTGTCTTATTTGAGCAGTAATCCATTTACAACACTCAGCTCTGACATGATTTGGTAGTACTGTGCACATGAGCCTTTGGACCAGCCGTGATGAAGATTTGCAATTACTGTCTGCAATGTGTCTTTTGCTGTCTCTTCTGCAATCTGCTTTGATTTCAGGTCTGACACAAGTAGTCCAGCAGCCACCATATTCACATCCACATCTTCTTCAGTGGAGCTCACTTCACCGACTGTGTTTGCTACAGGCGCTCGGGACAGGGCATCTGCTAGCACTATGTACTTGCCAGGCGTGTAGATTAGATCAAAGTCATAGCGTTGTAGTTTCATCATCAGGCGCTGAATACGAGGAGACATTTCGTTCAAGATCTTCTTGATTATTGCAATCAGGGGTTTGTGATCCGTCTCCGCAGTGAAAGTTGGTAAGCCGTACACATAGCTCTGGAACTTATCACATCCAAACACTAGGCCTAGAGGCCTCTGTCATAGGCCTTGACGCGTATGCCACTGGCCTCCAGTCATCATCTTCAGTAGCTTGAAGCAATACTGCACCTAAACCATCTTTGGATGCATCTGTGGATATTTTTACTTTACAGCTGGCATTGAAGAAAGTAAGTACCGGTGCTGTTGTCAATGTTATTTTTAACTGCTGCCATTCTTTCTTATGTCTAGCAGTCCATTGAAACTAATTTTTTAGATGTAAAAGTTCTCTGAGGCATACTGTCCTCGAAGATAGATTTGGAATGAATTTGCCAATGAAGTTTACCATACCCGTTACGCGTCGTACACCTTTCTTGTCAGTGGGTCTGGGCATGTCGGGAATGGCTTGTACTTTGAGAAAAGCCTCAAGATGCACTTGTTCCGGGAGTACAACGGCATTTAGGAATGCTTGGCTGGACCTGATGTTAGTTTCCTCCAGGTTCACAATGACTCTTGTTGATAAAGTTTTTGAAAAAGTTTCTAAACAATGAAAAAAAAGATTTCACTGAAGTTTCTCCTTTCACTGTAAGTGTGAAAAACAAGTTTTGAAAAAAAATTCTAAAGAATGAAACAATGTTTTTTCACAAAAAAGGTTTGCATCATTGATGAGTACTTTTACATTTAAATTTTAGTCATTTAGCAGACGCTCTTATCCAGAGCGACTTACAGTAAGTACAGGAACATTCCCCCCGAGGGAATTAGGGTGAAGTGCCTTGCCCAAGGACACAATGTCATTTTGCACGGCCGGGAATTGATCTGGCAACCTTCAGATTACTAGCCCGATTCCCTAACTGCTCAGCCATCTGACTCACAGTACTTGATGAGGACCCTACTTTACCGTATTTTTCGAGAAATATTGTAAAGGGCCGCACCAAACCAGAATGGAAGCTTTGTGTTTGTAAATCTGAGTATAAACCGCACTGGAATATAGGCCGCATACCATATGGGAACAATGGTAGAACCGCTTGCGTCAGGGGCGGGGTTGCCATGACCAACAAGAGAACAGAATCCTTTGACCGCCATTGTTGTAAGTTTTTACAATTCGTATTTCAGCTAAACAGAACATGTAAATCAGCAACTGAATTAAAATGTGACAAGAAATGGGCAGTGTAGTTGCTGAAAATGTGCTTTTTTTATTGATGAAACGGCTAATTTGTACATTAGCTCCGACTTTTCGATAACCTAGCTAGCATCGCAGTGCAGCGCCACCTACTGTTCTGGTGGTGAATTGCTTTCAGCACGCAGAGCCGTCGGAGTAGTATAAATTCAACCAATCCGTCCGACACAGAGTTTCTCAAACTTTTTCAGACCAAGGACCACTTGGCCAATAAATAAAAACTCACGGACCATCTAACTAGAGAGTAGGCTATATCCCCAGAACAACATGCCTCCAGACCTGGCACCATACAATTGTTAGCGGCACATGATTTTCTAACGGATAATGTAGGCTCTTCTGCTAATTATAATTTCCGCTAAGAAAGTTTTGAGACTGCTTAATGATCCGAGTGTTAATCTAGCCCAAACAGAGGACATATGGGTTTGATGTGATGCAGATAGGGATTTCCACATAAAATGTTTGGCCATTATTTGAGCGCAAAATAGTTTTTGGAGATTTATGTAAAATCAAAAGCCGTTTTTCAATTGGTAAAACCTTGTCTAGTGATGCCATCACTCTGGCCCTGCTCCCATCCATCCTCCCTGACGCGTATCGTTAGGGTTGGGCCGCCTGGCCCAGCAATCGGTAGCCTATCTGAGAAAACTTTTTAGGAAAGACAGGCTATGGACCCAACCAACTCTATTTGGGAGGGGAGAACTCCCTCACACGGTACAACCAGAAAGGCTCTGGTAAAACCCATGCAGAGGCTGCGATGTCAGAATGCAGAACGTGTGTAGTCCATTTTACTAGGCTACTACTGACTGTGTTTTCTTCTTTCTGAGTTGTATGTTAGAAATGTCGCAATAATTTACTTGTGGCCGTCGCGGACCAGTACGGGGGTAGGGGCGGACCATCAGTGGTCCGCGGACCACACTTAGAGAACGACTGCGCTAACACTAGCTAACACTTCTGGTAACAGCTAGCAGACATGATATATTAGTAATATTATTTATGCTCACCTGGACGGCACCGGCTGCTATCGTAATACACCGCTCCATGCCGGGGTGAGTAGAGCTAACTAGATAATGTGGGGGACTGCTAATCAGAAGAACAAAGCCATATCGTTTGCCGTTCTACCTGCCACTCGAAAGCCGGTAAAACGATACAACCCGGAGCGGTCTGGAACACTGTGTGACGTCCTGATGTGACCGTGGCTAGATACCATTAGGTGCGTTCGAAATGTACTGACTTCATGCAGCGCTGGCGGCTGACTTGAGAGAGTGAATTCTGGTTAGACTTTTTGTCCGACTCGAGACGGCGCCGAGGCTAGGTCACTGTGACGTCGCCATCAAAGTACCGTGAGATCGATTCGAAAACGGCCAGCTGTAGAAAAATCCACACCAACGAATGCAGGGATTTGTAACTCGTGTTTTCCGATTTGTAACTCGTGTTCTCCGATTTGTAACACGTGTTCTCCGTTTTGTAACTTCTGTTTTTCAGGTTGCAAACAAATTTAATGGGGTCATTTATTCGTGAATCGCATTACATTTGTGAATCACGAAATACATTTGTGAATTGCGTTACATTTATTTGTGAATCATGAAATACATTTGTGAATTGTGTTACGTTTGTTTGAATCGTGTTACGTTTGTTTGAATCGTGTTACGTTTGTTTGTTTGAATTATGAAAGTAATCTAACTCCATAGGGAAAAAACATGTATAATAATAAATATAAATGAGAGAGAATATCAAACCATTCAAACCATGTTGTGTTTCCATCTCATAGGCCTGAGGGATTGTTTCCACAGCTGAAGCTCAGGCTGACATTTGTGGTTTGGGCGTTTCCGGTCTGGAGACGTGCCCAACAGCAGCATGTATTCCTCAGGCGCATGGCAGTCATGAAGTGTGACTACTCAGATAACAAACATGTCCGTTCCAGTGAATACACGGTAGAAAAACGAGAGAGAGAAAGAGATATTCATATTTTCTCTTTATTCTTTTTTTCCTGATCGGAAACAAATTGCAGGGTCGGTATTTTCACGTTACATGATGCACCAAAATGTTCGATCTGTTTACAGGAATACACTGAATAGAACACAAGGTTTCACAAAGGATACACGACTGACATTTCGCCCATTGCACTTACAACAGTGAATGACATTATCTGGATATTTTGTTAGCATTTTTCATCATTTCCTTTTTCATTTACTCCTGTCACTTCATCTTTGAACCCCCCTGACAGTGTAGACAGAGGATGCCCTGGGCTGGGTTCTACCCAGGACGAGTGATTTTATAAGCTCCTTATTCTTTGTAGTTTTTTTTTTTACAAACACAATATGTATAGAAACTCTACAGAGACCGGATATGTTTCTTAATACACATTTTTGTTCCACTGTTGTCAACAGTCAATACAAGCCAGCCACATACACTAATAATTCTTATTTCATAATCATCATCATCTTCATAATAAATATTGTTTTATACACAAAAGCACAAAAGTTGGCAGCAGGTACGCCATGGGGATGCACATGACGGCAGTACTCAAACTCAAAAGCTGTACAGAAGAGTCCATCTGTATTTACAGTAAGAATGTGTGTGTGTGTGTCTGTCTGGACGGCTGCAGTGGTCTTTCTCATGCACTTCTTTAAATGGGGACCAGGAAGCTGGCATACAGCCGGTATCAGTGAGGGTGTAGCTTCTCACCGGCATCAAACCCCCTAAGGACGCTTCGTCTCCTCTCATTTGGTATGACAGATAACAAATTCTACCTTCCTTAAGATCAATAACACATCTCCTTGTCACTGTGTTTGATCTCCCGCTCCAGCTGCTAACCCCAAACGTGATTATGCTAAGCTATGCTAATGCTCAATCCATATCCCCGTTAGGTGCTAACGGACGTGTTTAGAGGTTCAGGGTTAAGTGGGTCTCTGTCTCTCTGGGTCCTCACATCAAACACTGGTGGCCGTCTGCTTACTGTGTCTGAATTAGGGTTTATCTATAAAGGATATGGGGAACAGGACTTAATAGGTTTTGTAGTGTTTCCATGCCACACAAGAGTATAAAGAGAAACACCCAGTGAAAGACAACAGGGCTTTCTCTGTCTTTTATGTTGACTGATCGGACCAACCAAGGAATAGCCAATTAACGTGAGCCCCCAACAAAATGGACACCCTACCACCAATACAGACACTGTGCACTGGGGGAATGAAGAGGTTCAGACCAATTGCGTCGAAGGTTGATGGCAGCACAGACAGTTCACTGAAAGCTGAACACGAGAGGGCCCAGGTCAGCCAACGACACAGACGAGCTGATGAGGACGAAGCCAGGCAAACCCACATGCTTCAAGCAACACGATGGAGGTTCAAGACTGACAGTCTACACAGACTTTGGCAACGATTCCCCCTGAGGGGAGGGGGGTGATGGGGATCTAAACAACATGCCACAGAAATAAAAAAGAACTCTAGTTCCATAGTCAGATCCGTACACACGTACAAGTTGCTAAGTACAAACAGTTCATAAGTTTTTTTTTATGTTTCGGTTTCACAATTTTGTAGAATTTCTCAAAGTTAACAATGGTCACGGTAGGTAATAAACTGTGTATTAGGAATTCTTTCCAGTTATTAAAATGAATCATTGCATAGAAAATTTTAATTGACAATTTCTTTCAATCACCCTGTGTGTGTGTGTGTGTGTGTGTGTGTGTGTGTTCGTGTGTGTTTGCATGCAAATTTAAAAATGTGGTTTCAGGATTTACGTGTGTGTGTGCGTGTAGCCCTGCGTGTCTATGTGCACCAGCAGGTAGACAGGCATTAGTATTCAGTGTGTGTATGACGGTGTGGTTATGGATACACAACCCCTCCGTCATACAGCTGTACATTTACTGTTTATCCACATGTGGGTCTCCAACTCCCAATCTATCATTTGAATAACATGAACACCATTGTGCTATATACCATTTTCTGCATGCTATTGCTTTTAAAAATCAACAAGAAAATTAATGGAATGCAGGATCATATACGTGACAAACATACACAATTTAAATACAAATAGTTCATTCCTAACCCTAACCAAAGGAAAAAAAATGAAAGAATAAAAATAAAAGTAAGTAAATTACATGATCACTGATGTATGTACATACAGTAGTATACAATTGTGCAAAAAAAATCATAAATAAGGATGATATGGATATTTCAAAACATAATGAGGTATACGAGTAAAAAAACGAAACAAACCAAAAAGATTGAATAAGGCTCTTTTTTCCGAAAGAATTAGCAAAAAATTAACTACAAAGAAGAACATTGAAATAAACACAACTAATAACAATGACACAAGTCCCTTAGTGCTCTGGGTTTGACAGGTGATGGCTTCAGGAGGCAGAGCCACGATCCAGGCTCGTTTGGTTCAATCATGTGACTCTTCTGTCTGTCATGTGACTCTTCTGTCTGTCATATGACTCTTCTGTCTGTCATGTGACTCTTCTGTCTGTCATGTGACTCTTGTGGGCACACTGGTAGACCCCCCCCCCCCCCCCCCCCCCCCCCCCCCCCCCCCCAACCTTGAAGTCCTCCAGTCTCCTGGCCTCTTGAAGAGGTGGTGGACCAAAAAAAAAGAGTTTAAATATGGGTTTACTTATTTTTTCATAATCATTATTGTGCGTGCATTCCCATGTCGTTTACACGTTTGCATTCGGTAGACATCAAAAACAAGTTGAGAAAATAATTACACATTCAAAGAAAGGGTCGTCTTTGCCCTACACTGGAATGTTGAAAGATCATAGAAACGAAGCATTCAAGGATTATAGAAGGGTCAGTTGGATTATAGAAGGGACAGTTTGTTAGTTTGCTGTAATGGTGGTAGGTATCAGCTTCTCCTGGTAAGTGGTGTCGTAATTGTTCTCTCAAGTCTCTTTGGTACGAGTAAAACCTATGAAATGCGTGTATTTCTCCTGTCTGTACCTCCTCTTTGTTTTCGTGGTGGTTTAAAAGGCCTTCTGAGATTAAAACATGTGGAATCAAACGATTCCTGTCAGACATGAACTCCTCAAATGTGAGTGGTGTTCCCCTGATGTCCTGCAGAGGGCGCTCTGAGCAAGCTGCCCTGCCTCGGTCACTACCCTCTCTCTCCGTCTTGCAGTGCGACACTCCAGTTTGGAGACAGGAAGTGATCGTAGATGCCAGCCTTGATTCATTCCTCATGACGTAAGGAGGAGGAAGGAGTTTCAGGTCGAGGAGCCTCCTTCTGCTGCTTCTCTGAACATGTTAGGAGTGTAAGGTTTCACTGAGGGATCTTTCTCTCTCCCTCCCCCTCTGAGCTGGCATCTGCTCTCTCTCTGTCTCCTTCCATCCTTGCCTTTCTAGATGCTGAGGCAGACATTGGTTCATCTAAGGAGGTAGAAAAAGACCAAACAATTACCATGGAGATCTCAACAACATGAATGCTTTTCACAAGCATGTAAATTGCGGGCTGAAATTGTGTGTGTTTCAGAGTTTGTGTGTAGGAGTGCGTGCGTGTGGGAGTGTAATGTTGTATCCTTAGATTACACCAGAGGCGTAGCCACAGGTAGGAACATGCCTACCAAATTTGTTGTAAGGCCTACCCAAACACTAAAATATAACTGAAAAATCATGCACCGGATGCACATCGCAAAGTAAATAAGTAAAAAAATGGAAAAGATGCCTATCCATATTTTTCTGGGCCTACCCAAAAAGATTATTCTGGCTATGCCCCTGGATTACACACAGACCTTGTTTGGTCAAATCTATTGCCAGGTTCCAAGTCTGACAGACCAGAGTGTTTGGGGTCAGTAGGTCTCTTCAGGAGATTAGTTTATCCCTGTTTTAATCGTGGAGATGTGAAACCTCTCTTCCTATGGAGCCTGTGCACCACTAGAAAGAGGGAAAGCATTGTGGAGTGCTTTCGTCACACATAAAAAAAATCGGACATGAAGTATGTAACATGGCCAGTGTTGTGGCAATGCTGCTACACCCTGGAGAGATACACAGAGTAGGGCTGGATATGGTGCAGGTGTGCAGATAGACGTGTGAAAAGGCTGCTGTAACGCACTGTAAATACCTCAGGTCCCGGGAAGTGCACATGGACCAAATCAAGTACTTTATGATTACAATTGTATTTACATTTTCTGTAAAGTACTGACTAAACTGCAGCTGTGTCGACACATCAGTTGTGTCAACCTGCTCATAAACCACACCCACCATGACACCTCTTTCCCAGGCCACACCTTTTCTTAACAACGTCATCATCACCCTGAGATGGGCATGTGCTGCCTCTCCCCTCCCTCTGTGACCTCACAGCTCCACACAGCCAATCAGTGGGCCTCTGGGATTGGTGGTAATCCCTAGGGCTGAGCAGGGCTTGCCTGCTTCCCAAAGAGCCAGTGAGATGAGTTTATCTCCAGATCCCTCACCGGATCCCTGGGCAGGGACAGCCAGTCAGGGATGACTGGCAAAGCTGGTGATTTTACACCAAGAGTCACTGGGGTTACAGCAGGATAGTCCCTTTACCACTGTTTAAGACAGTTTTGATATGGAGACTTATGGTGTGGCACTGTGTGTGTGAATGTGTGTATGTGTGTGCATGTGTGTACACGTTTTCTGTGTCTGTGTGTGTGTGTGTGCATGGGCAGAACATCAAAGCCACAGTTAGCCAGCTCACCCACTGGCTAATTATAGCCCACTGGTCGTGACCCAGTTTCCAGGGAGGGAGATGCTAACCCTTTCTGCTACATCTTTTGACGACTCACCTGTGCATGCTACAAAGAATCCAGACATGACGCACGGTAGCAAAGGCCACAAGATGGTAAACCACCAGTAACATGGATATAATGCATGATAGTAGCCTACACACATACAGATGCAGTCCCGTAAAGACACACAGAGAGACGCACAGACGACAGAGGATGTAATCCCTGCTTACCGCCGGCAAAAACGGAGAAGCAGAAGTCTCTCTGTGATCTTCTGCTCATGCCTGAGGGACATCAGTTGTGACAAGGCTTCCATCCAGCCTTCTTTCAGAAGATCTTTTTCTCTCTTCAATCTTCAGGTTCTGCTTGGGGACCCCTGTGCTGACAAGGCAGGCACCCCTGCCCAACCCCCCCTGAATCAATCAATCCTTCCTTCCTGGGGAGTTCAGTATTGACGAGGCATCCTTTGATTTAGGCCCTGGCCGGCCAGAGAAAGAAATCAGTCAGAATATAGGATCAAAGCAACATAATGAGTCATCACTTCACCCCTGGCCTTTCATTATGCTGATGTGGATCTGAATGTTAATCAATGCAAATATGGCCCTCATATGTCATCAATCTACAGGGTAACAGGTGGTATCACGTTCTCACAGCCAGAAACGCAATACAACCTTCTAACTGTCTAAAATATTACTAATGCTCTTAATAGTTTAATACAAAACTTACGAAATGACTGAAATTGAATATTTTCAGCACAAATCCATGTAGCCTGTGTGCTGAATGTGTCATGAGGGCGTGGGTCCTTATACCGTCTTTGTACAATTGTTCCAACGTTAAGTATGACGCTGCCTAGAGAGAAAGCGCTGCATTGAGCGTCTGCCTTCTTTACGTGTCTGCTAGTTGAACATCGGCTATACTTTTCAGAAAGGCGCTGATGTCATCACTGTTTCTCCTTAGAATTTAGCTAGCCACTCCACATTCTGAGAGTTAAAAAACCCCGTTAATGATTAGCTAATAGTTTAAGTTAACCAAGAATAAATATATATATCATTTAAGTTATGTTTGCTAACGACCTGGAACTGACGAAGCGCTTCCTAGCTTGCGCACGCACTTACCGACCTGAGACGCTATATGGACAGGAAATGCCCTTAATCAATAAATTAAGTGTTCAAAAAATAAGTACATTCTACACAGCACAAAAGGAAAGCAGAATACACATTTCTGTGGTCTGTAAGATACTCACTGATGCACTCCGAATCGCCCCCCACCCACCCCATCCTTCCTCCGTCCTCCCTGTGGTTGTGTGAAATGTAGAAAATGCCAGAAACAGATTCATAGGTTTTTCCAGTACAAAGAGTCCAATCTTCCTTCCTCCCTTCAACTCCTTGTTCCCTGGAGAAACATAAACAGAATTCTTTTATTTTTACCCACACCAGCACATCAACACAAGGCGTTAGCCTGAGTGGAGTGGCCAGCATCCAACCATTGTGTCAACAAACAAATCCAGTTGATTTACCCTCCTCTCTTCAGTTCACCAGAATGAAGTGAACTTCTTGCCCAGGGCAGACACGGCTGTGGAGACACAGCAGAGAAACAACATCACAACTTATAACCCGTCAAACATCAAACAAGATTGCTGGTTCAACAGAAGCTGTGTCAATAAAATACAACTCTGTACTAAGACTCTGTATGTTCCACATTATTTGATAGCAAGTCTACTGCATGTTAGAAAAATAACCAATCATGGTATACTGGCAACTTTTTAAGGCAATGTGGCCAAAAAATATGTTTTTACAATTAACTTCAATCTGTACGACCTCCCCCTATTTCCCCTCCCCCCTCACCGTCTCCCAGTTTGCCCGCCTGTTCGGCAGCGCCTCCTTGCAGGATCTTGCCCAGAACGCTATCCCCCTCAGCGGGGGGGGGGTCCTGGTGGGGCGGCGCTGCCGATGCCGGCTGGCCTGCTGCCGATGCCCACAGGAGCTTTGGAGCCTGCAGGGACACAGTCATCACCAGGGAGACAGTCATCACCAGAGACACAGTCATTACCAGGGAGACAGTCATTACCAGGGAGACAGTCATCACCAGGGACACAGTCATCACCAGGGAGACAGTCATCACCAGGGACACAGTCATTACCAGGGAGACAGTCATCACCAGGGAGACAGTCATCACCAGGGACACAGTCATCACCAGGGAGACAGTCATCACCAGGGACACAGTCATTACCAGGGAGACAGTCATCACCAGGGAGACAGTCATCACCAGAGACACAGTCATTACCAGGGAGACAGTCATTACCAGGGAGACAGTCATCACCAGGGACACAGTCATCACCAGGGAGACAGTCATCACCAGGGACACAGTCATCACCAGGGCGACAGAGTTATGTGTGTGTGATAGAGAGAGGGGGGGGGAGTCTCACCTATGCCAGTCAGGGGGGGGGTGGCAGCCTTGGCGGGCTGTGCTGCTGCAGCTGGCTTCACCGCCCCCAGGCCTGATGCAGGAGCCACCTCCATTTTGGCCTGTTGTTATGAAACGAGAGGGACACCAACTTAGAAATGTTTTCTCTAAAATATGGCATTACTCTTTACATGGACTACATTTCTCGGCTATGGACTTTTATTCTCCAGTGTTCTGTCTGTACTCACGGCCGTTGTTGCAGGTTGAGCTGCAGCAGGTCCTGGGGCCCCTGGCTGTCTGCCCTGGGCCGGACCCTGGCCAGACTTGGCTTGCTGCTGCTGGGCTGGCCCCACGCCTGCTCCCGGGCCAGGGGAGCCTGCGGCGGGCTGGGCCCCTCCAGGTGGGGCGACGCTCTGGGCAGGTTGGCTGTGAGTCTGTTGCTGGGTCCTTGACTGGCCTGGTCCCTGCACTGCGTTCTGGCTCAGAGGACCTCCCTCCTGCTGCAGGGCCCCTGGCTGCCTGCCAGACTGCTGGGGCTGGCCCCCGGGGCGAGGCTGCCCGGCAGGACCCTGACCCTGGACTTGACCCTGACCCTGACCCTGACCCTGACCCTGACCCTGACCCTGACCCTGACCCTGACCCTGACCCTGGCCCTGACCCTGACCCTGACCCTGACCCTGACCCTGACCCTGACCCTGGCCCTGACCCTGACCCTGACCCTGGACTTGGCTATGGCCCTGACCCTGGGTTTGCTGCTGCTTTGGTCCTGCAGCAGGATCTTGTCTCCTGGAGGAGGAACCTGGCTGCCTCTGGCCCCGACTACTGGAGCCGTGGTGTTGTCCAGATGCCGGGTCCCTGGAGAATTCCCCAGAGTCCCGGTGGCTACCCTGGGAGGAGCGAGCCTCCGAGGCCCCCCTCCTGGGGGCGGAGGACGAGCCGCGTTCCTCCGAGCGGCCGGAGGGGTCTTTGGGATGCGACCTGGAGGAGCGCAAGGGCCGGGGTTCTTCAGAAGAGTGGCGAGAGGAGTGTCTCCCTGAGCCGGCGCTGCCGTGGTGCCGGTGGTCCCGGGAGGAGGGCTGGCGGGGCTGGCCGTACTCGTCCTGGGGCCACGGCTCCTCTTCCGGGGGCTCGTCGTAGTCGTGGTAGGTGTGCTTCACGTTGCCCCGCCGACCCGTGGAGGTGTGGCCGCCAGCGCCGTGGTGCCTGGAGCGAGCCTCTCTCGGCTTCTCGAACCAGTCTGTCTCCTCCTGGCCCAGGTGATAAGCTTGTCGGAGAGAGAGTGGTTATCAACAACTTCCTTCTGTTTCTGTCATGTGACATGTGGAGACATGCAGACTCAAGCCATGCAGAGCACTGGAAATAATGTCCATTAAGATCCCAAAAACGTGAAAAGAAAAGTATTTCACAACAAACAGCAAAAAAAATAAAGAACGGAAGTTTTGTTTTGTAAAATCAAAAAACATCACCAGGTCACACATAGAAAATTACAATAAATACAGCATGCAAAAAAATAAAAATAAACAACACATAGGCAATTGTGGTTTTCATGCATTGGGCACAACATTCCCAGTCTCGTTCACCAGACAGGACTAAAAGTGTCACATGACACTCTCAAGACTTCAACACAAGACATGCAGTTTGTGACAAGCAGAGGACGAGAATGACGACCAACATCCAGCAGTCAGGCAGCAGTCTGCTTTCAGCACCAGTTACCTTCGCTGT
The DNA here is from genome assembly GCF_021917145.1 of Hypomesus transpacificus. Taxonomy (NCBI): domain Eukaryota; kingdom Metazoa; phylum Chordata; class Actinopteri; order Osmeriformes; family Osmeridae; genus Hypomesus; species Hypomesus transpacificus. Next base: position 2,832,389 of record NC_061068.1, on the reverse strand, counting down.
CTGAAACAGCGCAGTGCATGTCGTCGACCAGGTAAGGGTCGTCTGGCTTGTAGACATGACTCCTAGGCAGGTCCTTCATGTGATGATCCTGGACATCCGGCAGCGAGTGGCTTGAGCCATACTGGTTCCTCACATCGTTGGGGTCAGGGACCCCGGACCCTCGTCCAATCCCCACAGGCTTCCCCACCGGGCTGAGCGGGCTCTCCTCCTCCGAGTTTTGGGTCCTGATGGCCGGACGGCCCCCGCGGGCGTGACTCCCTCTCTGGGACCGCTCCATGGCATCCCTCTCATACGACTTGCTCCTGTAGCCTGGGGCGTCCCGGGATGAGATCTTGTCCATGCCGTACCCTGTTGACCTGGATCTGCCTGAGCCGTACGTCCTCTCCTCCTCCTCCAGAGCTTCCCTGCTGGAGCCGTAGTACTTCTGCTGGTCGTACACGTTCTTCTTCATGCCGTACGTGATGTCGTCCTGCATCTTCTTGGAGCGAGACACCACGGTGCAGCTTCCCCCGGTGGAGGTGGTCATGGTGTAGGACGCCAGGTCGGACTCCACGTCTCGGGCCTCCTCGATGGGGGAGAACTTGGAGATCTTCTGCTCCATACCCTGCTTGCGGTGCTTGCTGCGCTTGGACGAAGAGACCACAGCGGGAGCCAGGTTTTTTGACGGGTGCTTCTGGGTCCCGGAGCCGGTGCGCGTTCCCGGGTGTTTGTTGTAGTCGTCGTAGTAATAAGATGACCCACCGCTCACGGTGGCACTGGTTCGGCTGTCCACCGGCCCCTGCTGGTGATAGCCTGTGATGCCTGTGGGCCTCCCGTAGGCATCCACGGTCTCCTCCCCGTAAACTCCCCCGCGGGCGGGACCGTTCTCGCTCGCATAGCGTCCCGCTGGATGGCCCAGGGCGTCCGTGGGCTGCCCTCCGCTGTCCTTGGTCAGCTCGCTGATGTCATCAATCATGACGTAGTTCCTGGGGATGTTCTGCTCCAGGTTGGAGGTGTACAGAGCATCCGCGGCGTAGGCAGAGGTGGGGCTGTCCACCGAGTGGGTCAACCCCACCTCAGGGGGCCGATACTGGGTGTAGGCGTTGGGCACGGAGGTGGAGGAGTAGATGGAACCGTAGCCTGCGTCTGGAGCCGACGTCGCTATGGATACCGAGGGATTGCTGATGACCTCGTAGTTGGTGGGCAGCTTTTGCTCCAGATCAGCCAGGGACGTCTGCCTGGGCCTCTGGTGAACGCTGAGGATCTCTGCCTGGGGCTGAAAGGCCAGGCCTGGGCCAGGCTGGTAGGAGCTGTGGCCTGGGTAGGGCAGAGTTTGGCCTGGCAGGGGAGGAACAGGGTGTCCGTGCTGCTGCAGGCCCAGGTCTGTCTGGTAGGACGACTGGCCGTAGCCATGGGGGAAGCCTCCCTGGGTGGGGTAACCCGGGGGGTGGGGCTGGAAGGTGCCGGGCTGGGGCTGGGAGGCTGTGGGGTACTGAGGGGGCTGGAAGCCTATCTGCTGGTAGGCCGCTGTTGGCTGGGGGGTGGGCGTGGGCTGACTTTGGGGGTAGGGATAGGACATGTAGGAGGAGGTGGAGGGATACTGGGAGGTGCTGAGGTCGTTGGTGAACTGGCTGAGTGGCGCAGTGCTTGGCCTGGTCAGGTGACCGTTCCCGTCGAACGTCCCCGAGGCGGCCACCATCCTCAGGTTGTTGAGCTCGGTGTCCGACATGTAGTCCCTGGGGTCCCCCATGCAGCGCAGGTACGCCAGCTCTCTCCTCTCTCTCTCCTTCACCAGTGTCTCCTTCCTCTGGGTGATGCCCAGCTCCAGGTAGCGCAGCTTGGCGTCGATCTCCTTCTCCTCCTCCTCCAGCTCGGCCTGCTGCTTGCGCAGCTTGGTGGACTCCTGCTCCACGGCTTTCAGCTCGCTGAGAAGCCCCGCCTTGGTGACGCCCTGGGTGGGGCGAGGCATCACTCTCTGCGGCATCCCTGGGGAGCCGTACAAGTGCGACATGGCCGGGGTGACAATGGGGAGGGGGATCTCTTCTGGAGGGGGGCTGGGCAGGGTCCTCTTCACCTTCCTCATCAGATAGTTCTGCTGCTGCTGCAGGGAGGCCATCTGGAGGGAGAGGAGGCAGACACACCAGGACGTTATGTTAATCAGACTAATTGCACCGAGTGGAATAATACTCTGTGGTTGTAGTTCCCCTTTTCTACTTATCTCTTAAATTGTGTGAATAGGCTGCATAAGGCTGTCTATTTCAGAAAGCTCAATGTTAATGTGAAGATGAAGTTTTGCAATCTTGTGTTGTTTGACAGTCCTGTTCAGATGTTATTTAAATGTTATGGAAAAATGAGCTGAATAATAATTTAAAAAAAATAAGTGTTCTAAAAATATACTCAACGTGAAAATGTAACAATTCCTGTGGGATTCTATTTACATGAGAGAGAGAGAGAGAGAGAGAGAGAGAGAGAGAGAGAGAGAGAATGGTGCAGAGGCAATTATCTTTGCTTCAAGACTACAGCATTTTTGTTGCAATCTTATTCCAAGCGTTACAGAATAAAAAATACAAAACAAGTCTAAAAAACACCCCTCACCTTATAGCATGCACTATAGAAAATATAACAAATTGACCACAAAATGGAACACAATTAGAACCCTCTTACTTACAATTTAGGAGTTGTGTAGACCCATAGTGAATGTAATGTGTATCCATGACAGAGCCATATTCTCAGTAAAGATGTAGGGGCAGCGCCAATGAAGCCAAACATCTCTGAAATCCTCTTGTGATTTCTATGTGTCTGTTCCCAGGTCTGCCTTTGCACCGAGTGCAGAGGAATCACACTACACTTTGACCAGCTGCTAACAAGCCAGAAGACAGCAGGACCGTGCCAGGATGAAGACAGCAGGACTGTACCAGGGTGCCTCCACACTGCTTGTTCCCCCTGGCTTCTCTGAGGGCATTGCCAGATTTAGAAAGGCAAAGAATAGTATGGCAGGGAGGAGAGAGAGATAGAGAGATAGAGATGTAGAGAAAATGGGATGAAATGAGGAAAGGCCGAGGGAGAGAGTATGGAGTGGAAGGGAAGTGAGAAATATAGATGTAAAGAATGAGTGAATGAGAAAATGGGATCTAAGGGGGGAGAAGGGTGATCCCATTAGGGAGAGCAAGGGTAGATAGCAGAAGAGCAGAAAGAAAAGTGAGAGAGAGAGAGAGAGAGAGAGAGAGAGAGAGAGAGAGAGAGAGAGAGAGAGAGGGAAAAGCTGAGAGGAAAAGCAAGCAGGCTATTGAAATAGAAGAGGAGAGAGAGGAAGCTTTCCTGGTGCCTGGCATTGCCATCTGCTCTCCTGAGAACATTCTGTCACATATTTTGATGCCAAGCCCTGTGTGGTGCATCTGTGTTTGCACTCAAGACTCTCTCTCTTCACAACTGAACATCCTGCTCTCTCTGTTCTCTGGGACACCCTCCCATCAAATATGCATACATACTTACATAATTGTTGAGTGTGTTAACACACTGGAGAAAAATATATAAGATCATCATGTATTGTTAAAACCAAGAGTTATCAATGAATCTGACATATCCTCTTAGCCCTATTTTTGGGGGTGAGGGGGGCGATGGGGGATTGTTTTAGACTGCTACACATTCCATATACCGTTGGAAAGCTACAATTCTTGTGATTCTATTGATATAAACAATTTCAAGATCAAGTAGCAAACAGCAGGTACAATCAACGTCTTTGTCATTCCCAACAAAAATGGTCTGGTTACATTCCCAAAGGTCCAAACTATTTAACCAAGTATTTTGCCCAAAACTATGTATTACATCCATAAACAGCCATGAACTCATTGCATCAATGTAAGTTTGCCGACGGATGCAACGGTCACTCACTTACACTCGATAATAACCTTGTTATGGCTCCATTCTGAATTTTCCAAAGGTGTCAAAATGGCCACTGCACTCTGACCTTTCTATTGACACAATAGGAGCTTCCATGTCCTTTCCACAGCCTTCTAAAGCCAACCAGATGGATCCCAAAATATGTGTGTTCACCCCCATCAGCTTTGTTTGGGTTCAAAAATGACACTTCAAGTGTTTCACAAATGAACTCTGTGACCATATAGCCAATGAAATTCTGAAGGAGGCAATATACAGGTTTAGGGGTAGCGTTGGAACTTTTCAACTTAAAAGTCCTTGTGCAAAATGGCTCACAGAAGCAGGCCTTTTTCTGCGTTAACCAGATAAAGCACTCTAATGTGTTCATGCTTCAGTTGCTTTGTGTCAGCACACTAATGGGGGATTTGGATATGGGATATGAGAGCTAAAACTACTACCTTTCATTAGAGACAACAATCATGAAAAGTAATATCTTTTTTATCCTAAGTGTTTTCTAAGTATTTGACCATGGTTTACCAAGAGTACTTTTGGAGTCCCCAAAGGGCACGTATAGAAAACACCTGAATGTACCCTCAGAAAAACGTGTGTAAACCATTTATTGTGGTATTATATTCAACTTTTGACTGGACTAGTTAAGGCTTCATGCTGTGGTACCCATTGTGTCTTCCAGCTAATACCTCCCACCTAAAGGTATCTGCAGGCCTTTGTATGAAAAACTAGATTTAGGTGGAAATAAAAACGTTCTATTTCATTGTGTTCAAGCTTGTAGTACTCAAAACTAGTAGCACTTAGAGGGATTCTGACAACAGGGAAATAACATTCAGAGTGTCACCTTTCAAAAGAGACCACAACCATGCATGTCTTTGACAGGATTGTTGAGAGGATAAAAAAAGATAAGTACATAAAAATGATGCTAGATGACATACCTGAGTGTTGGAGAGCGCCTGCTGATGGTATGGGGAAAACCTGTTCTTTGCAGAGTCCTCCGAGGTGGGGCTGAGGGGCTTGGGGTCTGACATGGAGCGCTGGACACTCTTGATGGGCCTGGGGAGGGTCTGGTGGCGCTGGGGCGACTCAGCAGTGAAGGCCTTCTGCTGGGGCGTGACGTGGGCCTTGTTGAGCTTCTCCTGGGAGGCGAACGTGGTCTCCAGCATGCGGTGCGGAGACAGTGGGGAGACGGGGGAGTACAGCACCTGCGGAGACTTGGGAGGCTGGCGGGACGGAGACTCATTCTGCTGGTAACCGATGTCCAGGGGGTCTGGCTTCCGTCTCTCGAACTTGGCAACCCCCTGGAAACGCGTGGAGGCCGGATCAGTTGGGGAAGCGCCCACCATTTGTAGACTGGTGGAGTATGGGCTGATGGTGGTGGGCACGCTCAGCTGAGGGGCCACAACGCCCTGAGACTGGGCCTCTGGGTCGGTCTGGCAGGCCAGGCTCTCTCCTCTCTGGGTCCTCTCTGGAGCTGAGATGTAGTGGAGCAGCTCCACCTTGTTGCTCTCAGCCATGGTGATGTGGATTGCAGGGGAGACCCGGCCTAGCTGGTCTGGTTCAGTCTGGCAAGAGGAGTCATTGGTGGTCTGAATGGCAATGCTAGAGGAGGACACTTTGGAGGAACCATCCGGTTTGTTCTCTGCGCTGGAGTCAGAGTGCTTGGCAGGGCGGGAACGCCGGCGTCTCACTGGCTGCTCCCACTCTGCCTGGTCCTCGTCGTCTGTCTGGACACTGCAGTCTGCTATGCGTCTGGTCCGCCTACGCCGGCTCATGTACCTGTCCTCGCCGTCCTCATCGTCTGTTTGAACACAACTGTCTGTAATCCTCCTCACTGGCTCCTCCTCTGAGCCATCTCTCAGCCGAGGCATTGAGTTCTGCTTCTTCATGACCCTGGATTCTGACTGATCATCGCTCCTTAAGGACATCTCAGAGGCGGAGCTGGAAATGGGCCTCGCGGCCACCACAGCCTGGACCACCTGGCCGTCCTGCCAGAACTGGACACTCTGACCGTCTTGCTGGATCACTCGCCCGCTCTGGTCACAGATGATGAAACCTTGCGGAGTCGCTCCCCCTCCGACCACCATCCCCTGTATGGCTCCTTGGGTAGTTGTTGCTGTTGCTGCAGCTGCAGCGGCTGCAGAAGCTGCAGCCGCCTCTGCTGCAGCGGCCACTGCTGCAGCCTCCACCACTGCAGTCTTCTGTCTCTTCTGCTCCTCCAGCTGTTGCTGCAGCTGGTGCTGCAGGGACTGGATCTGGTCGAGCTGCATCCTCTGCTGAGCCAGCTGTTCTCTCTGCATGACAAGCTGTGTTTCCCTCTCTGCCTGCTGCTGCTGGAGGACTTGCTGCTTGATGGTCTGGAGCTCCTGGATCTCACGCTGCACGATCAGCTGTTCTTTCTCCCTGTGCCGCTGCAGCTCCATGCGGTCTCTCTCCAGCTCCTCATGCAGGCGCAGCTGGCGGAGCTTTTCCAGCTCCACGCGCTCTCGCTCCAGCTGCAGCATCTGCTCCTGCTGCTGTCGCAAACGCTCCTCTTCCTTCTCCTTCTCCAGGTCGACAGGAGCAGCATTGGTTGTACTGGCTGCCGTTAGAGGAGCACCTTGGGAAGTAGATTGGGGCTGGGACTGGGGCTGGGACTGGGGCTGGACCAGAGCTTGGGGCTGGGCTGGAGCTTGGGGCTGGGCTGGAGCTTGGGGTTGTGGTTGAATTATTGGTTGAGGCTGAGATTGAGTTTGAGTCAAGGATAGAGCTTGAGTTTGAACTGGTAGCTGTTGAGTTTGCTGTTGGGACTGTATCTGCGCTTGCATCTGGGACTGTATCTGCCCTTGCATCTGGGACTGTATCTGCGCTTGCATCTGCTGAGTCATTTGAGGTTGAATTTGAGATTGGGCCTGAGGGACTAATGGAGACTTATGTATCTCACTGTTTGCAGGAACTCCTGTGGATTGAATTGGCATTGCAGTAGTGCGGACACCAGCCACTGGTACATTTTGTGTGCCCAGTTGAGTAACGGGCTGCGCTGGCGGAAAGGTTGCAGAGGTGTGTGCCACTACGGTTGCTGAAGGCTTCCCTAGGTACACTGGAGCCTCCTGACTGGAGGTACAAGCGTTAGCGACACTGTCAGGCCCGAAGGCTACTGTGGGGAATTGGTTAGTGGAAGAAGGGTACCGGTAGGGTCCCTGTGTGGACAGAGGCATCCTTGGGGTCACTTGAGGCAACCTGGTGAGGCTGGCCAGTGGTACAGCAGTCACACCTGCAGGATAAGGCCGGTATATTCCCCTTGGCATGGGGTGCAGAACAGAGGAAGGCTGGGTGGTAATTGGCAAGGTAGAGGCTATAGGGGTGTTGATGGTTGAGTACATCATTCCATCAGCTCCTCTTATAGCGGTGGGGTATAAGGCCCGTATACTTGCTTGTCTGGCATTTATTAGATTGGTTAGGGCATGGTTGTGTGATGTGGGTCTTCCATCTGGGCCGTACAGTAGGCTGGCTCTTATTGATGCTAAGCTTTGCTGTAGATGTAGCCTTCCTGCAGGTCCTGCACCTCGTCCTGCACCAAACTGCATCATTTCAGGGCTGTTAGCATACCGGTTCCCAAACTGGTCCATGGAGTTGAGAGCTGCACACATCCTACTGATCTCTCTTGCAGTTGTGGCACTGTACTGGGCCAAGCTGGAGTCCTGTACGCCTGCAAGCTCACGTGGACCGTAGCCATACTCTGCATTGATGTTGGACATGGAGCCGTATCTCCTCAAGGGTAGCGGAGGGCCTGCCACATCACCTGTCTGGCGCAGGTCAGTGTAAGATCCATACTGTGCACCCATGCCAAGATACCCACCCTGATAGGCCTGATTTATGGTGCTCAGGTCCACGGCCAAGTCCTCTGGATCGGTCCTCTGATAGTACTGAAGCGCTGCATCTGTTAGTTTGTTGTCAGACAAGGAGGATTGAATCCTTTCTGGATGAGGTAAGGTGAACGATTTTCGTTCTTCTGGCATCCCTGGCATGCCTGCTACCTGGTAACCATCTGTTCCAGTTTGTCCAGCCTGTTGTTGCTGTTGCTGGCCGGTGTAATGCGGAGCAGGGGGAGGGCGGGACACTTGGGAAGGATCAGTGGTTGGGGTCTTGTCGGGTGTTGCTGTTGTGGACTTTGGAGCAAAGGACCCGGCACAGCTACCGCCAAAGGGAAGTTTGTACACAACGTCGCAACAAGCCACTTGGTTCTCAGGTTTGATTGGCCCGGTGAGATCCAAGACTTGGGGTGGAGGAGGAGGTTGAGGCTCCTCTCGTTTCACCAGATGAGAAACTGTGGCCCCTTGTGACGAGCTGCTTTCATCCAGCTGCACCATCATAACATGGGGCTTGCCTGTGGACAGGTTCATCACCGTGGGCTTGTTTTTTAACTCTAAAGCCACCCCTCCATAGATGTCATGTGTACTGGTGTTTTGAGTAGCTCCTGCAGCTGGTTGTGGAGGGAGGGGAGATATTCTAGGAATGGCACTGACACTTACTACAGGTTGGGTAGTGCCAGAGCTCGTCTGACTCACTATAAGGTCTTTCTTCAACAATAACGGCTGGACTTGGTTTGCCAGATTGTAACGAGCAAAGGATGACTGTTGGTGCTGCTGGAGCTGCTGCTCTAGGAGCTGCTGCTGCTGTAGAAGCTTCTGCTGTTGCAGCTGCAGCTGATGCTGCTGGATGCCAAGGTCCTCCAGACACGCATCGATTTTGGGAATGGACGGATCTGTGACAGGAGGTTTTGTCTGGGTCAAACACACAGCTGCTCCCACTCCTTGCCCAAGATCCATGCGGTTTTGGAGAGGATCCCCATAGACCACCGGCTGCTTGGGTTGGGATATGAACATCGAGGCTGCGACTGTGACACTTACTGTTGTCGGGGTTGACATGGCCACATGTGGCTGCTCTTGTGCATTCAGGTTCATGATGAGAGGCTGCACAGCTGTGTGTCTACTGGAGGTCTGCTCCGACCCGAAGGAGTACCTCCTTGTGTCAGTGGCCAGAGATGTTAGATCCATGCCCTGATCTGTCATGATGATTGGGGTAGGCTTCAATGGGGCTCTCAGGTCCACGACATTCCCGCTAGGGTGCATTTGGCTCTGTTCTACAACCCTTGATGTGCCAGGGACATTGGAGATCCTGCACAAAGAAATATTTTCCATAGACATGGAGCCACGACTGTATGTGGTTGTGGTGGTCACTGTGCTCATACCGACATTCACCCTCTCTGCTGTTTGGACCCTCTGCAAGGCATGTTGAGGTGATTGCTGTGATTTCTGCGGGGATGTCGGCGAGCTTGTTGTGGGGGTCTGGGCACAATATAAGGGCTGGCGGATCACCTGTGTTGGTGAGGACAGAGGAGATGTTGAGGAGTTTACAGTCAGGGGCTTCGCAGGAGAGGTGGTTTCAGACCCTAGGGTTATCCCCATCACCGGTGAATCTTGGGAGGACTGCTGCCGTGCCAGGCGTGGTGACACTGCCCTCTGAGGGACTCCGTGGGGTGTTATAGGGGAGGTCAGGCTACCAGCGCTGCCTTGGGAAGACAGCGCTTGGCCCCTCGCACTAGTGGGCCTGGGCGACTGGGCGTGAGTGGGGCTTTGTGTGGGGGAGGCTGAGGGGGAAACTGGTGGGCTGGGGCCTTTGAAGTAAGAGAAGACTTTGGATGTGAGGGAGGATGCTCCGGGGTCCTGGGGAACACCCTGAGCTGCCACGCTCCCAGCTGGCCGTGACTGCGCCTGGGACTGGCTTGTAGTTACATGGGTGGGGGAAGTTGTGGCTGCGCTATACACCCCATACGATGCTATTGTGGTAGAAGGGGGAATGACACCTCCTATTTTGGCAGTTTGGGTCCTCATCCTGTCTTGGGTTTCTTTTGATAGATGCTGAGTTACACGAATCCCGGGGATTCTTGAGTCACTTCCAGAGAATGAGACAGGAGCAGCTGTTTGAGTGGGGCTGGAACCAGGGGTTAAAACTGTTCCTGTTTCTAGGTGTTTCCCTGCCGGCTGTGTAGCCCCGGATGTCTGTCTTGGGTGTGTCTGCTGTTGCCTCTGCATCATCTCTGCTTTCCTCATCATTTCCTCGTAAACCTCCTCTGCACTTTTTAGTGTCTTGTCTGATGGGGAGGTGGCTGTGGGTCGTTCTGTGGGGGAGTAGATTGACGTGAAGGTTGGCAAGTTGTACTCACTCCCTGACTTGTAGAGCTTGGAACCCAACATTTCAAACCCTTCGGCCTCAGAATCCATGGAGGGGGAGTACTCAGAGCAGGACGACCTGTGCAGCTCCTCCATCTCGGCCGCCTGTCTCAGCTCCTCCGTGGGGGAGGCATCCTCGATGGGAGAGAGGTTGCTTGGGGGAGTCTTGGACCTCTCTCTGCGTCTCTGGGCCCTCAGCTCCTCCTTGTCTCGTTTGGTCTTCCTGGCAGTGCTGCGGATCCTCTGCTGCTCCATGTCTCTCATCTGCTCCTGCTCTCTCAGTAGCTCCTCCTCCTCCCTCAGCTCGTCCTCCTCCGACGAGTCCTCAATGGTTGGCAGGAGGGGGCCGTGGGAGCGGTGCCGGGCCTTCCTCTGCTGCTTGGCGTCCTCCAGCCTCTGCCGGCGGCTGGGGCTGCTGTCGCTGTCATCTTCCATGGATGACACAGATGTGGGAGAAGTTCCGGAGGTATAGCTGGGAGTGGTGGCGGGAAGGGTGGAGGAATATTCGCCCCTGGACCTTTCCTCTGGCGACCCAGTCAGACTCTCCATCTCCAGCTCTGGTTCTCTCAGATCGTGCTCAGTGCCGAGTTCCATTTCGCGGTTGTAGCTGTTGGTGTTGTTCAGCTCGATGGTCTTGAACCGCCGCAGGCCTCCCTGGGAAGCCATCATCCCGTCATCGTCCGCACCATCAGCCCCTTTGGTGTCCTCTTCAAAGCTACTGGAATGGTGAGTGAGACGTCGTTTCTCTTTTGCCAGTTCCCCGCTGTGCTTGTGTCCTTTTTTAGTTTTCTGGTGTGCATACCCTTCCACCCCTTCCACCCCTTCCAGCCCTTCCAGCTCGTCCTCGTCCGCACTCATTTCCATGATCTGTCTCCTCATGAACTCCTCGTCCGTCAGCTCCTTGTGTGACTTCTTCTGCCTGGGTGGGAGAGGCGAGAGGCCGCTCTCACTGCTGTCTTCCACATAGTCATGGCGGAGCTTGCAGCTGAGCTCGTCCGACGACTCGTCCCTGGCTGCCTCCTCGTCAGAGTTGTAATCCCGGCCATCTCCAATGGACAGTGAGTGAGGCCTCTCCTCCCTGTGCCGGTCTAAAGTGGTCTTGGATTCGAGGAGAGGACGCATGGAGCTCTCCAGCTTGGTGATCTCGGAGGGGCTGGAGGCTCCTTTCTCGTTCAGCTTCATCCCTTCTTCACGGATCTGTCCGGTGATCTCACCCTGGGAGCTGGAGATCCCATCGGAGGAGTAGCCGGTATCGCTCAGGCTCTGTGTGCTGGACTTGTTGGAGTCCTGAGGTAAGAGAGAGAAAGGGGGGGAGGGAAGAGAGAGAGAGGGCGAAGGAAGAGAGAGAGAGGGGGGAGAGAGAAAGGGGGAGGGAAGAGAGTGGGGTGAAGGAAGAGAGAAAGGGGAAGAGAGAGGGGTGAGGGAAGAGAGAGAGAGACGGAGGTCAGATACATTACTGCTGGCCTCTGTGTTCTGAGTTCATTCATGGCATCACTGCTCGCTTTCTATCCCATCACTTTTCCAAACTCTTTCACTTTTATCAGTTTTTTTTCACAGATGATAGGGCTTTAGAATTTAACTACTGAGATACATTCAGTCAGTATTCTTGCATTCAGTCATTGACAAATCACAAAGACAAGATATAATGTACACACAGATGACACAATGTGAATTTAAGACAAAGAATAAAGCAAACAAACAAACAAACAAACAACAACAGTTTAACAAACCAAAAAAACATTTTGGATACATGCTTGACTGATTTGTCTTTTCATTTGTCCTTGTCATACAAATAATGGTAGAGAATGAACATCATGCAAAAATTAATCTAAATTCTTAAATAATGATGTAAATGATGTCGTTGTGTGTTTCACTTTGATTCAACAGATCAAGGCTGACTGTGTTGCTGGTGTACCAACATGCCTCCACACAGCCACCTGGTACACAGGTAACACATGGATGGATGGGAGGATGGATGGAGCTAACAGATGGATGGATATATGGAGCTAACCGATGGATGGAGGGATGGGAGATGGAAAGGGGGCAGGACGGGGGTAACAGTGATGATTCACCCTGATGATGATATTGATGATGCTGATGATGATGATGATGATATTGATGATGATGATGATGATGATAAAGGATTGTAAGGGATGTTGTTGATGTGCAGTGATGATAATGAAGAGCTTTTATCATACAGGATGAGGATGTGATGAATTATAAAGGAGGAATTGAGGCATGAAGAACTAAATTATAAATGATGAAGATGATGATTTTTGATGGTTGATGATGATCAAGATGACCGTGCTGGTCATGGGGATGAGTCAGCAGGATGATGATGAGTGATGAAGATCATCCAACATCTAATAGACCACAAAGATGAAGATACCCCCGGCTGATAACAAAAACACATCCGTCAAAAAATCAAAAAGACAACAACCAAAGAAGAGTGGTATAGGTGAGGAGGTAGCAGGCAGCTCACTTCATGGTGTCTTGACTTCTGGGAGTTGTCAGTCGTCTTCTTCTGTTCTTTAGAGCCTGTTACCTCCGGAGCTCCCTTTTTGGGTGTGGCTTTGACATCTGCATCCTTCTGAGATTTAGTAGTGACTTTATTCTTCTCCTGGCCCTGTTGGGGTTTGCGGTTCTGGCTGGTACCGCAGGGTTTCACCTGGGGTGTGGTCGTCTTAGCAGAGGTGGTTGTGGTCTTGGCCTGGGTGGTTCCAGCCTTGGCTGGGGTGGAAGTTGCCTTACCAGAGATGGGCTGGGCAGGGCCCTTGTTCTGGCTGGAGGGTTGGACTGGACCCTTGGTCTGGGCAGGGCCTTTACCCTGGGCGATGGTTTTGGTGGTACCCTTGGGTTGTGGGGAAGGTTTGGTTGTACCGTTGGGGTGGGAGGAAGGTTGGGTGGGGCCCTTGGGTTGAGGGGAGGGTTGAGGGAAGGCCTGGGCTGGGCCTTTGGATTGGGGGGAAGGTTGGGTGGGGCCTTTGGATTGGGGGGAAGGTTTGGTGGGGCCCTTGGGCTGAGGAGAGGGGTGGGTGGGGCCCTTGGGCTGAGGAGAGGGGTGGGTGGGGCCTGTTGCTTGGGGGCAGTCCCCTGGCTGTTTGGCTGGGGAGGGAGGGCCACTTACTTGGGCACCTGAAGGTTTCTGTTGCTGTTGGGGGCCTGGGGGCCTAAGTCCTGCTTGCTGATTGGACCCCCTCTGCTGAGGTGATTGTTGATTGGCTGGAGCTGGGTGGCGTGGGGATCCCATTGGCTGAGGAACAGGGGGTGTGGCATCACCCAGGCTCCCGGACAACGCTCTCTGGGTCTGGCAGTTGAGACAGAGCCATTCTTTCTTCTGAAAAACACAAAAATCGAATCAGAAAATGCTACGTGTGCACAAAATACACTTCTTCACATAAACCAAACTCTTATACACACACACACACATTCATATGCAGAAAACAAACTCATACACACACATTCATTCATGTAGACAGAAAAACTCATATACACAAGCACACACCAAAACCATCATGTCTTATTCAACACGATATAATGGACACATTTGCCTTCATAAATCAGTTGCCTTAGGCTTAAGGAAGGTTATGTGGATCACTACTGGTAAAGCAGGTTGTGTGGATCAGTACTGGTAAAGCAGGTTGTGTGGATCACTGCTGGTAAAGCAGGTTGTGTGGAAGGCTATGTCACTGCTGGTAAAGCAGGTTGTGTGGAAGGCTATGTCACTGCTGGTAAAGCAGGTTGTGTAGAAGGCTATGTCACTGCTGGTAAATCAGATTGTGTAGAAGGCTTTGTCACTGCTGGTAAAGCAGGTTGTGTAGAAGGCTATGTCACTGCTGGTAAAGCAGGTTGTGTGGATCACTGCTGGTAAAGCAGGTTGTGTGGAAGGCTTTGTCACTGCTGGTAAATCAGGTTGTGTGGAAGGCTATGTCACTGCTGGTAAAGCAGGTTGTGTGAAGGCTATGTCACTGCTGGTAAAGCAGGTTGTGTAGAAGGCTATGTCACTGCTGGTAAATCAGATTGTGTAGAAGGCTTTGTCACTGCTGGTAAAGCAGGTTGTGTAGAAGGCTATGTCACTGCTGGTAAAGCAGGTTGTGTGGATCACTGCTGGTAAAGCAGGTTGTGTGGAAGGCTTTGTCACTGCTGGTAAATCAGGTTGTGTAGAAGGCTATGTCACGCTGGTAAAGCAGGTTGTGTAGAAGGCTATGTCACTGCTGGTAAATCAGATTGTGTAGAAGGCTTTGTCACTGCTGGTAAAGCAGGTTGTGTAGAAGGCTATGTCACTGCTGGTAAAGCAGGTTGTGTGGATCACTGCTGGTAAAGCAGGTTGTGTGGAAGGCTTTGTCACTGCTGGTAAATCAGGTTGTGTGGAAGGCTATGTCACTGCTGGTAAATCAGGTTGAATTTGACAGCGGCCTCCAACGTTTTGGCAGTTCTGTTTCGGTCCCTAACCCTAACCCTTTCGTTGGCTGAGCTGAAATAATGTGTTCAAGCTCAGCTGTAAAGTTCTGTATAGGAAAGACTCAACTCTGGCAGTCGGCCAAACACAGTCAGGGCTTTTAACAAGCAATATGCTGACTCTGAACAGAGTGGACAAGGTGCCCAACACTGACCTCAATGCTGATATGAATACAGGTGGGTCAGGCAGCATGTGTGACAGAAGATGGGTGAGGTGTGTCTGGTGTGAGGGATTAGGAGTGAAGTCGGGGGTGAAAATTTGATATCTTTAAGGGGCATAATTACATTTCTGGCCATGAGAGAAGCTCATAAAAGCAAGTGACCTCAGCCCAAAGTACAGAGTACTTTTACATGATACAACTAAGATAAAGCCAAAGATGAGATCTTTATAAAATATAAAATATATTTACAGACACTATATATACAACTTTTGGTTTGCAATGAATTGGAACTATATTACAGCATACAGACTGAGGGCCCAATCTTGCACCCAGCGCAATTGTACACCGACGCATGTATCATTCCGTTTTTGCACCCAACGCACAGCTGACTTTTCCCTGGACAGACTATTTAACCGATTTTAAAGTTGCTAGTTTTTTTGCTCTGTTTCGGTTAAGTTGATAATTTCATCTCGTGAATTCTGCTCCAAAAAGGTTGAGGAGGACAGCCTTTAAGAGAGAATGCGATTCCCCATTGATTTGTCGCATCAGAATTTTGATTTGGGTCACGAAAGTCTTGACATTTGAGTGAGAATGCGTCGCCCGCATAATAGGCGACAGCCATGCCTTGGCCCCCCGTGTTTTGACGTTAGCCTCAGAGTCAGACTCAGGCGCTCACTGGCAGTGTTCACAATGTTGTATTTCACTCCATTCTACACCAAAAACGTCAGGGAGGACTGCTTTTTGTAGATACGAGCCTGCCAAAGATAGCCAGAATCTTGGATTTCTTTAACCGAGCCTGTTTCATTCGTCATTTGCATGAGAAAGCGTCCTCTCTTAGCCACGCTACGTTTGCCCGTTTCACTAGGTCAGGCTATTTATACCAAGGTTTCGGACAAGTGACTTTTGTGCATGGAATTTAAGTGCCTCAAAATGTTAATTGTTAATGTAAATTGTTAATGTCAAGCCCTGCATCTGACATTAAAGAACATTGTCCAGATTAATGACAGCTAGCCGTGAGCTAAGTAGCACTAAGATGAGAGCTAGCTAGTTGTTAGCCACTTGGCTAACAACTCGCTACCTAATCATACTAAACTACCACTAAAATCATACATTCGATTAAAAAAAAAAATAATAATAACTTTCCCATGATTAAATATAAGTTCTTGGTGGCCAGGTGCCGCACTCTCATGTCATTCACCCATCCAGCCACAGCACATTGATAACATCCGTACTCCTTAAAGCCTTCAAGCTATCCTCACTGTATGGGGAGGGGTCAAGCACAACATAAAGGTTTATAGCTGTCATGGAAAGCCAATTGGGAGTAACCTGGGGAAGATAATAATGCCTCCGCCTGACTCTAGGCAGTATCCCTCCTGTAAATATGCCTCTGCAGAAGCTCTCTCCTCCATCACAGTCCTGCGCCTCACTGCAATACTGCTGGAGAATAGATCCTGACACACACATGCCTGAGAATGTGGAGAGCACATCAGCGGCAGGATATTAGTCGTAGCAGATTCTATTTCACATCTAAAGGGGGGCAGATCGATGACATCTTTCAGCGATAGAGAAATGCTTCTAATATGGTGGTTATGGAGGCTGAAAGGAGAGATGACAGCCCCGTATTAGTTACTCAGCAAAGGCCTCACACTTTTATACACACACACACACACACACACACGCTGCTCAGTTTTCTATGATTATCCTCTGCTTCAAGAGAAAATGGCATCTGTGTCTCGGCCGCGACACACACACAAAGAGAAAACAAAGTCAATAATGAACGACCTCATAAACACCTCAGTGGCTGATTACCATCTCTCCCATAAATCATGTCTGTTATTGTTGTAACCCTCAAAACAGGAAACGCGGGCGACGGCGATAAACCGGCCATGCAAATGCGCAGCTGGTAAACAAACAGGTCCAGGTGTTGAATGCTGCTATCGTAAAGGACATCTAGCTGCAGTCGCCTGAGCCCTTCAACGGCCACAACACAGCCAGCACTCAGCTGAAACATTTTGAATGCCCCATGACCTTTCTATCATTTATCTAATAATGTGTTAGGATAGGATTCAACAGATTTATAACAACAAATGTAAGCCACATCAGAATCCCATTGAAGATCCTGTGCCCTTCTGAACGTAGGCCTACAGTGCAGAGAAAAGCAGAGATCATATGTATAATATAACAGAAGAGGTAGGCAGTGCAGAGAGAAGCAGAGAGAAGCAGAGATCATATCATATCGGTTTGACTGTGTCTGAATGAATGAGTGTGAGTAGAATGGGTGAATGAGAGGCAAACAATGTTAAGCACTTTGAGTGCCAGTAAGGTAGAAAAGCACTACATAAAAGCAGTCCATTCCATTCCATAATATTTACATTTATGCATTTAGCAGACACTTTTATCCAAAGCGACTTCCAAGAGAGAGCTTTACAAAAGAGCATAGGTCACTGATCATAACAACGAGGTAGTCCCAAACATTGCAAGCAGCCAAAACATGAAGCATACATTGTGAAAAACTAAACAAGTGCCAAAGGGAAGACCCATAAGAGCATGCAATTATACAAGTTACAAATTAAAACAACATGAACCCCAAAAAGTGCAAGACTGTACCTGTAGAAGAACAATCAACAGTAAAATATTTCACAGCGAGTATGAGAGTTTAAGAGTTAGCTTCATTATAACTAACCTACAAGACCAACAAGTCTCTCAATAAGAGTCATTGTGATCCTGGAGGAAACTAACATCAGGTCCAATCAAGCATTCCTAAGTGCCGTTGTACTCCCGGAACGAGTGCGTCTTGAGCCTTTTCTTGAAGGTGGGGAGACAGTCAGTGTCTCTGATGGAGGTGGGTAGCTGGTTCCACCATTGGGGGGCCAGACAGGAGAAGAGCTTGTGTTGGGACCAGGCAGTCTTGAGCGGTGGGACCACCAGGCGGTTGTCTGAAGAAGACCGTAGGTGACGGATAATGTAACAGAAGAGGTAGGCTTACAGAGCACAGCCACTGTAAAAGGGAGAGTCCAATCCGGACAGATCATTTAGCGGCGTTGTGTTTGGTGTGTGAGGGCCCGGAGGAGAACACTGACAGCATGACAGGGATGTTAATCTATCAGTCCCCAGAGAGCACGGCTTCACACACTAGTCTCCAGTGATGTTCATCTACCAGCCCCCAGTGTGGTCTGTGGCCTACTGTACACCCTGTGCGTGTGAGTGTGACGGTCCACTACAGCATTTGTTAACGCTCTGCACCGCTTGCCTTTCCACAGTGCACCACGCTCGGAGGGCCTGTCAGACAAGTTAATTCAGAGTTGTAGTTCTCTACGGTCACTGTTGCAGTTTGTGTATTATAAAATCAATTGCTAGATTATGGCTAGCCACTACACATTTACTCCATGGCTAGCGAGTCACTGCCAGCCAGCATTTCAACGTTGAATGTCAATCGTGTTCCGGATGAGCTGGCTAGACTATGCAGCTAGCACAGAAGAAAGTTACGTAATGTGACGAGATTGAATTTAAAAGTACAAAAAACACACCAGGGACGACGACAAGATCGGCAACCCTGCGCCAGGCATCATTTTTTGGTAATCATCGTCTGTGTAATCGTACAGAGACGCATCAAACAAGACTGGGTGTGCAGGTCACACATACGATAAGTTACTCTTCCATCTTGAAATAGGAAAAACCTTGAAATGTTTACCATGACCAACGGTTGCTACATTACAAGAAAAACAAGAAACCAATCCGATTGGCCAACGCTAGCGTTTCATGCTCCTCATCTACATCAAGTTGAAAAATGTCACCTTGCATTGCTCGCCTTCCCACAACACCTTATGGGGCCGCTACTGTAGTGGACACGCACCGTGAGTGTGTGTGAGGGCTCAAACCTGCCGTGGATGGGAGGGCTGAGTCTGTGTGTGGATGTTTGCTTGGTAATGTTTATGTGGGAATGGGTGATGAATAAATCAAACCCATTTAGTCTCTTCCTGGAATCTCTGCGTGTGTGTGGGCTCATTAGCAGGCATGTGTGTGTGGGGGTGTGTGTGTGTGTGTGGGGGGGGGCTCATTAGCAGGCCTGTGTGTGTGTGTGTCCTTGGGGATGTGCTCCGGTTGTGTAACGTCAGGTGATGGAAAGTGAGGACTCTAGTACACAGCTGGCAGGTGCGCTGAACACACACTCTCTCTCTCTCTCTCCCTCTCCCTCTCCCTCTCCCTCTCCCTCTCCCTCTCCCTCTCCCTCTCCCTCTCCCTCTCCCTCTCCCTCTCCCTCTCCCTCTCCCTCTCCCTCTCCCTCTCCCTCCCTCCCTCCCTCCCTCCCTCCCTCTCTCTCTCTCTCTCTCTCTTTCTCTCTCTCCCTCCTTCCCTCCCTCCCCCCTACACACACTCCCCTACACACACTGCCTTACACACACTGCCCTACACACACACTCCCCTACACACACTGCCCTACACACACACACACACACACTCTCCCTTACCTCTTCATTAAATCCATTTTTCCTTTTTAGCTCTAGCTAGCTGCTCTGGAGCTTGCTTTGTCGGTTGGTTGGTCATTCGATTGGTCCACAGAAATTGCAGTACGTGGGAGCAGCTATGGCGAATGAGTACTTGTTGAGAGATGTGTCTGAATTGGTTAACTCATCATTTTGCATTAGTGTAATCATTATGTACAACAAGTATGTGTGTGTTTGAGTCTGTGTCAGCATGCTCCTGGTGCTGCACTGTGGAGTTGATGAAGCTGTTCCTTACTGTATGTGCAGCTCTGGCTTTGACTGGGAGTTGATGAAGCTGTTCCTTACTGTATGTGCAGCTCTGGCTTTGACTGGGAGGGATCAATGCTTCTCCACAGAACAGCCTTTTATAACATTAGCTATTATGGCCACACAGCATATTGTCTATGTGACCTTTCATTAAATCGCTCTGGATAAGAGCGTCTGCTAAATGACTAAATGTAAATCAATTACAGGCTGCATGTGCCCCATGTGACATGACAAATTACGCAATCGCCTCATTTAGTCATTATAATGCTGCTTTGGACAATTAGCAGAATTAAAATAATCAGTTTGAATTACAGTGTGTTCCAGCCAGGAAGGGAGAGACAGAAGGGAGAGAGACAGGAAGGGAGAGAGACAGGAAGGAAGGGAGAGAGACAGGAAGGGAGAGACAGAAGGGAGAGAGACAGGAATGGAGAGTGTTGCAGAGGGGCTGGACGGAGATAAAAAAAAAGACGTTTTCAAAATTTTGGCAAAAGAGAGGCAGAAAGCTGAGTGTGAAGACTTTTCAAGGACGTGAGATTCTACTCATCAAACAAAGACAGGACGACCATGAGATCTACGGCTGAGTTGGCCACAACCGCACACATGATCATCTAAACTCCCTACTGCAGAACCTTGCAAAACACAAACCTCCTACAACACAAGTTGTGGAGGAGGGAGGGGGTGTGCTATACACCACAGCTCTGGAGGCCAGAGGAAGACTTCTTTCTTGCTAATTCTTCCTGAATCCTCCCAACTCTGCTGGCAGCTGGAGCGTGAGTGTGTGGGGAGAGGAGGGCGGCGTTGGCACGCCAGGCAGACACCCCAGCTTTGTTTTGATCCCCCTCAAGTTCTCTACAGAGGAGCTAAATATAACCAGGTGCAGTTATCTTAGAAGCCACCATCTGTGCTGTCTG
Source organism: Hypomesus transpacificus (assembly GCF_021917145.1). Classification (NCBI taxonomy): domain Eukaryota; kingdom Metazoa; phylum Chordata; class Actinopteri; order Osmeriformes; family Osmeridae; genus Hypomesus; species Hypomesus transpacificus. The sequence goes on along the minus strand of NC_061068.1, from coordinate 2,812,032 downwards.
CAACCTTAATGAGATGGAACAATACAGTGGAGTCTGTCCGAGTGTGTGTTTATTGGTGTGTGAGAATGGGGGGGGGGGGGGGGGGGGGGGGGGGGGGGGGGGGGGGGGTCGATGAGGGAAACTTATTAGACAGAGGATTTCTAGTACAGCAAAACAACATTCAGGAATCCGTACTCTTCCTGTTCAGACCTAGGAGAGCACAGTCAGAGCTAGGAGTGCATGTTGGCCTGAATGACATCTTGACATCTCAAATAGGACACACCAAAAACACACACACACACACACACGCACACAAACACACACACACACCTTTGGGCCACACACTGACACACACATGGTGGAGAGGGCCTGGGGAGACAGTGTGTGACACACACATGGCCCTGTCACCAGGGACTAATCCTGTCAGATGACAAGTCCTCCAGTGTGACTGTCCCATCCCTCCCTGCTAACAACATGTCAGCCAGCAGGCTCCTCCTTCCTCCCTGTGTGCTATGTGCTGTGTGCTGTGAGGCCCTGTGGGCTCTGAGGCCCTGTGTGCTGTGTGCTGTGAGGCCCTGTGTGCTGTGGGCTGTGAGGCCCTGTGTGCTGTGAGGCCCTGTGTGCTGTGAGGCCCTGTGTGCTGTGAGGCCCTGTGGGCTGTGTGCTGTGAGGCCCTGTGTGCTGTGAGGCCCTGTGTGCTGTGAGGCCCTGTGTGCTGTGAGGCCCTGTGCTGTGGGCTGTGCGGCCCTGTGTGCTGTGAAGCCCTGTGCTGTGGGCTGTGAGGCCCTGTGTGCTGTGAGGCCCTGTGCTGTGGGCTGTGCGGCCCTGTGTGCTGTGAAGCCCTGTGCTGTGGGCTGTGAGGCCCTGTGGGCTCTGAGGCCCTGTGTGCTCTGTGTGCTGTGTGCTGTGAGGCCCTGTGTGCTGTGAAGCCCTGTGCTGTGGGCTGTGAGGCCCTGTGGGCTCTGAGGCCCTGTGCTGACAGGCAGGATGCTGAATGAACACTAAGTGTCCATTTTCCCACTGAAGCTTATCACTTCCTGTCATGTCACGCTGCCAGTCTCCCTCGCAAACCTGTTACTAGATCAGTGCAATGTCACAACATGGGAGGGGGGGGGGAGCATGGGGGAAACTGAGAGAGACAGAAAGATAGAGACAAAGAGAAAGACAGAGAGAGAAAGGAGGAAGGGTGTGGAGGGAGGGAGGGAGAGAAGGAGAGAAAGGGGGAGAGGGACAGAGGAAGAGAGAGGGAGAGAGAGGGAGAGAGAGAGGGAAAGGGAGAGGGAGGGAGAGGGAGAGAGAGAGAGAGGGGTAGAGGGAGAGAAAGGAGGAGAGGGAGAGAGAGGGAAAGAGAGGGAGAGAGAGGGGGAGAGGGGTAGAAGCCGAGGGAGATAGCATAGAACAACCAGGGAAGGGAAGAGGGGGAATTCTCCGTGTTGACAGTGGCTTTAGCATTGCACAGCAGCTAGCTAGCGGCAGGGTAGCCTCCCTGGGGAGAGACCCAGCAGGGTGGAGGAGGGAGACCAGGCAGGGTGGAGGGGGAGACCCAGCAGGGTGGAAGAGGGAGACCCAGCAGGGTGGAGGAGGGAGACCAGGCAGGGTGGAGGAGGGAGACCCAGCAGGGTGGAGGAGGGAGACCGGGCAGGGTGGAGGAGGGAGACCCAGCAGGGTGGAGGAGGGAGACCCAGCAGGGTGGAGGAGGGAGACCAGGCAGGGTGGAGGAGGGAGACCCAGCAGGGTGGAGGAGGGAGACCAGGCAGGGTGGAGGAGGGAGACCAGGCAGGGTGGAGGAGGGAGACCGGGCAGGGTGGAGGAGGGAGACCAGGCAAGGTGGAGGAGGGACACCAGGCAGGGTGGAGGAGGGAGACTGGGCAGGGTGGAGGAGGGAGACCCAGCAGGGTGGAGGAGGGACACCAGGCAGGATGGAGGAGGGAGACCCAGCAGGGTGGAGGAGGGAGACCGGGCAGGGTGGAGGAGGGACACCGGGCAGGGTGGAGGAGGGAGACCCAGTTTACGTCAGGTCAACCGACTAGTTTCAGTAATGGTCATTTCATACAGTTTTGGCCCACGACACTAACAATCGTGGAACGGGGGAACAGGTAAATGGTGAGTGTGTGTGTGTGTACTCAAGTGGACATGGTGGGCTCAGTATCTTAGTGAGATCATCTTGTTAGTGAGTTAACCTCACCGCCCAGTAGGGTTTTTGGCATCACAGGTCAGCTCAATAAGGAAAAATGCAACCTCTCACACACACACACGCACACATGCAGGCACCCACGCACGCATACACACACACGCACACACACACACGCACACCAGGGAAAACATAAGGTATGCATGTTTTATATTCTGGGATATCCCTAACAAGGAACACATTGTAAAAAAAGGGTCTGAACCAAATGTAGAGACAACAGACCTGAGCTGAATGAAAAGTTCTAACGCTATTAGCAAATACTGTCAAATATTTTCTGTAGGTAAACTCACTTCAATGAAACCCAAGTCCCAAATGGGCACACACTCAAGCAAATCAAACAAACCTCCAATCATTACAAATACTTCATCCAATCAAAATGTGTCCATTAGTCTTAGCCACATTATTCTTAGCCACTCTGACAGCCAATCATGAGATGTGGAAAATGGTGGCAGGGTGTGAAGGCTGCAGGTTAGCTGCAGGGTGTGAAGGCTGCAGGTTAGCTGCAGGTTGTGAAGGCTGCAGGTTAGCTGCAGGGTGTGAAGGCTGCAGGTTAGCTGCAGGTTAGCTGCAGAGTATGAAGGCTGCAGGTTAGCTGCAGAGTGTGAAGGCTGCAGGTTAGCTGCAGGGTGTGAAGGCTGCAGGTTAGCTGCAGGTTAGCTGCAGAGTATGAAGGCTGCAGGTTAGCTGCAGAGTGTGAAGGCTGCAGGTTAGCTGCAGGGTGTGAAGGCTGCAGGTTAGCTGCAGAGTGTGAAGGCTGCAGGTTAGCTGCAGAGTGTAAAGGCTACAGGTTAGCTGCAGGGTGAGAAGGCTGCAGGTTAGCAGCAGAGTGTGAAGGCTGCAGGTTAGCTGCAGAGTGTGAAGGCTGCAGGTTAGCTGCAGGGTGTGAAGGCTGCAGGTTAGCTGCAGAGTGTGAAGGCTGCAGGTTAGCTGCAGGGTGTGAAGGCTGTAGGTTAGCTGCAGGGTGTGAAGGCTGCAGGTTAGCTGCAGGTTAGCTGCAGAGTATGAAGGCTGCAGGTTAGCTGCAGAGTGTGAAGGCTGCAGGTTAGCTGCAGGGTGTGAAGGCTGCAGGTTAGCTGCAGAGTGTGAAGGCTGCAGGTTAGCTGCAGGGTGTGAAGGCTGCAGGTTAGCTGCAGGTTAGCTGCAGAGTATGAAGGCTGCAGGTTAGCTGCAGAGTGTGAAGGCTGCAGGTTAGCTGCAGGGTGTGAAGGCTGCAGGTTAGCTGCAGAGTGTGAAGGCTGCAGGTTAGCTGCAGGGTGTGAAGGCTGCAGGTTAGCAGCAGGTTAGCTGCAGAGTATGAAGGCTGCAGGTTAGCTGCAGAGTGTGAAGGCTACAGGTTAGCTGCAGGTTAGCTGCAGAGTATGAAGGCTGCAGGTTAGCTGCAGAGTGTGAAGGCTGCAGGTTAGCTGCAGAGTATGAAGGCTGCAGGTTAGCTGCAGGGTGAGAAGGCTGCAGGTTAGCTGCAGAGTATGAAGGCTGCAGGTTAGCTGCAGAGTGTGAAGGCTGCAGGGTGTGAAGGCTGCAGGTTAGCTGCAGGGTGTGAAGGCTGCAGGTTAGCTGCAGAGTGTGAAGGCTGCAGGTTAGCTGCAGAGTGAGAAGGCTGCAGGTTAGCTGCAGGGTGAGAAGGCTGCAGGTTAGCTGCAGGGTGAGAAGGCTGCAGGTTAGCTGCAGAGTGAGAAGGCTGCAGGTTAGCTGCAGGGTGAGAAGGCTGCAGGTTAGCTGCAGAGTGAGAAGGCTGCAGGTTAGCTGCAGAGTATGAAGGCTGCAGGTTAGCTGCAGAGTGTGAAGGCTGCAGGGTGTGAAGGCTGCAGGTTAGCTGCAGGGTGTGAAGGCTGCAGGTTAGCTGCAGGGTGTGAAGGCTGCAGGTTAGCTGCAGGTTAGCTGCAGAGTATGAAGGCTGCAGGTTAGCTGCAGAGTGTGAAGGCTGCAGGTTAGCTGCAGGGTGTGAAGGCTGCAGGTTAGCTGCAGAGTGTGAAGGCTGCAGGTTAGCTGCAGGGTGTGAAGGCTGCAGGTTAGCAGCAGGTTAGCTGCAGAGTATGAAGGCTGCAGGTTAGCTGCAGAGTGTGAAGGCTACAGGTTAGCTGCAGGTTAGCTGCAGAGTATGAAGGCTGCAGGTTAGCTGCAGAGTGTGAAGGCTGCAGGTTAGCTGCAGAGTATGAAGGCTGCAGGTTAGCTGCAGGGTGAGAAGGCTGCAGGTTAGCTGCAGGGTGAGAAGGCTGCAGGTTAGCTGCAGAGTATGAAGGCTGCAGGTTAGCTGCAGAGTGTGAAGGCTGCAGGGTGTGAAGGCTGCAGGTTAGCTGCAGGGTGTGAAGGCTGCAGGTTAGCTGCAGAGTGTGAAGGCTGCAGGTTAGCTGCAGAGTGAGAAGGCTGCAGGTTAGCTGCAGGGTGAGAAGGCTGCAGGTTAGCTGCAGGGTGAGAAGGCTGCAGGTTAGCTGCAGAGTGAGAAGGCTGCAGGTTAGCTGCAGGGTGAGAAGGCTGCAGGTTAGCTGCAGAGTGAGAAGGCTGCAGGTTAGCTGCAGGGTGAGAAGGCTGCAGGTTAGCTGCAGGGATATGGTCAGATGGATTGATCCCACTCTCACACAGGGAATTCTACTGAGTCGCTCAACCCAGCCCTGGTCGTAAGTGTGTGTGAGAGTGTGTGAGTGAAAACAAAACAGTTTTTTGTTATGTATTTGTTGCAGCAACTATAGGGGTAAAGGATACGACAGGGTTCTCTGTTCCCTGTACCTGTTCCAGACATTGTGAGTCCTCCAACGTTACAAGAGTTACACTCCAGTGAATGCCAGGGTAGGAGCCCCCAGCCACCCACAGAGGGAGCCAGAGAGAGCAGGGAGGGAGGGAGGAGAGGCCTTCAGCAGGAAGAACCCAGTGGAAACAGAGAGGATGACGGCCTCGCATACAAACTATCCCCTGTAGCCACCCTTCCAGCATGGAGTTAGTAACTTAAGACTCTGTATGAAGGAGGCATAATGTAAAAACACACACACACTTTGTACACCACACACACACACACACCTCTTACACCACACACACATACCTCATATCCCCCCCACACACACACACACACTTCCCTGTGCCTGTCAGTCAGGCATGTCTCTCTCCACTGGGCCCCGGGCCCCCTGCTGGGAGCAGGAAATGTCAGGCATCGTTAAATGACACAGCACCACCAGCCGAGCCAGGAAGATTTCTGCTCATATTTGAGCTTCTCTTCCTCCTGATCTCGTACGCTCCTCGACCTTGCTCGCTCAGGGGGCCGTATGTGTGACTACTCATCCTCCGGTCAACACAGCCTCGCTTATCCCAAAGAAACTCTGATCATATTTAAAGACATCCACTGTATGTGAACATGGTGTATGTTATATATGCATCAATGCAGTAGAGGCATGTGTCGTGTATGATCCAATATGCACAGGAAGTGGATACGTGACAAATTAAATGTAAACAGAACTGGAGATTTTCGGGGACACTGAGTGTCTTTTTGCTAACAATACAATCAGCTGGTAGTTGTAGTTTTTCTATGGATGCAAAGGATGCAAAAACTGTCCTTATCTTTTCTCAGACTGTTTTAATTCCCTGGTGGTTCTAATCAATGAAAAACCGCCGCTTTATCTGCCAAACCAGTCATAACTATCACTGCAGTATCCAGCTGAGACCATATGGCAGAGATGGCAAAAGTACACATCCTTCACACAAGTAGAAGTACAGATACTCATGTTTAAAAAGACTGTGGTAAAAGTTGAAGTGCTGACTACGAAGTTTAGAAATATGTGTTTAAGTGTTCAACCGTTCCAAATGTTTTCCCCAAAACGTTTTTTCAACCTTTTCAACTTTTTTCTAAACGAAATAAACATATTTTTCCAAATGGAAGAGAGAAAAAAGTTCTAAAGAAAAAAGTTTTTAAACATATTTTGTTTATTTTTCAAAACTGATTTTGTATTTAGTTTTTGTAGTATTTTTTAAAAACAGATGTAATTTTTTGGCATAAAGTTTTACTTTATTTTATAAACCAGTTATTTTTTCTAAACAGATTTTTTTTTCTCACAGTGATAGGAGAGGAGAACATAGATGCCTAAAACTGAGTAGAGTATAGCAGAGCATGGTAGAGTGCTCTGCTATACAGTACAGTTCAGTAGAGCAGAGTACAGTAGAGTATAGTAAAGTCCCCTTCAGATACTCATCAATAATGCAAACTTATTTTAAGCTGGTCGAAAATAACTTTTCAACCTTACAAAACTTTTTTCAAAAATATTTTTTCAACCTTTCAAAACGTATATATATTTGTTTTACTTTTTCTCTCCAAAAAGTCCTCATCAAATACTCATCAATTATGCAAATGTTGTTTTAGATACAAATACATATTTTTATTTTCTTTTTGATGCTTTCTGTCTTGCTCCATGATAGCTTCGTAGACTCACTTATGTTTGTTATGAGTGATAGCCAAGAAATGAAAAAAGGCGTGCAATGACAATAAATAATATTGATAATTCCACCAAATACAGATAAAAACTAAAGTAACGAGCCTGGCTTGAAAATGTAAGGCGTGAAAGTAAAAAGTTGTCTGAAATATTAACTGTACTTACACCAGAAAAATCTACTTCAGGACAGAAACAAAGTATTTGTACTTCTTTACTTCCCATCTCTGCACACACACACACATACACACACATACACACACACATCCATACACAGCTGGTGAGTAAGTGCCAGTAAAGAAACATGGTCGTAATTAACGACTAGAAACTGAAGGTCAGAGGCAGAGCGGGTCACTGTGAATTATTAACACAATCGTGCAGGGGGCCCAAGGGGGCCCAGGAGGGCCCAGGGGGGCCCAGGGGGGCCCAGGGGGGCGATGAGCCCAGGGGCCAGGATGGGCCAGGGGGGACTGGGGCCCTGGGGGGCCCTGGGGGGCCCAGGGGGGCAGTCTACCACTACACAGACAGATACATACAAGCATACACACACACACACACACACAAACACAGATATATACACACACAGAGCTGCCAGCTGCCAAACAATCAGACTGAGTATTAGTGGATGGTAAATCCAATCGGATGTATAGCGACCTAACACAATGCTAAAGTACTCTGTTCTCTTTAAGATTAGCTTTTCCCCTTAGCACCTACATGGAAAATCCTAACTCTTCTTCTCTTGTTTGTATGTGCAGACTGACTGTAGGGTCTGTGTCATCATTCAGTACATAAACCTGCACAGCACGACTACAGGCAAACCCAGGTGAACAATTATTTAAATTATATAAAAAAACATGTAATATTTATTTATAAAAGTATTTGAGAGATGCAAAGGATTCCCTTCCCAGTTGACTCCACAGCGGTGAGTGACACGAATCAAGCACACTCAGCTACTTTGCAGTGTTACTGTAACAAATAATTAACAACTCATATCTGGTGCAGTAGCAGTCAACGACACACGCACGCACACACACACGCACACACAAGCCATGCTGACAGATCGGGCGGAGTCAGCAGGTATGTGGGTCAATCCCCCGGGATTCCTTCCCTGGCGGCCACAAGGTGCGGCCTGCAGGATTAGAGAGGAAATGAAGGATCATCCATGAGAGCCAGCAGGACTCAGGCCTGCACTATCATGCAGCCCTCCACCATGCAGCCCTCCACCATGCGGCCCTCCATCATGCAGCCCTCCACCATGCGGCCCTCCATCATGCAGCCCTCCATCATGCAGCCCTCCACCATGCGGCCCTCCATCATGCGGCCCTCCACCATGCGGCCCTCCACCATGCGGCCCTCCACCATGCGGCCCTCCATCATGCGGCCCTCCACCATGCGGCCCTCCACCATGCGGCCCTCCACCATGCAGCCCTCCACCATGCGGCCCTCCACCATGCGGCCCTCCACCATGCGGCCCTCCATCATGCGGCCCTCCACCATGCGGCCCTCCACCATGCGGCCCTCCACCATGCAGCCCTCCACCATGCGGCCCTCCACCATGCGGCCCTCCATCATGCGGCCCTCCACCATGCGGCCCTCCACCATGCGGCCCTCCACCATGCAGCCCTCCACCATGCGGCCCTCGCACCATCAGTAGAACTACAACACTAAAGCCCAGACCAAACAGCAGGCCAGATGACAGGACCATTAACTGTGTTGTGTGTTCATGCAGGACCATTCAGCTCTCCAGGGTCCTTAGAGCCAGGCTCACTGGACTGCCCGCTACAGCCTCCAGTTTAGAACGGCTTACACACTACTGTTTTACTGTTCTCCAGCACTCATAGCCAGGAACACACAGCCACACACACGCACAGAGGTGTTAACAGGTAAACAGACACACAGACACAAGCGTGTGTGTGTGTGTGGGTTCTGATCCATGCTTCCCTGTCAGTCAGGTCGGGATCACCAGGGATGTGCAGGATCACACAGGAAGAACGAAATGTCAGATTCCCCCTTCAGCCTCTTCTGTTCCCTCTCTAACTGTGCAGGATCTGTCCTCCTGCCTGTTCTCCTGGGACACACTTCTAATGTCACTGTCAGAACTAAAGCACATCCGTCACTATGATCTGTCAAAAACCCGGCAGTTTTCAATAAGAGACACGCATTAGAGGAACCTGTTGGTGTTGGCCATCATCATTTTCCAGTGTCCTTTCTGTTCCGTCAACGAGTTCACATGGATCCCTCTACTGTAGCAGTGTTCCACTGTGCTATGGTTTTTACATGACATCGACAATATAATAATTGAGCAGGTGCTTTCATCCAAAGCAACATATAAGCGTGTGAGAAGCACATCAGCACACGATGATAAGAAAGAACAGTTAATTTTTGCGTTTTGTCTGATAACGCCTGAGTTGATGTCGTCAAGCGAGGATGGGTCTCTGACTGACTCAGTCAGGAGCTGAAGGTCTGACTGTCTCCGAGTCACTATTCCAACGAGAACACTTTCAATAATGTTGTGTGTTTCAACACACATGCCTGCCTGTGTGCATGTGGGGCTGTGTGTGTATGTGTGTGCAGCTGTGTGTGTGTGTGCAGCTGTGTGTGTGTGAGACATTTCTAAGCCCGGTGACAGGGCAAGCGGATGTCTGACTGCTGTCGTTACTCTCTTAGACACGCTGCATGTGTAATGTGTACAAACATCTAAATTACCCAGAATTACCCAGGTGTTTGGGGGTGGGGGGATTAGCTGACAGTACTTCCTGTCTCTACGGGTCCGCTCAGTAATCAGGGTGATGGATGATGTGGAGGAGGAATGTTGCTACGGCAACTAGGCTTTTTAGAATTTCAAGCCAGGCCTGGTGATGTGGGAGCAGAGAAAATCCACCTTCTGAATTGAATACAAATATCAATGTATTTATTCGAACGCATGCCAATTCCATTTGGGCTCCGTAAATATATATTTGTATGTATATATAAGTCTGTTGTAACGTGCATGTGTGTTGATGGAGGGGCCGTCTCTCCCAGACCAGCCTGCGGGGGGCGACATAGCGCTCTCCTCCTTACCTCCTGCTTGAACTGACACACGGTTCCAGCTACTGACATACTAAACCCTCTGCACTAAAGATATTGTTATTGTTTTGTTTCAATGTTTCAAAGTGCACACATGTATCACTTCTGGATAACAGTCTCTCATGAGTGTGTCTGAGTGTGTGTGTGTGTGTGTGTGTGTGTGTGCAGCGAGGCCCCTGGGGCTGGGGTTCAGGGGGTCATTCCTGTTTACTGCCCTTTATTTACCCTCTCTGTCTGTCTGTGTTTGTCACCATGGTGACAGCAGCAGGGTCTGTCTTCAGCAGCAACAAGGACCCGATCATGGGCTCCTGTTTAGGAAGAGGACCCAGCATTTACTCACTCATACTCCTGTTTAGGAACAGGATCCAGCCTCCACTCACTCATACTGCTGTTTAGGAAGAGGACCCAGCCTTCACTCACTCACACTCCTGTTTAGGAACAGGACACAACTCTCTGTCTCTCACTCCTGTTTAGGAAGAGGACACAACTCTCTGTCTCTCACTCTCTCCTTCACCAGTATGGTCGACCTTTAACACAGGCTGGCTTCAGTGGCCTTGTTCTCCAGGCTGCTTCCTTGAGTCATCAAGAATACATCACTGTACAATCATCTCTAGTTTTGTTTTCCTTTTTTACACACACACGCGTGCAGACACACGCACATCCCCACAATACAACTTCTACAAAGTCAGTGACGCCAATTTGCTTTGTCTTTGCTGTGTTTCCTGCTTGTGGTATTAAGGTCAATCTGTCAAGTCTGATAATTAGTGAAAGTATGAATGACAGGCTTTATTCCTTTCAGTCACAAAGCCAGGAAATACTGACACACAGAGCAGCTCAGATTAGCACTTGAAACATCTCTCTCTCGCTCTCTCTCTCTCTCGTCCTCTCATATCCCATCAGTCAGTCTCTGCACTGAAACTAGAGGAGAGAGCCTGTTTCTTTCCTCCACAAATCCCTCTTTCCTGTCTCCTCCATCATGCCTCTCTCTCTCCATCCTCTCCTCCAGTCTCTGGGGTCTCTCTCTCTCCATCCTCTCCTCCACAGTTTCTCGGGTCTCTCTCTCTTTGTACCAGACTTGATCAGCCATCCTTTACTCAGCTCACACACCTCCACAGTTGTATTTAATGATGGCTGAAGTGCCAGCCAATGGGATCCAGCGAAAAATGGACTGCCAAATCAGGTTGCTGTGTACAGGCCAATCAGAGTGAAGTGAGGTTAAACGCTGACAGGGCCAGGAAGTTCCCAGGGAGGGAATCCACCAACTCTACACAATGTGTGTGTGAGTGTGTGCGAGAGTGCATGTGTGTGTGAGTGTGTGTGAGAGTGCATGTCTGTGTGAGAGTGTGTGAGAGTGTATGTGTGTGTGAGTGTGTGTGAGAGTGTATGTGTGTGTGAGTGTGTGTGAGAGTGTGTGAGAGTGTATGTGTGTGTGAGAGTGTGTGAGTGTGTGAGAGTGTATGTGTGTGTGAGAGTGTGTGAGTGAGTGTGTTTGAAAATGAGACTTGCCATCTGGGTCTGTGTGTGCGGAACGTTCACACAGACCCAGAACGTGGAACAGAACGTTCTGTATTGTGCATGTGAGTGTAGGTGTGTGTGAGAGTGCATGTGCATGGGTGTGTGTGAGTGTGCATGTGTGTGTAGGTGTGTAAGAGAGTGCATGTGAGCGTAGGTATGTGTGAGAGTGCATGTGAGTGTAGGTGTGTGTGAGAGTGCATATGCATGGGTGTGTGTGAGTGTGTGGGTGTGTGTGAAAGTGTATGTGTGTGAAGGTGTGTGTGAGAGTGTGTGAGTGTGTTCTAACGCTTGCATGCATACAAAAAGTGTCTGGCCCTTTGATGGGATGTCAGAATGATGTCATTTCCTCTTTACGCAATCAAAACAGAAGTTTACAGGAACACGACGATCTCACAATAGGTGAATGAACCAACAGGATTGATTTATCCACAGACATTAGGAACACAGGCAGGCTGGAGAAAAATTCACATGGTCTCGTCTGACAACAATACATCGGAGACCTACCTGGTGGGTCTTTAAAGGAACATTTTACTGATTTATCATTATTAATGGAACCGTCTATAGTAGCTTGGCTCTGGGGTAAAACACACACACAAAGGGTGAGATTATTGGCAATTAAGAGGAAATACTGGAGCAGGGTGCAGCAGATGATAAAAATAAAGCTTCCTCTGGTTCTGACAGCGAATGCTAGCTAGCCAGAGATCAGACCCTGTGTTAAGCCAGTTCTCAACATGCACCGAGGGAAGCGGGGGGGTCTCACTAATCTACCTATTAATATTTCATCTCCACCTGAGAGGAGCTGGCAGAGGCAGACACACAAACAGCAAAGTTAGCAAACCATTTTCTCTCCCCTTCTCTGTCTTCCCCTAACTCCCTGTCTCCCCCTCTATCTGTCTCTCTCTCCCTCTCCATTTCTCTCTCCCTCTTCCCCTCCCTCCTTCTCTCTTCCTCCCCCTGTCTCCCTGTCCCCCTGTCCTGATAGAGCTTCACAGTGGGGCAGGTCAGCTGACCACAGTGCTGGGGTGTAGCTTGGTTTGTTAAGCTGACTGGATCACATGACCACAGTAAGACAGCTATTTATGTCCAATGCACCCCAATGTAGCTTCAAGATCAATTATATCATGATGGGAACTCTATTTCAAGTGTGCATTCAGTCATGAAAGGATGTATATTTCCATAGGGGGTGAGTAAGATCTATTCTAATGCAAACCATCTGATATCAGCAAATATGAAAATGATAAATGATATAACCAGAGCCAGCTTTTAAGTGAAATAGACAGTCTCATTCAGAAAATTCAGGCCCTCATTCTGCCCTGCATCCTCCACAGAGCTGCCTTCTCCACAGAGCTGCCTCACAGAGACACAATCCTCTCCCTCTCCCACTCTCCCTCTCCCACTCTCCCTCTCCCTCTTTCTCTCTCTGACGCTCGCATAGGGCATCGTGGGAAGGCAGGCGGAGCGTTGCAAGTTGGATTTTCTCAACTTTATGTAAATGAGTAGTGTGAAAACGCTAGCCTTGGCCAATTGGATTGTTTTCTGTTTCTTGTAACGTATCAACCGTTGCTCAAGGCAAACATTTTCAAGGTTTCAAGATGTAGGAGAAACTTATCGTATATGTGTCTACACACCCAGTCTTGTTTTATACGCCTCTGCACGATTAAAGAGACGTTAACAACAAATATACAGTGCCCTCCAAAAGTATTGGAACAGTGAGGCGAATTCCTTTATTTTTGCTGTAGACTGAAAACATTTGGGCTTGACATCAAATAATGAACGTGAGACCAGAGATCAACGTTTCAGCTTTTATTTCCAGGTATTTACATCAGGATCTGATGCACAACTAAGAAAATATCACATTTTGTTTGAATCCACCCATTTGTCATGTGATCAAAAGTATTGGAACAGATATACTTAAAACATATTTAAGTGAATAAGACTTAATATTTAGTTGCAAATCCTTTGCTTTCAGTAACTGCAGCAAGTCTGTGACCCATTGACGTCACCAAACTTTTGCATTCTTCCTTTTTGATGCTTTCCCAGGCTTTCACTGCAGCCTCTTTCAGTTGTTGTTTGTTTTGTGGGGTTCCTCCCTTCAGTCTCCTCTTAAGCAGGTAAAATGCATGCTCTATAGGGTTTAAGTCTGGAGATTGACTTGGCCAGTCTAATACCTTCCATTTCTTGCCCCTGATGAACTCCTTTGTTGTTTTGGCAGTGTGTTTTGGGTCGTTATCTTGCTGCATGATGAAGGCTCTGCCAATCAGTTTGGTTGCATCTTTCCTTAAATTGGCAGACAAAATGTTTCTGTAGACTTCCGAGTTCATTTTGCTGCTGCCATCATGTGTTACATCCTCAATGAAGATTAATGAGCCCGTCCCAGAAGAAGCCATGCAAGCCCAAGCCATGACATTACCTCCACCGTGTTTCACAGATGAGCTTGTGTGTTTGGGATCATGAGCAGTTCCTTTCTTTCTCCAAACTTTAGCCTTTCCATCACTTTGGTAAAAGTTAATCTTTGCCTCATCAGTCCATAAAACTTTGTCCCAGAATTTTTGAGGTTCATCTCTGTACTTTTTGGCAAATTCCAGCCTGGCCTTCCTATTCTTCTTGCTAATGAGTGGTTTGCATCTTCTGGTGTAGCCCTTGTACTTTTGTTCATGAAGTCTTCTGCGAACAGTAGATAGTGATACCTTCACTCCTGCCATCTGGAGGTTGTTGCTGATCTCACTAACAGTTGTTTTAGGGTCTTTCTTTACAGCTCTCACAGTGTTTCTGTCATCAACTGCTAATGTTTTCCTTGGTCTACCTGTTCGACGTCTGTTACTTAGTACACCAGTAGTTTTCTTCTTCTTCAGGACATTCCAAATGGTTGTACTGGCTATGGCCAATGTTTCTGCAATGGCTCTGATTGATTTTCCATCTTCTCTAAGACTCACAATTGCTTGTTTTTCACCCAAAGACAGCGCTCTGGTTTTCATGTTGTTTTCACCTCTGAATACAGTCTGCATAGACAAAACCTATCTTACCCAATCTGAACCTGAGTGTAGACATTCAGTGGTATTTATTGATTGAATAATGTATGTAATAGGACACACCTGGGCAACAAAACACACCTGTCAGTCACATGTTCCAATACTTTTGCTCACGTGACAAATGGGTGGGTTCGAACAAAAAGGTGATATTTTCTAATTTGTGCATCAGATCCTGATGTAAATACCTGAAAATAAAAGCTGAAACGTTGATCTCTGGTTTCACATTCATCGTTTGATGTCAAGCCCAAATGTTTTCAGTCTACAGCAAAAATAAAGGAATTGGCCTCACTGTTCCAATACTTTTGGAGGGCACTGTATACCTGGCGCAAGGTTGCCGAGGTTGTCGGTGTCCCTGGTGTGTTACATTAGCTGGCTACATACTCTAACTTTCTTCTGTGCTATCTGTATACTACAGTACTGTAGTCTAGCTAGTCTAGTTCACCCGGCACACGATTGACATTCAACGTTGAAACTGGTTGGCAATCACTTGCTAGCCATACAGTAAATGTGTAGTGGCCATAACCTACAGTAGCGAATGTTGCCTAGTTGACTCGATCATGCAACATCCAGTCAGCGTATCTGATTCCTTGCATCATGCCGTGTAAAAGCTGTATTTTGATCGAGACAGGAGCACCTATATTTATATCAATAATGATCGATATTGTAAGTACATACAGTAGAGAGGGGAGGGGGTGTAGCACGGCTGGAGCTCATTAGCACGGCCACTAGGGTTTGACAATGATGGCTGGTGAAGATGTAATTAAGCAGAGAAAGAGAGAGAGAGAGAGAGAGAGAGAGAGAGAGAGAGAGAGAGAGAGAGAGAGAGAGAGAGAGAGAGAGAGAGAGAGAGAGAGAGAGAGAGAGAGAGAGAGAGAGAGAGAGAGAGAAGAGAGAGAGAGAGAGAGAGAGTGTGTTCTCTATCTGTATATCTAAATATATACTGTATCTATCAACAGCAGCTCTGTTATAACAGTAAACCATTGGAATCCAGCATAGACTCTGTGCTAGTGACCCCTAGCCTGTCAGGAAGTCTCCATGCCCACACACTGGATGCCGTGTTAAAAAGGGGGGTTGGTGTTTAAGCCCTCCAAACCAGCCAACATCTGTGCTGGGTGCCACATTGTAATCCACACACACACATGCACACACACACAGTAGACATATGCATACCCATCAGTAGATTATCTACATTCAAGTTTGTTTTCATCTCATCTCATGTTTTCCTCATGTTTCTCTCCCTCTCTCCTTCCTCTCTTTCTTTATTTATTTCCCTCCCTCTCTCTCCCCTTCCTCCCTCCCTCTCTCTCTGTGTTTGCTGCTAGTTAACAGTGCGGGTGCAGCATCAGGAAAGCTGTGCACATGTTGCAACATCAACTGTGAGCAATTGAACAGTCAGTAATTGGCAATTCAATCAATGTGTCAACAGCAAGCCCTTTCCGCCTGAAGGAGAGGAGGACAGGAGAGGAAGGGCAGAGGAGAGGAGAGAGGAGGAGAGAGGAGGAGAGGAGGAGAGAGGAGGAGAGGAGGAGAGGAGAAAAGAGAGGAGGAGAAAAGAGAGGAGGAAAGGAGGAGTGAAGAGGATAGGAGGAGAGGAGGAAAGGAGGAGAGGAGGAGAGGAGGAGAGGAGAAGTGAAGAGGGTAGGAGGAGAGGAGGAGTGAAGAGGATATGAGGAGAGGAGGAGAGGAGGAGAGGAGGAGAGGAGAAGAGAAGAGGGTAGGAGGAGAGGAGGAGTGAAGAGGATAGGAGGAGAGGAGGAGAGGAGAGAGGAGGAGAGGAGGAGAGGAGGAGAGGAGGAGTGAAGAGGATAGGAGGAGAGGAGGAGAGGAGAGGAGAAGAAAGGAGAGGTTGGTATAGATGTGTGTGTGTGCAGCGGGAGTGTCTGATCAGGCGCTTCATGCCTCCATCTGGCTCCTGCCCCCCCCCCCCCCTGCCCCCTGCCCCCGCGGTGCCCACGGCTCCCCACCACCCGGTGGCCCTGGGCCAGGCGTTCCGACATGTTCCACCAGGCTGCGTGGCGGCATGGGCGGGGGCGTGGGCGGGGGGCGTGTCCTGGCAGCAGGGCAGGGAGTGGAGCGTCTGGACATGTTTGTAGGGGAGACGTGATGTCAGCCGTCAAGGTTGTGTGCAATGAATGCTGGGAGCAGAGCAATGCATGCTGGGGGCAGAACTGGGACTCTTCATGATGTCTGACATCATGTTTGTCATGATGCTCATGTTAGAAGAAATTTATAAAATGTTTATGTTCTCTCATATATACATACTTATGTTTTTTTGTTAAAATAGTTAAAAACATGAAACATGTTTAATAATGTTTTATGAGGTAACCCATTAGACGACAGTATGTAAATGTTATAATGGAGTTGGACAATTGGATGTAGGTCAAACTCTGAGCTTGTGGTGTTTTTCTAAGATAACCCTCCCTCCCTCAGGAGAGAAAAGGGGGGGGGTCAAAAAACGTGTGTAAATGTGTGTAAACGTGTGTAAACGTGTGTAAACGTGTGTAAACATGTGTAAACGTGTGTAAACGTGTGTAAATGTGTGTATCATTTAAATATTAGTCAGTAGCAGTGGCGGCTGCTGGTCTTTTAGAGAGGGGAAGCTCATTTTCGACCTACATCCTAAAAACGTTCCATTTATTTGGCTAGTTCACTGGCTAGTTGTCACCCTTTCGACATTAGCCTAACCTACTGAATGAATTAATGAATGAACGAACAATCTAACAAAACAATATTAATCTCGAAGGAGGAAATGTGGAAATGAGGTTAAACTGAAACAAGGAATGTATAATTGGGTGTATAATTGTATGAAATGTGTGATGAAAATTGGTTGGCAATTTCGCCAAGCAAATACCAAGAAATAGGTTGCTGTAGTTTGTCTTTCAACTACAGTTGCAAAATCTGCGATGGGACTGAGCTTGAATAGCTTCTATGACTTTTTATAGTACAAAATTACTGTCAATCAAAAGGAGATGCAGTCTTGTGACAGACCCTCCAATCATCACGCGGAAGCCCAGCGTCCAGGCCAGCCCACTCCTCCATTCACCCACAGAGGCGCTGAGCGTCCAGGGTGGGACATAATCGCAGCATTAATCCAATGACCATATAGTTTCTAAGCACTGAAAAAAACTGTTCACAGCAGCACCATTGAAGTCCATGGAAGCTGAGCTTCCACAGGGAAATGCACTGTGGCGCTACGGGAAAGTATGAGACGGAAATCCGTCAGTCGACCTGCTAATATATGTAGCTGATTCTGAAAGAACTCGCCTTCGATATGAACGTGTTCTAATGCATTTAAAATGTTAACACCACAGTAAATATTTGACCATGACCTTGAACATTTTGAAATATTAGGCAGTCTTAAAGAAATTGCCACTGGTCAGTAGTGACCCATGCTGTGTCATGAGTGTTACAAGACAACTGTAATCACTTGCATTGTGTTTAATGCATATCACTGTGTGACTGCTGTGTATTGTGTGTGTGTATGTGTGTGTATGTGTGTGTGTGCTGATGTGGGTACTGGTTAGACTGGTACTGCTAGAAGTGGTTTTCCAGTGAGATGTCACACACACACATTGGCGTTCCTGAACTCTGAGAAACGCTGCTTTCAAGAGGAAGCAGCAAAGAGCATCTTCTCACTCAGTGCCTGAGAACAGCCCAGTCCAGAGGCCCTGCACATGGCCAACACAGCCCAGTCCAGAGGCCCCGCACATGGCCAACACAGCCCAGTCCAGAGGCCCCGCACATGGCCAACACAGCCCAGTCCAGAGGCCCCGCACAGGGCCAACACAGCCCAGCCCAGGGGCCCCGCACAGGGCCAACACAGCCCAGTCCAGAGGCCCCGCACATGGCCAACACAGCCCAGCCCAGGGGCCCCGCACAGGGCCAACACAGCGGCCCCGCACAGGGCCAACACAGCCCACACAGGGGCCCCACACAGGGCCAACACAGCCCACACAGGGGCCCCGCACAGGGCCAACACAGCCCAGCACAGGGGCCCCCCACGTGGCCACCACAGCCCAGCCCAGGGGCCCCGCACAGGGCCACCACAGCCCAGCCCAGGGGCCCCGCACATGGGCCGATACAAGCCCTACATGACCTTAAACGACACAGAGGATCAAACAGGGAACTCTTGCTGTTCCACATTTCATGAACTATTTATACTGTTCTCCCTCTATGAATAATTGATGAGTTCTATTTTCTAGGCCTCGGCACTTTCCCTCTAACCGTTTTATGAGAGAGACTCCGTCCTATTCACTAATGACCCATCATTTCACTGGCTATGCTCTCTCTTTTTCTCTCTCTATCTCCCCTCTCTTTCTCCATCGCCTTATCTCGCCCTTCCTCTGTTTTCCTCTCTCTCCCTCCATCCCTAACATCTCTTGCTGTTTCCCTCTCTCTCTCTCTCTCTCTCTCTCTCTCTCTCTCTCTGTCTCTCTCTCTCTCTCTTTCTCTCTGTTCTCTTTGTGATATTGTTCAAGTCATTACTCCTAGTCATGAGCAGTCCGAAAATTGTTTGTAAGAACTACTGTCAACCATTAGCAAGCTCCTGGGAGGAAATGATTATAATCATCATTTACCACAGTAATGTAAGATGCTGAGTCACATGCTTCCTAGTCTAGATGAACAATCAGCCCTAGAGATCTTCACACTTTCTTGTTAAACGCACAAACTTGAGCTAGAGACAGGAACATCACACATGCCCACACACGCCCACACTGAACACAGCCATCTTTGATATCACACATCCTTGATTTATACCAAATGGATGATTAAAACATGGATCTATCTTCTTCCTAGAAATGTTGCTATTCAAGAGTGTAAAACTGTCCTTATAATTATAAGCCACTCAAGTAATATAATTCAATGGACCCCATACACACACATTCATATTAGCTTAATTCTCAAAACAAACACTTACTAACTGTATCTCACTGCACACACAAATACACTAACCCCACCCCCCCCAACAAACACACACAAAAACACACACTCATCAAAACAGAGATGGAAATGAGATAAGGGGGCAGGTCGTATGTACAAGCCAGCTCTGCGGAGGAGAGAATGATGACTAGGGACTGGTGCTTCTATCCCTGGGAGGACGCACCCCTCAGACGAGGAGAGACTCCAATCACACTCACACACACACACACACACACACACACAGTCGCACACACTTTTATAACACAGCCACCTTTCACTCATTATCATCTACATTGCCTACTCCTTTCTCCCTCTCTCGCACATGCACGTACACATGCACACACACTCCCAGACACACACACACTGAGGCAAACACACACAGCCTCCCTCTTTCCCTCCTCTCAGCAAATGTACAGATTAAAATGGTTGCTGAAAGCTCATTTGCTATGGTACAGCACAACCTATTGACTGTGGATGAATGATACATTCTGCCTTTTATGGGCTGAAAGGCATTGTATTTCAATAATTCCCCTCCTCACATTCACACAGAATTCCCAATAGACTGGACAGCAACATAGCTATCCTCCTCAAAAGCTGTTCCTCAGTCCTCAAACAGACATATTTACTAATCACTACCTTTGACAGAAGTCCATCAAAAACACACTGAAAGTGTCCAATCAAGAAGATCCTACCAGGTGGAGTGATACACCATCACCTGCCCACAAGTTACAAATAACCCTGGAAGTCTGTCCCACAGTCAGGCCTCCCCCTCTGCACCACTCCTCACCCCTCCTCCCTCCTCTCTGGGCTGAGAGACGGTAGCTTGTGTCCAGGCCTCCAGGCAGACAGAGAGGAAGAGCGAGTCAGACAGAGGCAGACAGAGGCGGAGAAAGGCAGGTACACAGAGACAGAGAGAGATCCACCAGTGTGTCAGCCCACCAGGCAGGAACATCACAGGTGCCATTTCTTGAAGCGTCTCCTTGTCTCATCAAGCTCCTCCAGCCAGGCGTGAAGACGCCGTGGAAACACCGGGTGCGGGTACACAGCGTTGCCATAGCAATCTATGAAGGTCTGTCGTCTGTGCGGTGACAGCCTCATGCCTCAGAATAAGAGGAGCCTGTCGACCGCGAGGGAAAAAAACTCTTTATTGCAAACCGGTTATTACTCCCATCATTCAATTGGGCCCAATTTGCATAATTAAACTCCTTTTGATTGCTGCTGAAAACACAACGAGCCTCGCTTTTCTTTAAGTCTTTTCTCTATCCCTAATTAGACAGAAGAGACAAAGTTTGACTATGGTTGAAAGGGGCGGAGTCTGTCTAGCCAACCCTCAGGTCACTATAGGTAGAAGATACCAGGCAGAATGTCCTTAGGTACAATCACAGACCAATTAGAACAAATGAGGAAGTAACATTGGTTTCTAATTGGCTGAATTTGTCTTTCAATCACAGAGGGTGGCCATTGAGGGGAGGGGGCGGGCAGTCTGACAAGGTGAGTCACTATAGAATACTGTACAATAGAGAGTACAATAGAATACTGTAGAGTTTAGCAGAGTCCTCCTCAAGTACTCATCAATGATGCAAACCTATTTTATGATGATCCCCCCCAAAAAATTTTAACCCTCAACAAAAAAAAACAAAAAAAACATTTTTGCAGCCTTTCGGAAAAAAATTGAACGTTTGTGAACTTTTTTTAAAGAAAAAAGTATTTTTCCACCTTTCAAAACTTTTTGTATAATCTTTTTTTTTTTTTTTTTTTTTTGCAACCTTTCAAAACGTTTTCGTTAATTTTCTTTTCATAACACTGAGTAGATGAAAGCAAAGCAGAGTCCAACAGGCTTCATGGTAGTTCTGTAGATAGCTTACGTTTGTTGTGCGTGATAGCCAGGACATTTTACAAAGCGCACAATGACCATAAATAATATAGATCATGCCACCAAATACAGATTTAGACTAAAGTAACAAGCCTGGCTTGAAAATTTAAGATATATAAAGTACAGATATTTGTGTCAAAAATGTAAGGAGTGAAAGTAAAAAGTTGTCTAAAAAATAAAGAGTGTATTCAGTAAGTAAAGTACTGATACCAGAAAAATCTACTAGTACAATAACAAAGTATTTGAATGTGTATTTGAACACACACAGTCTCATACAACCATGAACACAGTCTCATACAACCATGAACACAGTCTCATACAACCATGAACACAGTCACATACAACCCTGAACACAGTCTCATACAACCATGAACACAGTCACATACAACCATGAACACAGTCACATACAACCATGAACACAGTCACATACAACCATGAACACAGTCTCATACAACCATGAACACAGTCACAAACAACCATGAACACAGTCACATACAACCATGAACACAGTCACATACACTGTAAACAGTTGATCCCAGTCCTTACCTCCACGAGATGGGGAGTAGGGTTGAATCCACACAGGTTGCACACCTGGGCGTGGCACTGTGTGCAGGTGTTGTAATTGGGCGGCTCAGACGAGACTCCCACATTGAGGCTAGTCTTACACAGCGGGCAGCTGGACTTGGGTCCTGGCGGGTCCTGGCGGGTAGGCTGGCCCTGGGGAGGCCCCACCTGGGGAGGCCCCACCTGGGGAGGCCCCGCCTGGGGAGGCCCCGCCTGGGGAGGCCCCGCCTGGGGTTGCCCTGCCTGGGGCCCTGAGGACCCTGGGGGTCTCCCCGCACCCCGGCCCTGCCCTGGAGGAGCTCCCCCAGGTTTGGGAGCAGGTTTGGGGGCCTGGGGGCCCTGGGGGGGCTGGGCTTGCTGGGTCTGCAGGGGGCTGTCTGAGATGAGCGTGCTGGCCTGATTGAGGAGGGAGGCCCCGAAGCCAAACAGCTTCCCGAAGGGCTGCTCCGGGGGAGGGGGCTGGCGGGAGGGGGAGCTGCCAGCACTGCGGGTCTGATCCTGCCGCTGCTGCTGGGCCGGCTGGACGGGGCCAGCCCGGGACAGGTCAGGCTGGGACGGGGCCTTGGCCATGCCCGGGAGGGGGACCGCTCCTGGGGGAAGCCGGGCAAGGCCGGGCCCCAGGCCCCCTGGAACCCTCTGCTGCCCTGGGCCTTGGGCCGCTCCCTGGCCCTGCCCAGGACCTGAGGTTCCCGTCTGTCTGCCGGGGCCTGGTGGTGGCTGGGCCTGTGTCAGAGCCGGGGGCTTGGTTTCTGGCTGTGGCTGGGGGGAGGGGACCTGCGTCTGAGGCTCTGGTTTGGCTTGGTGGGAGGGAGAGTGGATCTGCTGCTGGCTCTTGGAGCGTGGCGTGGTCATGTCCATCCCCAGGGCTCGCTGCATCTGGCAGTTCAGACACAGCCACTCCTGCACCTGGGAAAACACAACAACCAGAGGTTCAGACACAGCCACTCCTGCACCTGGGAAAACACAACAACCAGAGGTTCAGACACAGCCACTCCTGCACCTGGGAAAACACAACAACCAGAGGTTCAGACACAGCCACTCCTGCACCTGGGAAAACACAACAACCAGAGGTTCAGACACAGCCACTCCTGAACCTGGGAAAACACAACAACCAGAGGTTCAGACACAGCCACTCCTGCACCTGGGAAAACACAACAACCAGAGGTTCAGACACAGCCACTCCTGCACCTGGGAAAACACAACAACCAGAGGTTCAGACACAGCCACTCCTGCACCTGGGAAAACACAAAAACCAGAGGAGGTGTCAGAGCTGGTCCAGGATGGCCAAGTCTGACGCACTGAGTTCACATTCAACCTTGTGTCAGTCAGGACTATGATATTCATGAAACCATATATATATATATACTGATGACAGGTTTGTCTGTTGCAGAGTGATTGTATTCTGAGTATAAACTCCCCGCCTCGGAATAGAACAGGAGGGTAAACCACATATTAGAGCAACTTACTAGAGCAATGTGGGGAAGGGGTTCATGTGTTGCATGTTGGTGTTTGTGAATGGGTATGTGTGACAGTGTGTATGAGAGAGAGTGTGACACCTTGTTGGTAAACTGGGAGTCTGATAAATGATTATATTTGCAGCTCAGGATGAACTGAGCTTTGGGCATCAATAAAACAAGATGGATACCCCTGATTAAAACCCTCTATCACCCTCTCCTTCTTATTTTCCTTCCTTGTCTATCGCTCTATGTTTCATTCACGCCTCATGTCTTACTCTACTCTCCTCGGTTTATCTCCCCCTGGTTTCTCCAGAAGACCCCTCCATCTTCCCTAACTGCCCCCTGAACACTGTCACCTCTCTCTCTCTCTCTCTCTCTCTCTCTCTCTCTCTCTCTCTCTCTCTCTCTCTCTCCCTCCCTCCCTCCCTCCCTCCCTCCCTCCCTCCCTCCCTCCCTCCCTCTCTCTGTCTCTCTCTCTCTCTCCCTTTCTCTCTGTCTCTCCCTCTCTCCCTCCCTCCCTCTCTTTGGACAGGGAGAGGCAGATAGAGGGTGTATCAGTCCAGCGCTCTGACAGCAGCTGTTACACCCTGTCTCTCCACTTCCACATGACACCTAATGCCATTAGACAGTGTGTGGGTGTGTTCACTGTACATGTGTTAGTGTGTGTGTGGTGAGGGGAATCAATGAATGGGTGAATACGTGGTAGCCTGTGATCCCAATGAGAAGGCAACCAGGATTTTCTTTTTCAGACTTCAAACATACCCTTACATAAATAGTTACACACATACACACATTCAAACCCAATTTCTTAACATCAAAAACACCACTCAAACACAACATGCACCACGCAAACACAACATGCACCACGCAAACATGATGTGAGCCTGCCCCTTCACTGAGGACCTGATATGTATGTAAATAACCTGATGATCTGCCCCTTGCTTATGGTCTAAAGGGTTTGACTGCTTCAGACGTGTCCATCCCTAATTAACTTTCTCATTTGTTAAGGGAGACCTAAGCTAATGACTGTGGCTTGTTTTCCTGTTTTCTGTACACGCCCCCACACTCCCGCTAGTCTACGGTAGTAATTGTTGATCATTATTCATTAATAGGAATCATTATTCTTCTTATGTTGTTTCAGCTCTGAGGCGATTTCACAGCTGACTCCACAACATATCTATCCTACTATGTCTCTGCTTGCTGATCAACGTTTAACATTTGACTACACGCAGAGCTGCTACTGGACACCAAAGTGGACCATTCCTTTTCCAGATGTCAGTTCACATCGATGAAAGCAAACCTCCATTCATGACAGGGAAACGCTCAGGCGCCCGGACCCTGAAGCAGGTCCATCAGCATGACGTCAGTTAAAGCCATTCTTCAGTCACACACATAGACTGATAGAGATGAAACAGGAATGGGTGGTAAGAGGAAAGAGAGAAGGACTGAAGGAGAGAAGGAGAGAAGGAGAAAAGAAGAAAAGGAGAGAAAGAGAAATGGAGAGATGAAGAGATGAAGAGAAGGAGAGAAGGAGAAAAGGAGAAAAGGAGAAAAGGAGAAAAGGAGAAAAGTAGAGAAAGAGAAATGAAGAGATGAAGAGAAGGAGAGAAGGAGGGAAGGAGAGAAGGAGGGAAGGAGGGAAGGAGGGAAGGAGAGAAGGAGGGAAGGAGGGAAGGAGAGAAGGAGGGAAGGAGGGAAGGAGGGAAGGAGGGAAGGAGAGAAGGAGGGAAGGAGAGAAAGAGAAATGGAGAGATGAAGAGATGAAGAAATGAAGAGATGAAGAGAAGGAGAGAAGGAGGGAAGGAGAGAAGGAGGGAAGGAGGGAAGGAGAGAAGGAGGGAAGGAGGGAAGGAGGGAAGGAGAGAAAGAAAAATGGAGAGATGAAGAGATGAAGAGATGAAGAGAAGGAGGGAAGGAGGGAAGGAGATAAAAGAGGACCAACAAGATGGAGGGTTAGGGTCTAGGCTACAAATGAAATGTGTGTGTGTGTGTGTGTGTGTGTGTGTGTGTGTGTGTGTGTGTGTGTGTGTGTGTGTGTGAAAGAGCGAAGCAGTGAGAGAGAGATCAAGAGAGATGTTCTCCTGTGTGTTGGGCTTTTCCCCAAGCCAGATCAGATTTCATAAAGATCCTCATGATTGCCTCATAACAAGAGAGACACAGAAATAGAGAGAGAGAAAGAAAGAGAGATAGAGTGAGAAAGAGACAGATAGAGAGAGAAAGAGACAGAGAGAGAGTGAGTGAGAAAGAGAGAGACAGCGAGAGAGTGAGAATTGATTTGGACAGAACGGAGGCACAATAGCAAATGCCCACTGCCAAGGACAGAGAACAGATGCCTAGTTTAATCAAAAGCCCCTGTGTTCAGTACATGTGTTTGGTATGTATGTTTGGTACATATGTTTGGTATGTATGTTTGGTACGTGAGTTTGGTGCGTGAGTTTCCTTGACTGAGACAGATTACATTATACAGTGACTAGTACTAAATGACCAGTGCACCAAAATATATTTCTTACAGATTTAACTTTTATCCAGATCTGAACTACAATCATCATCTATGTACAGTATATAGACAGCAAATAATGTATCCTGCCAAACAAACACACTCGCAACTCAACACTGACACAGACACATTCATGCACAATGATCCAAACAGTATTGACACACACACAAAAACACACACACACGTACGACCAGATAGCTCTCTGCGTCCCACAGCAGTATGGCCCTGCCCTCCAGGAAGCTGCTGAAGGGAAACAGAGATTTGCAGCGCAGCGCTTTATCAAGGCGTTTCACACAGAACTGGGCCAAGACACATCAAACAGCCCTCCGATGGCTTTGTAGTACACACACGTTCAGATCGTCTTACACACACACACACTCTCAGTCTGTCCCAAACATACCATCTCAGTCTGTCCCAACACACATTCTCTATGCAGGCTTCTGCTCGCTACTGAATGCTGGTATTAAGTCTCCTAAAGAATATGTCTCAGGACGCTTTACACAGAATCCTACACCTGAGAGCTGATTACTGGAATGCAGCGTGCTGTCGAGTTTACAGACACAGACGGGTCCTGAGGGAATAACACTGCAGGTGCCCTCCCCAAAACACACACACACTGACACAGACGCTGACACACACAGAAACACACAAACAATGAAACACACAGACACACACAAACACGCAGGAACACACACAGACACACACACGCAGACACAAACAGAAACACATACACAGATAGCGTGTTTCTAAATCTAAACCCAACCCCAAATCAAACCCTGACCCTCTGACCACCTGACCCTAACGCTCTCACCAGCCCCAGCTTGCTGCACAGTAGCCTCTACACTCACTTTAACCCTATTTCTATGGAAGCATTCATCAAGCTGATAGATTCCTCGAAACCCACTAGCTGCCTTCTCGATCCCCTCCCTGCCAAACTTTGTAGGGAACTTCTCCATATTATTGGACCGCCCATGCTTAGTATTATTAATGAATCTCTTGTAACTGGACAAGTCCCTGACGATTTCAAACAAGCTATTATCAAGCCCCTTCTTAAAAAACCAAACCTGGATCCAGGTTGTCTTAGCAATTACAGGCCCATTTCAAATTTGCCATCTCTCTCCAAAATTTTGGAAAAAGCTGTGGCAAAACAGCTCACTGAGCACCTCTCCTCAAATCAGCTCTATGAACCTCTCCAGTCTGGATTTCGTCTTCACCACAGCACTGAAACTGCATTAGCCAAGGTAGTCAATGATCTATTATTAGCCTCTGACGCGGGCTTTAGCTCTGTCCTTGTTCTTCTAGACCTAAGTGCAGCTTTTGACACTGTAGATCATGAGATTCTCCTGGAACGTATGGAGAATTATGTTGGGATATCTGGTACTTCACTTCAGTGGTTCAGATCGTATCTATCTGATAGATCACAATATGTCCACTATGATGGTTGCTCATCCAGGAGCTCCATTGTAAAATACGGAGTACCACAGGGTTCAGTTTTAGGCCCTCTGTTATTTTCACTCTATATGTTGCCTTTAGGAAACATAATTAGAAGTTTTGGGGTAGATTTTCACTGCTATGCAGATGATACTCAGCTATACATGTCTATAAAGCTGGGAGAATTTACACATGCTATGGAAACCTGTGTTTCCGGGTTGAAAACTTGGATGACTGCAAATTTCCTTCTTCTTAATTCGGATAAAACCGAGGTTCAAATTTTTGGTCCGAAAAAACACCGAAATAATTTATCCCATCTAACCTTAGACTTAGACGGCGTCAAAGTATCTCAAAGCCAGCTGGTAAAAAATCTGGGAGTCACAATGGACCCAGACCTTTCGTTTGAGTACCATATTAAGCAAATCACCAGAACAGCATTTTTCCATCTACGTAATATTGCCAAAATACGAAAATTCCTCTCAAAGGATGATGCTGAAAAACTAATACATGCTTTTGTTACATCCCGATTGGACTACTGCAATGTGTTGTTCTCTGGCCTCCCAATTACCTACCTAAAAAACTTACAGCGGGTGCAAAATGCTGCTGCTAGACTATTGACTAAAACTAGAAAGTTTGATCATATAACATCGACTCTTATCTCTTTACACTGGCTCCCTATCCAAGCCAGAGCTGATTTCAAAGTTCTACTACTAACTTACAAATCTCTGCATGGATTGGCACCACTGTACCTCTCCGGTCTCCTTGCACCCTATTGCCCCGCAAGGACTCTAAGATCTCAAAATGCCAGCTATCTGGTAATACCCAAAGTTAAGAAAAAAACTGCTGGAGGTAGGGCGTTCTCATATAGAGCACCTCTTCTTTGGAACAAATTACCCATCTCAATTAAGGAAGCTGATACTGTCTCGACATTTAAAACTAGATTAAAAACGTTCTTGTTTAGTCAATTCTATGATTGTTAAAGGGAAGTATGTGTGTACTTTCTATGTAAACCTGGGGTGTGTGCTTGCCTATGTGTGTATCACATGTAACTTTTAAATTTTAATTATAGCTTATGTTCACATTGCCCAGCTAGATATTACAAATAAAGTAAACCTGTTACTGTATATTGTAAGTATTATTATTATAGTTCCGTTGCTGTATATTGTTACTGTTATAGTTTTTATTACTAGTTGGAGACAACGGGGGACTGGTTGTTTTCATCCTTATTCGTATAAGTATAACCTACTTTAGAGTTCTTTCCCCTGGAACAGATTTCATGTTCCAACTGAGGGGGGCTGTCGTTGTTTTGGTGTGTGGGGCTGCATCAAATACCCTTTTTGCTCTGTTAAATTGCTGCACTAGTCCACACTTGACCGGTGGGGATCTCATTCTATTATGACTGTAACTGTTAGCTGCTCCTGGCATTTTCTAATCCCTGCTCTCCTCTCTGTCCCCCCCCCACACATTCCCTGTGGTGTGGGGGGTTTGAGCTGTCAGGACCTGCTTGGTCGTCGGTCTGCCTACGCTGAACCAGGTCGTCACCCGGAATCCAGTCTCCATGACGGCCAACAGCGAGTTTCCCGGTCCCATCCAACGTCTATAAAGCCGAACAATGGATTTTGGTGTTTCAAAACCCATTGACACTGTATGACTATGTTTAGCTTGTGTTCTGCTCCTCTCTCTTACCAACCATCTCTGGAGGAGGGGATCCCTCTCTGAATTGCTCCTCCCAAGGTTTCTTCCATTTTTTCTCCCGGTGGGAGTTTTTCTGGGAGTTTTTCCTTGTCTTCCTTGAGGGTTTAGGTTGGTTGAGGGGCAGTTCTATGGGCGCATGTGAAGCCCTCTGTGACATGCTTGCGTGTAAAAAGGGCTATACAAATAAATTTGATTTGATTTGATTTACACAGCTCCACCCAGGAGCAGAGATAACCAAGAACACTCCAGACACACGATCAACTGTTGTATGTGAACAAACTATAAACTATGTGTGATCCTGTGAAATCTTGGAGTGTTTTGACAGGGGATCAAAGGATCTGAGTTTTTTCTCCGTCAGAGCTCTGACTCTGCCTGCCTCTACCGAGCTGACAGGTTATGATGATGTTCTGAGAGGTTCTGAGAGGTTATAATGTTCTTAAAAAAGTTATGATGTTCTGAGAGGTTATGATGCTGTTCTGAGAGGTTATGATGCTCTGAGAGGTTATGATGTTCTGAGATGTTATGATGCTCTGAGAGGTTATGATGCTTTGAGAGGTTATGATGTTGTGAGAGGTTATGATTCTCTGAGAGGTTATGATTCTCTGAGAGGTTATGATGCTCTGAGAGGTTAGGATGTTCTGAGAGGTTATGATTCTCTGAGAAGTTATGATGTTCTGAGAGGTTATGATGCTCTGAGAGGTTATGATGTTCTGAGAGGTTATGGTGTTCTGAGAGGTTATGATGTTCCGAGAGGTTATGGTGTTCTGAGAGGTTATGATGTTCTGAGAGGTTATGATGTTCTGAGAGGTTATGATGTTCTGAGAGGTTATGGTGTTCTGAGAGGTTATGATGTTCTGAGAGGTTATGATGTTCCGAGAGGTTATGGTGTTCTGAGAGGTTATGATGTTCTGAGAGGTTATGGTGTTCTGAGAGGTTATGATGTTCTGAGAGGTTATGATGTTCCGAGAGGTTATGGTGTTCTGAGAGGTTATGATGTTCTGAGAGGTTATGATGTTCTGAGGGGTTATGATGTTCTGAGAGGTTATGATGTTCTGAGAGGTTATGATGTTCTGAGAGGTTATGATGTTCTGAGAGGTTATGGTGTTCTGAGAGGTTATGATGTTCTGAGAGGTTATTATGTTCTGAGAGGTTATGGTGTTCTGAGAGGTTATGATGTTCTGAGAGGTTATGATGTTCCGAGAGGTTATGGTGTTCTGAGAGGTTATGATGTTCTGAGAGGTTATGGTGTTCTGAGAGGTTATGATGTTCTGAGAGGTTATGATGTTCCGAGAGGTTATGGTGTTCTGAGAGGTTATGATGTTCTGAGAGGTTATGATGTTCTGAGGGGTTATGATGTTCTGAGAGGTTATGATGTTCTGAGAGGTTATGATGTTCTGAGAGGTTATGATGTTCTGAGAGGTTATGGTGTTTTGAGAGGTTATGATGTTCTGAGAGGTTATGGTGTTTTGAGAGGTTATGATGTTCTGAGAGGTCCCCACTGCCAACTCCCAAACTGGAGGAAGGTGACAGATCTGGAGAACATCGCTGCAGTTTGCTTTTCCGAGAGATGTAAAATTCGAAGTTGTTTCTCAGTTGGAGACTTGTCCTAGTTAGAGGAGAGGGAAGAGGCTCAGACTAGTCTAGCTTCTGCTCTAACTGGAGCTCAAGGTGCAGGAATTTACCATCTCATTTTCATTCCTCCTCCAATGCTCATTCATTGAGCATGGAACACTGTTAGAACGCATGAATCATTGGAGTATGGTTGTAGTTGTGTATCATGGTCTGAGTGTGGTAGTCGTTGTGTTTAATTCAAACTGGGCCTTGTGGACAGTGGGGGTCCTCACCATGACAATACAGCCAAGACTTTTACCAGGCAGCCTTCAAGCTTGTCTAGCATGTTTAGCATGTCTAGCATGTCTAGCATGGCTAGCATCTCTAGCATGTCTAGCATGGCTAGCATCTCTAGCATGTCTAGCATGTCTAGCATGTCTAGCATGTCTAGCATGTCTGGCATGTCTAGCATGTCTAGCATGTCTAGCATGTCTAGCATGTTTAGCATGTCTAGCATGTCTAGCATGGCTAGCATCTCTAGCATGTCTAGCGAGGCTAGCATCTCTAGCATCTCTAGCATGTCTAGCATGTCTAGCATGTCTAGCATGTCTGGCATGTCTAGCATGTCTAGCATGTCTAGCATATCTAGCATGTCTAGCATGTCTAGCATGTCTAGCATATCTAGCATGTCTAGCATGTCTAGCATGTCTGGCATGTCTAGCATCTCTAGATGGATTAGTACAACTGTTATCTGGGACACAGTCAGTCAGGTTACAAATAACAATTATATTGGATTGTAATCACAATGTTACAAAGTATTTGCATCAGAACTGGATCAAATACTATGGTAATACCGTCAAATGCTCGGGGTGTGCTCAGTATAGCTTATAAAATGATTTTATCTTGGTAGTCAAGTGTATTGGTAGAAGTAGCTTCTTCTTGGTGGTACATTTTAGTTGGCTGCTAATTCAGTGTTCATGTTAAGTCCATCAGCTCATGATAGCACGCTTGATTTTGACAGTTTAATCAATTATTAACTCTTGCTCTAATTTAATTATAGCTGTCCTTTGGTAGAATTCCCTCATGTGAAACTCTAAATTCAGATGTCTCTATGGCTTCACCCTGTCATTTAATTTCATATTGACTCACACAAATCTCATTTTTACTGTCTCTCTCTGTTTCTCTCTCTCGGTGTGTCTCGCTCTCTCTCGGTGTGTCTCGATCTCTCTCGGTGTGTCTCCCTCTCTCTCGGTGTGTCTCGCTCTCTCTCGGTGTGTCTCCCTCTCTCTCGGTGTGTCTCGCTCTCTCTCGGTGTGTCTCGCTCTCTCTCGGTGTGTCTCCCTCTCTCTCTGCCTGTTTCTCATTTTTTTGCTTTGTTTTGTCTCATCTCCAGGCTATTCTTTGGCGCAATTGGATTCAGTTCAATTGAAATGGGCTTTAATATCATGAGTGTTTCTGATGCCCAGGGAGAGATAGCACACACTACAGAGCCCATCGCAGAAGAGGCAAGACACAGTCGCTGTGTCTCTCTGCTGTCTCTCTTTCTCCAGGAGATCGCTAAAGAGAGTGAAAGAGAGAATGTGAGAGAGAAAGAGGGGGGGGATCTATAAATAGAGAGCCAATCAGAAAGAGTATCCTCCTTCTGTGTGTTGGGTGGAAACTTCTTGAGTGTGTCATTTCTATCTCTCCATCCATCCTGCCATCAATCCATTTTTCCATCCACTTCTTTCTCCTCCTCTATCCATCCCTCGTGTCTCTCCTCCATCCTATCTTTCATCGTCCCTTTCTCTGTCTCTCCATCTCCTCCTCCCTGCCATCCTCCCTCCCTCCTTCTCTCTGTCTCTCCATCTCCTCCTCCTTCTCTCTTTCGTTGTACATCATCTTCTTGTTCCCTATTCCTCCATCTATCCGTCTGTATGTCTGTCCCTCTCTACAGTCTCTCTCTTTCTGTCTTGCATTTCAGCTCTCTTTCCTCTCTTCTCTTTTCCCCTCTCTCTCTCTCTCTCTCTCTCTCTCTCTCTCTCTCTCTCTCTCTCTCTCTCTCTCTTCCCTAGGGAACCATGGGTTGTAGATGGCAGCAGAGTGTGTTATTATTGGAACACCTGACTCACCCACCTACAACCAGCCTGCCATCGTCACTTTCACTTAGAGCTGTTTTTAGCCCTCTGACTGAAAGACCTGTCTCTGTCTCACCACACACACTCACTCACTCACACAAATACACACACTCACAAAAGCACACCCTCACAAAAACACACCCTGTTCATCTTTCTCTCCTTTTCTTTCTCTCTTCCAGTCTCTCTTTGTCTCTCTGTCTCTCTCTCTCCCTACTCCTTGTGTCTTTTTCTCCAGCACTCTGCAGTGCTTTGGCCCTTTCACTTACCTTCAATATCTCTTTTACAACTCCTCCCCCCCTCCCCTCCTCCATCCTTCCTCCTCTCTGCTGCTAGTCTGGAAGGTACTTTCACAACCTTTAGTGCCGCACTGACTGTGTTTGGACATGCACATTCTCTCTCTCTCTCTCTCTCTCTCTCTCTCTCTCTCTCTCTCTCTCTCTCTCTCTCTCTCTCTGTCTCTGTCTCTCTCTCTCTCTCTCTCTCTCTCTCTGTCTCACTCTCTCTGTAATACACACTCTGACACTCTGACACTCACACACACTCTGACACTCTGACACTCACACACACACACAAACACTCTGACACTCACACACACACACTCTGACACTCACACACACACACACACACACACACACACACACACACACACACACATCAACACGTTTGTAATGGCCTATTACTGTCTGTAAGCACAAACCCAACCACCCTCACCACAATGTCTTATTCCAATCTTAGACCACAACCACTCTCTAACTCTGACTACAGTCAACCACAACCACAAACAATCAAAACCACTCTCTAACTCTGACTACAGTCAACCACAACCACAAACAATCACAACCACTCTCTAACTCTGACTACAGTCAACCACAAACAATCACAACCACTCTCTAACTCTGACTACAGTCAACCACAACCACAGACAATCACAACCACTCTCTAACTCTGACTACAGTCAACCACGACCACAGACAATCCCAACCCCGCACACCCCAACAGCAGCACCTACCTCTGTGAGGTGTGGATTGGGGTTGAAGCCACACTGGCTGCACACCATGCTGCGACACTGCGTGCAGGTGTTGTAGTTTGGCTGGTCGTCGGTGGTGCCCATGAGGTCGGTGGTCTTACACACTGGGCACAGCTTGCTGCTGGTGGGCATGGGTGCGATCTGGGGCAGGGAGTAGGGCGAGGTGGGGGCGCTGCCCCGGTCAGGCGACACAGAGGGGGAGCGGCCCGGCCCACTGCTGCCAACGTCCACCTGTAGGCTCCTGCGAGCCGCGTGCTGGCCGGAGGGGGGTTGGCCGGAGGGGGGCTGGCCGGAGGGGGGCTGGCCGGAGGGGGGCTGGGGGCTCTCGTGAGAGGCCAGGCGGTCTCCCGTCCCCAGCCCACTCTGGACCCCCACCTTGGGCCCCCCAGGGTCTGTCTGGGGGGGTCTGCCGGAGACGCTGCCGAACACACACACACACAAGTCACAAATGATTGTAAATGTATTGAGAGGCTTAGAACTATTGTATCGTTTGCACTATCTGTATATTTAGGTTAGATTGTAAATTAGGGCCACTTATATTTTATATTTATTTTTTATTCCCCTTAGTATTAGCTAGACCCCCCTTAGTATTAGCTAGACTTTGCTCCTTTTGTATAGTTAGTCCACATATTTAAGTTTCAATATTCCTATATGTTTAATGCATGCACCTCCCTGCCAAAGTAAATTCCTTGTTTGTGCAAACATTCATGGCGAATAAAATTCTTCTGATTCTGAGAACCCACCTGGAAACAAATGTATAAAAATGAGGGAGATGGGAAATAAGTTCAAGATAGAGGTGAAAGAAAGAGGGGAGAGACGGGTACTTGCAGGCAAAGAAAAGCTGTTTTGGTGAAATACTGTATTGATCCTATTGCGGTCCAATTTTAGCATTCCACTGAGGTGATGCCTTCAGAGTAGGTGCAGATGGGCTTCACTGTGCACAGATAGCTCAGTAGAACCTGGTGACAACACCCTCAACTACATAGAAACACCCACCTGCCCTAGTACAAACCAAGATAAATGGTAAGTTATACAATCATAAAGCCATGATAACCATAACAACCATGATGTCATCAGAGAGGTTACAGTCAGGCCTGCCACGACTGTTACGTTAAAACCTAATTCCTCCCCTCCACCTCCCCTCTCCCTCCTTCTATCCTCCTGTCCTCATCCTCCCCTCCTCCTCCTGTCCTCCTGTCCTCCCCTCCACCTCCCCTCCCCCTATCCTCCTATCATCCTCCTCCTCCTATCCTCCTGTCCTCCTCCTCCCCTCCTCCTCCTCTCCTCCACCTCCCCTCTCCCTCCTTCTATCCTCCTGTCCTCCTCCTCCCCTCCTCCTCCTGTCCTCCACCTCCCCTCTCCCTCCTCCTATCCTCCTTTCCTCCTCCTCCCCTCCTCCTCCTGTCCTCCTCTTCCTCTCCCAGTCCACTGTCCCCCCTGGCGAAAGGAGAGAGCCATGTCTGTAGAGCTCTGGAGATGGAGACAAGTGCAGCTCAACAAGTCATCTCTCCCATTCTCTCTCGCTCTCTTTGTCACTATCTCTCAAGTCTCCCCCTCTCTCTCTTATTATCTCTCATTCTCTCTCTCTCATTCTCCCTCTCACACTAAATCACTAGCTTGGTTGACACCACTGTTTGGCGTGGGAATGCAGAGATGCACTCGCTTACACATGCACACACATGCGCCTAATGTGTTTAATCACACACACACAAAGACACACACACACAGCTGGTTAGTAAGGCAAGAATAGTCACACAGCACAGGCAGTGAACTGTGGTGTCTAGAGCGCTGCACACACACACACTACACACACACTCACACACACTACACACACACTTACACACACACTCACACACACACTCATACAGTATTCACCTTGATGGCCGGCCCTCATATCTCTCCTAAGCAGAAGAGTGAGGCTGGCAGTGCACCAGGAAGTAGAAGCCATCCCTAGGATTATGAGCCAGGAAACAGGAAGTAGAAGCCATCCCTGGGATTATGCGCCAGGAAACAGGAAGTACCAGCCATCCCTGGGATTATGTGCCAGGAAACAGGAAGTAGCACGGAGGGCTGGCTCACTCTGACTCAACAGTCTTGTTTTATAGCTTTCATCTGCTTCAAAGACTGAGTGAGAGTAAGGGAGGGATGAAGATAGACCTGTCCTGCCTCAAAGGTTGGGTACAGAGGGAGAGAGAGGGGGAGAGAGAGATAGAAGAGAGAGACTGAGAGAGAGAGTGAGAGGGGGGGAGAGAGAGACCTATTGCTTCAATGATGGTGGGGACTGGGGAATAAAAATGAACAGACAGCAAATTGAAACAGTGCCGTCAAGGCCAGCTAGTACTCTTGTCCTTTTCCCTTTTTCCATCTCCCCCTCTCTCTACCTCTCTCTCTCTCTTTCTCCCCCTCTCTACCTCTCCCCCTTTCTCTTTCTACCCATCTCTCTACCTCTCTCCCTCTCCCTGGGAATCATCTATTCATCCCAAGAAAATCCTCTCAGGAAGATGGGAGCGTTAGGGTTAGGGTTAGATAGGGTTAGATGGGAGCGTTAGGCTGCTTTCATGCCATCTTGACTTCGAAATGGCAAAGAACCAAACAAACACCTTTGCATCTGACTAGCATTGCAATTGACCTTTAACCTGCCTCTATCCATGGCATGCTAGAAATCCCTGCTCCACAGAGAGATCAAAGGGGAATCTGAGCAAGAGATTTGTGACGCAAAAAAACAAATGATTAGAACAACAAAGACCTTGAGAGGAACCTCCTGTGGTTGTACAGAGCCCAACGCTAAACCAGGATGGAAACACACACCGAGCGACAGGCATGACAGTCACAGAAGAGCCCAGATCTTCAGGGCTCCTTGGGAACAGCACCGCCAAGGTTTTCATCTGTGCTGTTAGCTTGTTAGCTGTTAGCTTGTTAGCTGTCCGCTTGTTAGCTGTTAGCTTGTTAGCTGTCCGCTTGTTAGCTGTTAGCTTGTTAGCTGTCCGCTTGTTAGCTGTTAGCTTGGCCGCGTAACTCGGGGGGGTGAGAAGCTATTTTATTGGATAAAATTAATTTTAAAATATAGCTGAATTTCCCTGTACTGGATGGAGAGATACATGAAGGATGGAGAGATACATGAAGGATGGATGAGTGCTGGATGGAGGGATGGATGAGTGCTGGATGAGTGCTGGATGGAGGGATGGATGAGTGCTGGATGGAGGGATGGATGAGTGCTGGATGGAGGGATGGATGAGTGCTGGATGGAGGGATGGATGGAGGGATGGATGAGCGCTAGATGGAGGGATGGATGAGTGCTGAATGGAGGGATGGATGAGTGCTGAATGGAGGTATGGATGGAGGGATGGATGAGCGCTAGATGGAGGGATGGATGAGTGCTGAATGGAGGGATGGATGAGTGCTGGATAAGTGCTGGATGGAGGGATGGATGAGTGCTGGATGATTGCTGGATGGAGGGATGGATGAGCGCTAGATGGAGGGATGGATGAGTGCTGGATGAGTGCTGGATGGAGGGATGGATGAGTGCTGAATGGAGGGATGGATGAGTGCTGGATGGAGTGCTGGATGGAGGGATGGATGAGTGCTGGATGAGTGCTGGATGGAGGGATGGATGAGTGCTGGATGAGTGCTGGATGGAGGGATGGATGAGTGCTGGATGGAGGGATGGATGAGTGCTGGATGAGTGCTGGATGGAGTGCTGGATGAGTGCTGGATGAGTGCTGGATGGAGGGATGGATGAGTGCTGGATGAGTGCTGTATGACGAGGATGGCCTCGGAGGTGTGGCTCTGTTGTTCCAGGCAGTTCTTTCTCTTAGGGAGCTGTGTGGCTGTGAGGACTCCTGTCACATGACTAGAAGGATTCTGGCAGAAACACCCAATCACAGTACAAGGAGTGACGGCAGGATTCAAGCCCTGCATGGTCTCCCAGATCTTAAATCAATGTCCGACCGGGACTTAGGCTCACCATGCTATTACGATTCCAGGTTCTATGTTGGCATACTGCACACTAGCCAGTACCAAGCTAGCTCTGCCATCTGCTACATGTAGACACGTTTCTGTCAGAGAAAGAAAGAGGAGACTACAGGATACCACAGTGTTCACAGTCCAGACACACAACTACAGCATTATTACCAGCTCAGCTAGCGAGAACACACCCTCCTGCTCCGCAGACCCACTCCAGACCCACTCCACTCCAGGGAGCCCACAGATGCATTCCCAACACACCCACATAAAGACACACACACACACACAGAGGCACACACACACACACTGAGGCACACACACACACACACAGAGGCACACACACACACACACACAGAGGCACACACACAAATACACACACAGAGAGTTGCTGCTGCCCCAGCTTCTACCCTCAGAGGACGGCGGAAACACGGAGGAGCTGCACGGTCTTTCTAAGAAAGTGACAGAGGGAGAGGAGGAACACGAGGAATGGTTGAACGAGAGAGGAGGGGATGAAAAGTGAGAGAGAGAAGTAGAAGCATTAGGTGGAGGTAGAGAGAGAAAGAGAAAGAACTATCAGAAGTATGAGGAGAGAGTTGGACAAACTGCAGCCCAGGGAGCAGACAGAAGACTAATCACATCCTGATCAGGGGCTTTTAACTATGAAATATGTAACATTCACAGAGAAATGGAACAGGCCTTTTCCGTTTCCTCTCAGTGTGGTCAGTGCAGCTGAATTCAACCAGACCTCAGCAGCAGAGCTCAGAGCTCATCTCTTCTGCAAGCTTCCCTCCAGTCTCTATATCCTCCCTCTCTTCTCTTCCCTCCAGTCTCTATATCCTCCCTCTCTTCTCTTCCCTCCAGTCTCTATATCCTCCCTTTCTTCTCTTCCCTCCAGTCTCTATATCCTCCCTCTCTTCTCTTCCCTCCAGTCTCTATATCCTCCCTATCTTCTCTTCCCTCCAGTCTCTATATCCTCCCTCTCTTCTCTTCCCTCCTGACTGATATCTCCCACCTTATAGAGATTAGTCTCCCATAGATTTACACATACCTCCCTTATCTGTCCAAGGAGAACTCACATGTGCTGAGACTGTGAGGGAGAAAGAGAGAGAATTTGGGGGGTGTGAGAGAGACATAATTGGTGTGTGTTAGATAGAGGGAAGTGGGGCTGAGTGTGTGAGAGAGGGAGTAAGTGATGATGGAAAATTGCATTTGTGTGTGTCTGTGAGAAAGAGAGGGAGAATAGAGAGAGCAGAGAGAGAGAGAGAGAGAGAGAGAGAGAGAGAGAGAGAGAGAGGGAGAGGGGGGGGGGGAATGGTGAGATGGTGAGAGAGAGAGAGAGAGAGAGAGAGAGACAGAGACAGAGAGAGAGAGAGAGAGAGAGAGAGAGAGAGAGAGAGAGAGAGAGAGAGAGAGAGAGAGAGGAGGGAATGGTGAGATGGTGAGAGAGAGAGAGGGATGGTGAGAATCCGAGTGATAGAGTTGTGGCTATGTGGGAGTAAGAGAGTGGGTGTAGTTGAAGATGGAGACATTACTCGCCTACAGTGAGCAATCGCATCCACCCCTTATCTGGTGAACAAAGACAATACACTCGGTTGTCCTGTAGCATGTCCCATTTACATTATATTTATACTTATACTTTTAGTTATCCAAAGCAACGTACAAATAGTGCAAGACATGCAGCAGGTAAACAAGACCTAGAAGTTTACAGATCCAACAGGAGATGCAAGATACTGTAGTTCACTCAGAAACAACAGAATGGCAACAGTTCCTGGAGCAGCTACAGGAAACCAATGGAGCACGGTACTGCTTAACAAGCTACGCTGCTCAACAGTCCTGTTTAAAGACTGCTCCCACTCAGAACCAGGCCACGCAAACACAAGCTTGGCTCATTTAGCATTGTGACCAGGGTGCGAATTACGAGGGGTTTGGGGGGGTATGACCCCCCTAATTAAGACTTGGACCGCCCCAAATAAGGTAAGAACAACAGGTTGGGTGGGTCGATAAACGCCCGGAGAAGAAGTTGACCCCCCCGTTGGTCCTTGTATAATTCACACTCTGATTGTGACCATGCCTATCGGTATAGCAAGCTACCAGTGAGCATCATAGTGAGTGTACTGTCAACAGCATCAGGCAATCCTCTGTGGGTAGCGCTCTTATTGCGTGCGTGTGCGTTTCTGTGTGTCTGTGTGTGTGTGTGTGCGTGTCTGTGTGTGTGTGCGTGTCTGTGTGTGTGTGTGTCTGTGTGTCTGTGTGTCTGTGTGTGTGCGTGTCTGTCTGTGTGTGTGTGTGTGTCTGTGTGCGTGTCTGTGTGTGTGTGTCTGTGTGTGTGTGCGAGTGTGAAAGATAACAACAGTGTGGGAGAAAGAGCGTGTGTATGCCTGCACAGAGCGTGTGTATGCCTGCACAGAGCGTGTGTATGCCTGCACAGAGCGTGTGTATGCCTGCACAGAGCGTGTGTATGCCTGCACAGAGCGTGTGTATGCCTGCACAAAACACATCATGGCCACCGTCTCAATCAGATCTCTGCACAGGTACAACTCAGAACATATAAACACTACCAGTACTACAACAATCCAGTGTAAAATATGTTGAGGTATAACATTAACATTAAAGGAGCTTAGTTCACTAGAGCAATCCAGATCCTGCCTGTCTGACTGTTTCACATGAATATCCAAGACTACACTTCTTCCTTACTCTACATGAAGTCGGTCTACCTCCTTCCTAGTTCATGACCATCCACTTCCTGTGAAATGATGATGCACATTTACAGCCTCTCTTTTCCAGCCCGTTCCTTCACCTTGAGGTTGATGAGGAGGCGGATTCCTGGTAGCCATGGTGACGCTACAGGACTGAGAGGGGGACGTTACTCAGGGCTGGAGCCCTGCATGGGGGTCACACGTTCTGAAGTTGTTAATGCTCAAGTCAGGAATGTGACACTGTGATAACAGGGAGCTTCAGCCATCTGCAGGGTACAGAGACAGACAGGCAAGCAGGCAGACAGGCAGACAAGCAGACAGGCAAGCAGACAGACAGGCAAGCAGACAGGCAAGCAGACAGGCAGACAGGCAGACAGACAGACAGGCAAGCAGACAGGCAAGCAGACAGGCAAGCAGACAGGCAGACAGGCAAGCAGGCAGACAGACAGGCAAGCAGACAGGCAAGCAGACAGGCAAGCAGACAGGCAGGCAGGCAGGCAGACAGGCAGGCACAAACATGCTTGCACAGGCACACAGTGTGTCACACTGTCACACACTGCTTGATTAGAATGGGTCGGCGGTTGACTGATATATTGGAATGTCTGGGCTGAGATTTCAATATCCGGATCTCGTTGTCAGATTTGCCACCATAAAATGCAGAGAGCACCACACTAACCGTCACACCATCCATACGGCCCAGCTGATGCCTGCCTTGGGATGTGACACCACCCAGCAAAACACATCACATACAGGTCATCTATACACATTGTGTATTTAGAGATGGTAAGCTATATATATATGTGCCTCTCAAATTCCCGTTTAGAGGAGAGAGAAGGAGAGAGGAGAAGAGAGAGGAGGAGAGAGAAGGGTGTGTGTCCTCATGGGTAAAATGATAACATTGACATCAGCAAACCCTAGCGGTAGATCAGGTGGCATATGATATGACTGGGTTCTCCTTAGCGTTATAGTATCGCTACTACTCACCAGATACGCATTGTTATGTTAGGTTGCACACCCGCAATATGTTAATAATTCTGTCTTGATGGGAAAAAAAAGCCTAAACCATGTAGGCATTTATGTCAACAACGCTGGGCTTCAGCGACATTTAGAAGGTGTGGCAGACACAATCACTGACATATATGATGATAGCATCTCGTGCACTTACATGGGCAATTGATCCATCAAGTCGACTTTGAATCTTTATAGCCTTAATGTACACATTTTCCCAACCGCGGACAAATAGCCTTTTATAGTCTTTTTTGTGTATGCCTTTATCACATGAATCTGAATTACAGCAGCTTTAGTGACACACCAGACATTCAGCGGGCTAACATTTCTATAAAGTAATATCTGACAATCGTTATCAGAAAATCAGGAGGGGGCAAACCCCCCCCCCCCCCACCCCCACCGTCTCTACGATCTGCTGCCCCACTCTTTCCGCGTTGCCTTTTGCAGGCGTGGAATTCTCTATCAGTGACTTCAGACGGATATGAACACAAATAGAGAATATAGAAATAAAGAAACATCACAATGCCTTTTTAGGATAAAAAATGTCAACCTAGTTTAACCAGATTACCATCATTATTTTAGCCCATAAAAGCTTGTCTGGTGTTCACGCTATGCATTTATAAAATATTGCACCATACACAATAAAAGCCAATAATCTGTTTTAAATAATTTGTTTGGTGAATATATGGTGACAACGATTTAAAAATAAATAATTAACGCACCAGCTGCATTTTCTCTCCGCTACTCTACAGACACTCCAACGATCCCGTTAAGATCCGCCCTGCTACATCATATCCACCAGAATAGGATGTTTCAGCGGAATAAAATCGTATTGTCTCACTGACACAGTTCTGCACAGAACTGTCCTACATAGTGGACTACCTGTTAATCCCGGGCCCGGCTCCGGGGCCCGTTCCTCCGGCTGGCGCTCCATTGCTGGGCTTGATGAGCTGTCCAGAGCCCGGTGGTGCTGAAATGGAAGCCGAAGCCCCGGTAGCCGGGACAGCGGAGCCGGGCTGGCCCGCCTGGGCCTCTCCCTCGAGGCTGGCTTCGTTCCCCATCGTTTCTGGAGATGATTCGAAGGCGAGAAACGATGTTGAAGAGGGTTCTACTATTGTATAAAACACTCAGATAGAACTCAGCGCTGCTTTTCCTTCCGCCATCATCACCTACAATTCAGCATCCTCCACGGAGCACGCGCGGAAAAGGGTGACAGAGCACGCGCGCTGACGCAAGGAGTGGGAGTGATTCTACGTGCGCGTGCCCTACATCCGAGTGTGAGATCAGCCAGACCCCAGGGCCAGGCGCGTTAGACTGGAGACGGAGAAACCGGCACCAAATATTAGTTGTGACACCCAAAAAATGCAAGCAATAATATTTAAATGTCTGTCGGCCCATCTACTCTTGATAAGTTTTACATTCATTGAAGCCACAAATACAAGCCATATGAACCGTTGAAACCTTATGTGCAAAGTCAGCCCCGTCACGTTTTGCCTTTGGCTGCACTTGTAGCAATCAGCTCCTGTGCTGGTGGTGTGACAGCGACGTCGGGTTAAAAGAGATTAGACGGTCAAACTGAAGCAGCAGGACAAGCTCACTGGTTAAAGACCTTCACCATGAAGAATCACAGTAGTGGAACCCGGCGTCGCGGAAACTGGGTTACCAGTTTGCACGATGACAATCATTTATACATGCAATCATTTATACATTTTTTGTTGAAAAGATGATTCCTCATCGTTGATTGATATTCACATCCCAATAAGACACGGCCAACACATACATCTCAACGTTAAATTATACAGAACAAATCAAACATACTGTGCTTAGGCCTGGTTGCTATGACTGGACACCGGGGTTTCAACTTGGGAGTCTAATAGCGTTATGTGCAGGCGGCAAGATCAATGTGTAGCTATAGCCTACTGTAGACACAATTGACAAAAACTGCTGACACCGGGTGTCATGCCATATAAGTGACACCCAACTATACGCGTTAATAAGTGCTTCTATATTCATGTATGCAGACACACTGTGCCACGCATACACACATGACATATGATCGATGAATGACATAAAGATAAATACATTATTTGATGCAAATGTAATAGTATTTGCAGACACATCTGAAGTTATACCAGTTTAAAGCAGCTGTATTGGGCCTCGAATATCGACTGTGTCACCATAGATACCGACAATATAGCTGCACGTGAACATCTCCTGGTGCTGCAGCTCCATCTAGCGGACACAGTGTCACTACATCCGGGACAAGCCTAGTGACTGCTGTACCAAATTACATGACTAATCATTGGATCCATTCTGTCAAAAAGTAGCTCGTATTCCCCAAATGAACAAGCTTGTCAGCCACAGACTGCTAAAATAACATCAACTACATCCAGTCGACAAGTTCTTATTTGAAGTGTACCTCAAATCAATCAACCAACAACCTTGTGATGTTGAGATATTAAGTCAGCAGTGCAGAAGTGGACTTTATTGGAATTATACGTGACGTGGTTTGAAGAGAACCACTGTGCGGCCATGGTACAAGAGTTACAATGCAGAGATAACACCAACAAGTTCATATATACAAAACCACAAAATTCATCCTTTCTGACAAAGCTCTCAACACAGGTTCTGAGCCAACGGATCCTGTCCTTTAAATACGTCTAATCTGAATGACATCTCACCATTGAGAGTTGTTACTTAAGACATTCATAAAGGAGCAAACGTCCCTGAAGCAGGGCGAAGGAGAGATCCTCCCAAACCTCCAGATCATCATGGCACAGGAGAACCGGATGTTTCCAAGGAGACCAACATGATAGAAACGGTACACATGATCCTAGAGAAGCCGCGTCCTGTATCTTCAGAGAGCTTAGTTCTCTACCTAACGCATGAGTAGCCCCAACAGTACGGAGGGCTGTGATTGGTCACTGGCGCTTGGCCTTGTAGGGTCGCGAGCGCTTCCTGCGGTCTGGCTTCCTCTGTTTGTGCAGTCGGCCGATGCTGACTCCCTGACGTCGCCGCACAGAGATGTTCTGCTCCACCAGGCTGGCCAGCATACCTGCAGAGGAGGAGGAGGACGGGAGAGATTAGAAGGAGGAGAGGAGAGAGGAAGACATCAAGAAATTAGAAGGAGGAGGGGAGAGAGGAAGAGGAAGGGAGAATGGGAGAGAAAGGATGGAGAAGCGATATCAAATGAAAGAATGAAGAACGGTATGAGAGATGGGGGGGTGGAGGAAGAGAGGTGGAGAGAAATTGAAAAGGGATAAGAAGAGAGGGAGGAGAGATGGGGGAGGAAGAACAGATACAATGTTGCGCTTCATAGATTTGTAAAACAGCACATCCATATTCATGAACTAAAAAAAATTCATAAGACGTGGAAAAGCATGTTTAAAATGCTTCCACAGAAAAGCAGCACTGGGCTGCTGATGCGTTCCATCCCCACTGCCTGGCTGAAGGCCGGGATTACACCCACTCTGGGATTACACCCACTCTGGGATTACACCCACTCTGGGATTACACCCACTCTGGGATTACACCCACTCTGGGATTACACCCAAAATGCTGGAGTCATGTTTACATTGGGAGGTTTGTTACTCGAGAGGTCCTAACCCACTGATAAGGTTAAGGTTAGGCCTGATTGAGACAGAAATAAAAACGCCACAAGAGAAGTTTGATACTCAAATCATCGATTGTCCTGACACTCCAGCACACACGGCATGAGCTCATACTAATAAGGCCTCTTCCTTCCCTGATCTCAGGAAACAACGGTCTGACAT
This sequence comes from Hypomesus transpacificus, assembly GCF_021917145.1. Classification (NCBI taxonomy): domain Eukaryota; kingdom Metazoa; phylum Chordata; class Actinopteri; order Osmeriformes; family Osmeridae; genus Hypomesus; species Hypomesus transpacificus. The sequence goes on along the minus strand of NC_061068.1, from coordinate 2,767,271 downwards.
CGGGATGTGAGAGAGGGGGAGAGGGCACATGAGGGGAACAGCCTGGAGGAGAGAGGGGGCCGGAGGGGGAGAGGGCACATGAAGGGAACAGCCTGGAGGAGAGAGGGGGATGGAGGGGGAGAGGGCACATGAAGGGAACAGCCTGGAGGCGAGGGCACATGAAGGGAACAGCCTGGAGGAGAGAGGGGGCCGGATGGGGAGAGGGCACATGAAGGGAACAGCCTGGAGGAGAGAGGGGGACAGAGGGGGAGAGGGCACAGAAAGGGAACAGCCTGGAGGAGAGAGGGGGCCGGAGGGGGAGAGGGCACATAAAGGGAACAGCCTGGAGGAGAGGGCACATGAAGGGAACAGCCTGGAGGAGAGGGGGGGACAGAGGGGGAGAGGGCACATGAAGGGAACAGCCTGGAGGAGAGGGCACATGAAGGGAACAGCCTGGAGGAGAGAGGGGTCCGGAGGGGGAGAGGGCACATGAAGGGAACAGCCTGGAGGAGAGGGGGGGCCGGAGGGGGAGGGGGCACAGGAAGGGAACAGCCTGGAGGAGAGAGGGGGTCAGCTTACCTTCCTGGGCCAGCATGGATATGAAGGTGCAGATGAACTCATCATAATTGTGTGTTCTCCTCTGGTCATCAATCTAGGAGTCAAAACATCATTAGGTTCAAAGCCCTATGCATTTATCTATATTTAAAAAAATCCAATATTGTTTCATATCTGGCTCACATGTTTCATACATTATCATGTTTAATGTGGCAGTCAACCTGTGAGTTTGAATTAACACGTGTTTAAGCACACACCACCAGCAAAGTGACACAAAAGAGTTGATATGCAAACTAACTTTGTATTTTTTCCTCTTCTCCACCTCCTCCTTCAGGAAGACTTCGTAGCTGGCGATGTCGGCCTCCACACAGCGCAGCAGGGCCAGCAGCTCCTGCAGCAGAAACACAGCAGCTGGAGTCACGCCTCTAACTAGCACTGCCTCACTCTCAGGCTGGAGTCCTGCCTCTAACTAGCACTGCCTCACTCTCAGGCTGGAGTCCTGACTCTAACTAGCACTGCCTCACTCTCAGGCTGGAGTCCTGACTCTAACTAGCACTGCCTCACTCTCAGGCTGGAGTCCTGCCTCTAACTAGCACTGCCTCACTCTCAGGCTGGAGTCACGCCTCTAACTAGCACTGCCTCACTCTCAGGCTGGAGTCCTGCCTCTAACTAGCACTGCCTCACTCTCAGGCTGGAGTCCTGCCTCTAATTAGCACTGCCTCACTCTCAGGCTGGAGTCACGCCTCTAACTAGCACTGCCTCACTCTTAGGCTGGAGTCACACCTCTAACTAGCACTGCCTCACTCTCAGGCTGGAGTCCTGCCTCTAACTATCACTGCCTCACTCTCAGGCTGGAGTCCTGCCTCTAACTAGCACTGCCTCACTCTCAGGCTGGAGTCCTGCCTCTAACTAGCACTGCCTCACTCTCAGGCTGGAGTCCTGCCTCTAACTAGCACTGCCTCACTCTCAGGCTGGAGTCCTGCCTCTAACTAGCACTGCCTCACTCTCAGGCTGGAGTCCTGCCTCTAACTAGCACTGCCTCACTCTCAGGCTGGAGTCCTGCCTCTAACTAGCACTGCCTCACTCTCAGGCTGGAGTCCTGCCTCTAACTAGCACTGCCTCACTCTCAGGCTGGAGTCACACCTCTAACTAGCACTGCCTCACTCTCAGGCTGGAGTCACACCTCTAACTAGCACTGCCTCACTCTCAGGCTGGAGTCACACCTCTAACTAGCACTGCCTCACTCTCAGGCTGGAGTCCTGCCTCTAACTAGCACTGCCTCACTCTCAGGCTGGAGTCACACCTCTAACTAGCACTGCCTCACTCTCAGGCTGGAGTCACACCTCTAACTAGCACTGCCTCACTCTCAGGCTGGAGTCCTGCCTCTAACTAGCACTGCCTCACTCTCAGGCTGGAGTCCTGCCTCTAACTAGCACTGCCTCACTCTCAGGCTGGAGTCCTGCCTCTAACTAGCACTGCCTCACTCTCAGGCTGGAGTCAGACCTCTAACTAGCACTGCCTCACTCTCAAGCTGGAGTCAGACACAGGACTGAGAAGTGAAGAGACTGTTCTCACGGGAGAGAGGAGACATTATTCTGATAATAACACAGCATGTAATACGTGTGATTATGATGTGTATTATCCTTGCAAAATTATTAAGAACATTTTAATATTTGAAGGTGATAACAGAAAAAGACCAAGACAGAACCAGACTAACTTTAGGATTGTATTTCTCCCCAGAAGGTTTGCTGCTTCCTGTGGTTTCCATGGAGACAACCTTGCAGGGTTTGACCTTCACCCCCTCTTTGCTGTCCTCCTCCTTCACCTCCCCCTGCCCTCCTCCTCCCTCCCCTCCCCCTCCCTCCCCCGCTCCGGGGCCTCCCTCCTGCTCCCTCTTCTCTGGGGGAGGGGCTGCCTTGGGCTCGTCTGATGACATCCCTGCTGTGGAGGAACATGAAGGAGTTATGAATATTGGTGGAGGCAGGGCATATACAAGGTGGAGGCAGGGTACAGAGGCAGGGCATGTGTACAATGTGGAGGCAGGGTACAGACGCAGGGCATGTGTACAAGGTGGAGGCAGGGTACAGACGCAGGGCATGTGTACAAGGTGGAGGCAGGGTACAGAGGCAGGGCATATGTACCAGGTGGAGGCAGGGCATAGAGTACTCCGTTCTCCTGCAGGTGCAGCAGGGCGGTGCAGACGGAGGGGCCCAGCTCTCGCACGGCGCGGTGGTGCCGGGCATCCAGCCGCTGGCCCTCGTCCTCCCCAAACAGCACGCGGGTCAGGTGGGACGCCACAGGGCTGGAGGGTCGCGTGGCAGCCTGCGAGCGAGCCGGGGACCGCAGCGGGGAGTTGAAGGCGCTGCCGATCTCAGAAGCGGTGTCGGTGCTCTCGTTGCTGGGTGTAGGCGAGGGCTGCGATGCTGCAGTGATGCTGAGCCCGCCGCTGCGGCCCTCGGTGCGGACTGAGAGAGGCGTGGTCATGGCATCCTGCAGTTGCACCTCCTTCTTCAACTTCTCCGTCAGGACATTCAGGGCCAGCGGGCCCCCCGATTGGCCCCCCCCAGGCCGCGGACGCAGGCCAGCCTTGCGCCGGAACCTGACAGGTCCCATCCAGAGGAGACAGCTAATCATTAGTGGTGTGGGGCAACTGTACCACTAATAGTATACACTGTACTGTAGGTATAGGGCTTTGCAGAGATGATAACAGTATACATATTGTAATGTAAACTAATCTACGAAGCTAATCATGGAGCAAGGCAGAAGGCAACAGAAAAATCCATGATAGCTTAGTTGATTAGTTTACATTTGTTGTGCGATGAAAACAATTGTATTCGAAAGTTTTAAAAGGTTGGAAATTTCTTTTGAAAAAGGGTTTTGGAAAAAAATATGTAGTTTTTCGTTTTCAAAGGTTGGAAAAATATTTGTGAAAAAAAAAGTAAGCTATGGATGAGACAGAGGCGATGTGGACATGACTGAGAATAGAGACATTCCTGATCACCCATGGCCATATATGAGGGAGAGGTTTGAAATTGTCTGGATCAAAAATAATTCCTGGCGAATGCACTGCGTGTCTATAGTGTATTTTTGTATTCATGTATATGATGTGAGGTCCAATTACCGCGTGACACTAAAACAGGTAGTTATCATGGCTACTTTTTACTGAAGTATATGTCAGAGCCACACTTCTTTAATTTAACTTAAGTGAAAAAGTGTACCGTCATTTTCTGTCATTTTGTTTTTTATATAACGGTGCGGCTAATCTATGGATTTTTACAGCTAACGGTTAATACATGGGAGCTTCCTCTAGCATCCATCTCTTTCCCGACAATCCCCTCTGTGCACAAACCCTTACATATGGTAAGTAAACATTAAAACACCTGGGGCTTATAGTCCAGTGCGGCTTATATATGTACACATCATTCAATTTAGCTGATGCGGCTTATATTCAGGTGCCCCTTATAGTCTGAAAGTTACGGTACTTAAACTTTTACCAGTCTATTTAAACACGAGTATCTGTACTTCTACTTGAGTGAAGCATGTGTGTTCTTTTTCCATCTCTGCTGTAGGTTAACAGCTATTCAGAAATGGTAAAAGTATATACTGTTGGTATTTAGCCATATATACTATTTATGCTAACAGTACCTACTGTAGGTATATAGCGATCCAGAGATGCTAACAGTTGTATATTGTTCGTATATAGCTATGCACGGATGCTAACAGATGCTAACCTGCTGGGCATGGCAGCTGCACCCGCCACCTCCTCCTCCTCTTCCTCCTCGTAGTCGTCCTCCTCGTCCGAGTACGAGGGCTGTGGAGGCCCCGCCCCCCGAGGCCCCACCCCCCGGGAGCGCCCTGCAGCCAGGTCCTCCTCCTCCTGTCAGTCACACAGACCAGCCAATCCCAACACACTTTCTGGTTTAGATCTGTTAGATTCTCATATTCAGAACTCTTGTAAACACACACCTGCATGGTGCCATATGCACCTAGAAGGTGTCACACACACACACCTGCATGGGGGACTTGGCGTAGTTGTGGTTGTCCAGGAAGGCAGGGAGGCGCTGGACAAGGGGGTGGGGGCTGCTGGCGGGGGGACCTGCTGGAGGTCCGGGAATCTTCCCTGCGGCTCGGGCCCGGCCAGAGGAGCTGCGCAGGGCCTGGGGCGGGGCCGGGGCCTGGGGCGGGGCCTGGGGCGGGGCCTGGGCCACCTGCCCTTCTCCTGGGCCTGGACACACAACACATCAGCCTGGATCTGGGAGTCAACCCTGGGCAGGCTGTGTACCTGACAACATCATGTGCATGACTCCCTCCCCGTGCCTCCCCATTTACCCCTCCCCCTGACTACTCGTTCACCTGAATGAGTCTGTTCTGAGGTGACAGGCTCAGGCTCCACCTCCTTCTTGATGGTGGGCGTGTCCCCCAAGGGGGAGGAGTCCTGTGGCTTCTTGTCCTGAACCAGCTCAGGCTGTGTGAGTCGGATCAGCTGGGAAGAACATTCCGGTCTGTCACACAACACTGATCTTCCTGTCCCGCCACTGGTGGGTGGTGTTGTATGTATGCCAGGCGTGTGTGTGTATGTGTGTGTGTGTGTGTATGTATGTGTGTGTGTAGGTGTGTGTGTGTGTGTGTGTAGGTGTGTGTATATGTGTGTGTGTGTGTGTGTGTGTGTATGTGTGTGTGTGTGTGTGTGTGCCAGGCTGACCTGTTGGAGTCCCTCCAGAACAGTCTGCCGGTTCCTCTTCAGGATCTCCAGCTTGGACTCATACTTCACCCTCCGGTCTGGAACCACCGCCATCAGGTTGAAGCGGATGTCATGGTATGGCTCTCTGAGGAGGAAGAGGGGTAAGGGAGGGGGTTAGAGCACGCGTGCCAATCCTTGAAGTTAGCAGCTACTTTAGCTAGCCCCTCTGCTCCCTGACTCTAACTCTGCCCCGACTCACCCGGCCGTAGCCAGTCCGATCCGCTCCATGATGACCCGCCGAGCCTTGTCTGTCCATTCCTCCTCTTCTCCCCAGGGCCCTGTGGAAGCAAACACACATTCAACACCATGTCTGACCTGAGAGAACACACACACTGTCCCTCTACACCCTGAGGACAGGGAACACACTGTCCCTCTACACCCTGAGGACAGAGAACACACACTGTCCCTCTAGACCCTGAGGACAGAGAACACACACTGTCCCTCTACACCCTGAGGACAGGGAACACACTGTCCCTCTACACCCTGAGGACAGAGAACACACTGTCCCTCTACACCCTGAGAACACACACTGTCCCTCTACACCCTGAGGACAGAGAACACACACTGTCCCTCTACACCCTGAGGACAGAGAACACACACTGTCCCTCTACACCCTGAGGACAGAGAACACACTGTCCCTTTACACCCTGAGGACAGACAACCCCCGGGCCTCCTTACCGTGGTCTATAGGGTATGTTTTGAGTCCGTCCAGCTCAAACAGCCGGTCTTTGATTGGCACGTAGCTGACGAAGTGGAAGGCCTCCATGGTCCTCACAGCACTGATCCCATTTTGCTTCTCAGGCAGGTGCCTGGGCTCCGGTCTCCATGGAAACAGGAACACGAACAAAGACTTAAGAAACTGACAAGAGATGCTACATTCCATCTTTATTTTTTGCATTAAAAAAAGACCAGCAGCTTAACAGCGTATTTTTTACGTTCAATTAGTTGTTATCATACCGTCTAGTTTGATGTAATACCCGAGTGGAGGGTGACTTGTACTACTGCTAGTCATGAGTCATGAATGAAGATGTTTTCATTGAAGCTTCTACAAACATGACATTTCTCTGCAATGGACATGAACTATAAGAGACCCCTACCGTGCGTGGCTGTTGTGTGCCTTGGCCAATTCTGGTGCATTGCCAATAGCATAACCTTTACTCTAACAGGAAAAGAAACAGTTGGTCAGGACTTCTCAGTGCAAAAATATGAAAAGTGCAACATTTAAACGTCTGTACATAGTGTGGGTGTGTGTGAGAGAGAGAGAGAGAGAGAGAGAGAGAGAGAGAGAGAGAGAGAGAGAGAGAGAGAGAGAGAGAGACGGAGAGGGAGAGAGAGACGGAGAGAGAGACGGAGAGAGAGACGGAGAGAGAGAGAAAGTGTGTGTGTGTGTATATAGTCACCTCAGGACTGAAGCCCTGGGTAAAAGCCTTCATGCGGCTCAGGGTGGTGCCCAGTTCCACCCCACTGCAGTTCAGGAGCACGCTCAGTAGAGCATGGGTAGCGCAGGAGTTGGGGATGAGCTGAAACACAGGGCTCGCTTCCATTAGGCTGATGGCAGTCCACAGTTACACTGGACACAACATGGCATCTGGTCTCATGTAGCACTGGGTACAACATGGAATCTGGTCTCATGTAGCATGGGCTTCTGTGGAACTCCTGAGATAGCCTTACATTTTTGCCTTGGGGTTACATTATGACATAACATATCCAACGTTAAGATCTCTTCTGTTGGTCTCAATGAATACCAACCCTGTTAGGCCGTAAGGTGAACCCTGTTATCGTTTCATCCCGCTCCACAGTCGGGCATCTACACAATCTTTAGCTCATAAAAAAGAACGAGTCGTGCTAAGCTAACAAAAAAAAGTTTGTTGCTGAAATTCCAGTCGATTTTCGATGAGTCTATATTTTATGCAGAACTAGTTTCTTCAGAGCGTAAAAGGATTTTGGTGGCACGGTTCGACACATGATCGTTCTACACCAATAAGGTAGCTGCTTTTTTTCAAGATGGATGGATATGGTTGGCCATGAATGGATGGATATGGAGGATGGGACCTTGCACGTCACCTGGATGACCAGAATTTTTGGCCCCTGACAGTGTTTTGAGTGTGATACACTGCGGCTGGAAAAGTGCCTGTGAGACAGGCAGATGTTCCTGTTTTTCTGCTGGACTGTGATGCACAGACTTATGTTGTTCGTTTAAGTGTAGGCTATGATTGGCGCCATCTCAGAAGGGACTACCCTTCCAGCCAGTTAGATGAAATATTAACAGATTAAGACCGTCTTTGACTCACTTATACCGGTAGAAATCTGTAGTAATAATAATATTCTAAATAATAAAAACTTGATTGTAAAACCTTTGCTATTGTACAAGCCTGCTCACATACAAGTAATTATCCCACCAGGCTAGTTTTACAGCTAGGTCTACCCCGTTACACCCCTAAAGTACAATGTATTAAACTCTTGACAATAACAGTGACATAACATGTTGTTGCATTTAGCACTAACAAAGACTTGTTTAAAAACCACTGTGAAAAGAATGGAGGCTCTTTCTCTATACTCAAACTGTAGGAAACTATGACCACCAACACACGTCAAAAGCAAACATTCTAAGCCTGTCCTGTGCAGCAAAGGAGAACATGTGCTGAAATCAGTTTTGGCATGAAGCGCTCAGTATCAATCCCAAATCTAGATCCAGTACTTTGCAGGAGAGACAAGTTTATGTGATAGTCTAAATTTCCTACTGTTGCTGCTTAGTTTTGGACCAATCCTTTCAGAGTGCCAAGGACGCAGGTCTTTAGGACTGAACCAGGGGTTGATTTAGGGCAGGGCATATGCCAGTTTAGCTATGCATTTTAAAGGATCATAGCGTTTAACGTAGAGTACAGATGGGTCACACCATCTATCACACACACATGTTGTCCCCCTCGACTCCTGTCGTTGTTGTAATTGTGCCAAAACAAAAGAAACTGAGGAACTGGAAGATAACTGTCCTGACACTGACATTGAGGACTGAGTGTCCTTAATCTGTTATACTTATTCTGTTTTGTACCGTTTTATATATCATATTTCATATTTTTCATGAAGATTGATCAGTGTTGTTTTCATGGCCGTAATCATAATACATATTGGGGGGGGGACATCCCAAATCCGAATTTCAGGTCATCCAGGTGACGTGCAAGGTCCCATCCTCTATTTGCCAACCATATCCATCCATGTTGACAAAAAGCAGCTACCTTATTGGTGTAGAACGATCACGTGTCAAACCGTGCCACCAAAATCCTATTACGCTCTGAAGAAACTAGTTCTAGCTAAAACAGACGCATCGACAATCGACTGTAATTTCAGCGACAAACTTTTTTTTGGTAGGTTAGCACGACTCGTTCTTTTTTATGAGCTAAAGATTGTGTAGATGCCAGACTGTGGAGCAGGAATCATTTTCTAAATGACTTTTCGTGGTTCACCCTGCAGTCTCTAACCCCCTAACCCTGGCCCCCTAACCCTGCCCCCCTCTGACTGAGAAGTCTCACCTGGTGGGCAAAGAACATGTCGTTGACGATGTCATCGTCAATAACCGAGGTCTCGTCCACAAGGGTGGACACCTTCCTCCGGGACCTGCGTTCCTCAATCCACTTGAACAGGAAGATGAAGCCATACACGGGGCTGGAGAGGATGAGAGGGGTTAGACGGGATGAAAACATGATGAATGCATGTGACATGATGAATGCATGTGACATGATGAATACATGTGAAATGATGAATGCATGTGACATGATGAATGCATGTGTAGCAGATGTCTTTGCGTCGCTCGTGACGACCACCTCCCGTTAAACACCGGTTAACCAGCTGCGCCACCGAAAAGCTAGCTATTCAATAGCACGGTGGGCAGTTTTATACTAAGGAGTGAGTTTAAAGAATTCAACTCAGTTTCATGGTGACGACTAATCAAAACATGCAGTGGTATAAAGCCTAACAATACTAACCAGGTTACAGTGCATACAAAGCCTACAGACAACAAAATAAGTTCGATTGCTTCATACCTTGGACACTTGCTTTGAAGGTCGTATATCTCCTCTACTTGAACTCCTTTCACACCTAGAAAGCAGACGCTACATGTAAAGGTTCTGGGACCCAAATGGGAACAACCATGCCATTCTCTTTGGGCAAAATGCTGAATGTACGTACCAAAATCTTCCACCAAAAGTGTGAACAGCCCTGCAACCGACAAAAAAATCTAATGAGAACAGATCATACGTTTGTGAGGTGATAGCTGGAAACAGTATCTCTTCGGTACTGACAAAACGGTGCAAGAGACACGACCCAGCCACCCTTAGCTACACCTACAGTGCAATAGAAGAGTCGCATACAATTCAGAGAATAGTAAACAATCAAGCAAACTACTCTACTGCCAACGTTGCAACCTAGCATGAGGATACATTGCCAAAGTTAGTGCTGTCGCAGTTACTAACACATAGTGAGCTAACGAGCTAGCTAGCTAGATTGGCTTGATTTCTTACCCGGATCACTTTCGAGTTCAAGCCACCCTTTGTTCATATTTGCGCTGTCCTTTGCATTTGGCTAAGAGTTCTCTCGGTTCGCATCGATAGGAATTACTAGGTTGATCAAACGCATTGCTTTATAATCTATAGACAGACAAAAACACATGACACATTGAAAGTGGATTGTGGATTTTCGGAATAAACACAAAAGAGCTGCAAACGCGTGTCTTGTGCGTCATCAGTCCGCGACGTTTACGTCGTCGAATTGAGGTTTCATGACAGAGAGGGTTGTCAAAGGTGGTGTACCAAAACGCAGACAAATATTTATATGGTGAATATAGTAATTTGTGTTTACGCTCGTGTGCGTGCACTGTTTTTAAATACATAAAAAATATTATAAAATGCATTGGAAGGTGCATTGACCACAACCAAAAGCACCGTGTGACCCTAAAACGTATGTCACTGTCACACCGTACCAACATGGCTAACATCTTCAAATGCCTGAGGTGGCTTCTCGGACACATTTCACTCTAATAACAAGGTGCACAAGTGCTTAAAGTACCATCTAACACGCCCCCTGCTATCAAAAACGTTGGAGCTAACGTATCCGTTTTCGCTGTTGTGCTGACGGTGGAGTGCCTGCCCGGAACCTTTCATTTACGCTATTTTTCCTTGCGCGTGAGGGACGTTTGTAATTGTTACCATTGAAGAAACTGTGAAGGGAAATGGAATAATAACACAGTTTGTTTAAAATACATTTGTCGTTTGCACATTGCGACTGGACTTAAAAAAGGGAATGCTACAGGTAGGCATATATTTAATTGATTTCACGAGTTAATCTTGGCACTTTTATGTGGCAAGCGGAAAAATGTGACTAGCCGACCCCTTCCCTGGACAATAGACGCTACTGAATAGCGCTAGCTAGCAAGAGACCGTGTAACATTATGCTAGCCAACTATTTGGGTAACGCTTGCCTAGCTAATTCAGTTTTGTTGGTTGAAAGCTGAATGTGTTACCAGCTATTTTCTAGATAGCATATGAGCGATTGAGTTGGATCTGTGTTCAACCATTTATTTAGCCAAGTCCGCCAGTGGACACGTTAATTGTGAAATCGTAAATCAACATGCAACGTTAGATAACCATCACTAGCTTGGTAGCCTTGCTGGTAGCTGGCTAGCAGTGTGGTGTGGCCGTGATAAATAATGGCGTTAGCTAGCCTGGCAACATAAACATGTCCAGATATCATGTAGCGAGACTAGCTATGAGAGCCCAAAGCACAACTTAAACTTGCTCGTAAATAATTTGCGTTGTTATCGTCTAGCTTGTTGCTTGGGTAAAAGGAATTGCTTTCGAATTGGCAAGCCAGCAAACAGTTATGTAATTGTTAGCTATTGGCAAAAGCCAGGGCATTAGTGTATTGTGCGTTGTTTATCAAGTAGAAGTCACGACTACATCATTTTAATGTCCGCATGTGCTAGCTTCAAATTCTAGTTATCTTTTAATTTTCCATTAAAAGTAGCTGCTATCCATCTGGAAGCTTGGAGAGCGTGCGTGTGTTTATATGAATTGGTAGACGAGTGGGAATCGTATGGTATAGTCTGCACAGTGTCGTGGACATGCGGTTAATGTTTCATAAACGAATGCTGAAGGAACTAAATATTTGATACTGGACATGCATGTATTATTGAAAACCGATGTATCTTCGTTGAATTTTTTGAAGTTTTCTATCAGCACGGGCAGAACAGGAATTTATTTTAAAATTATAGTTCTAACAGCATTTTCATCCTACGGGTCCTCATTTTTGTTATAAGAACAATGGATGGAATGAAAAATAGCTTAGAATTGGCTCCCAGTTCTCTGCCAGCATTGCTTAATGTGTGTGAGAGACTCTTGCTGTGTGTGTGGGTAACCCAGAGCGCAAAGCTTGAGGAGGTTGTGACTTGGACAACCTGTCACAGCAGTGTGTAACAGTGTGAAGAGACGAACTGTACAGCAGGAAGCTGTGTCTGTAGAGCAGGAAGCTGTGTCTGTAGAGCAGGAAGCTGTGTCTGTAGAGCAGGAAGCTGTGTCTGTAGAGCAGGAAGCTGTGTCTGTACAGCAGGAAGCTGTGTCTGTAGAGCAGGAAGCTGTGTCTGTAGAGCAGGAAGCTGTGTCTGTAGGGCTGGAAGCTGTGTCTGTAGAGCGACGTTGCAGACTGATGCAGAGACCTGCAGTCTGATGGGTTAAACTACAATGTATCAGCTACTAGGCCCAGTGGCACTTGGAAGTTATGTAACTGAGCACTTATGTAATTGGTAATCTCACTTTTGTTTTGACTTGCACATACAGTACATACATACATACAAACACACACACTCACATTCACACGAACCTCCACCAGTTTGTCTCTGAATCATTGTCTGCTTTAGTCACAGTGTGTACAGTGTACATTGTGTGTACAGTCTACATTGTGTGTAACTGTAACATATTTGGGATTGTGGCTTAGAGATCTCATGCATCCATATCTACCAGAGGTATAATGGAGCTGCTTCTCTGGCCAGACATATTTTTACATTAAGATCCAAATCAGCTCTCTGACATTTGACTGAGAAGGGGGAGGAGGAAGGTTTACATATGTAGAGAAGATGGTTCTGTTAGGAACATGGTCTTGTGAATAAGACCAAATCCCAATACTCTGTCTTACCCCTAGCCCTTACCCCTAGCCCTTAGTTTTGCGCGTTCCCGTGAGAGTAAGTGGTGTCCCAATACTCTTTTTGATTGAGGGCTAGGGCTAAGACGAAGGGGTATACACCCTTTAAAACCAAGTGAGCATCGGGAGCTTACTTGAAACCTAGGGCTATGTTAATACTGCGCTACCTGCAACACATGCTCATGATCATCCAGAGAGTCCCATAAATGTAATATTTTTGGCTTGAATAATTGATAACATTATTATGACAGTCTTGTTTTGTGCTCTACACAGTCCTGAACATATGTTCTTAATTGAAACGTTTTAAAAATCGCTAGTTTGCTGCGCTAACGTTACATTGCAGTCTCGCATTTCTCTGATTAGCCTTGAATGGACTCCATGCCTGTCTACAGTTTTAATTCAACTCAATTGGTCTGGAAATAAAACTTTTCGTTTGATATCAGTGCATAACACTACTTGCTTTGGAGACATCGATATACGTAACCATAACCAAGTGGTGTCTCATTTCATAGGGCTATGTAGCCCTTACCCCTCAGTTTCGAGACACAAGGCTAGGGGTAAACTAAGGGCTAGGGGTAAACTAAGGGCTAGGGGTAAGGAGTTGGGGTAAAACAGAGTATTGGGATTTGGCCTAAGGCTGAAGATGTGTCTAATGGTGTTGTGCTGTTTCAGGTACCCTGGTGAGGATGTGTCTAATGGTCTCAGTGTTTCCCACACATAGACTAATTTGTGGCGGTGCGCCACAGAATCAACACCGGCCGCCACACATTGCGTTTCGTAAAACATTTTTTTTATCGCTATTTAGGTAAAAACACGCAGCGTATTCGTTCAGCTGCATTTCCTTTCCCTGCTCTCCCTCCGTCTCTTTCACGCACGCGTCTTTCTCACATACACACACAGTCACTACGTCAGCACACGTTAGCAACAATGCATACGCCGTTCTAGTGAGACCGACAGCTACATCAGAGAGCCTTCAGCATTAGTGCCGTAGCTAAAGGTCTAGGAAAGTTGAGGCTACTTTTCGCTAGGTACCGACGGACACGTCTTAATCGAAGGTTCCCCTTCGTTCTTTTGGTGAGAAGTTTCAAGAGCTAGCTACTTACCCGGCGTCATGGAGCCGACCAGTTAAATAGTTATTTAGCACCCTGTATGCAGCGTCACTACCTGCATATGCAGAAATTATTTGTTTGTTGTTGTTGATTTAGTGAATTATTTCGACCCCCCCCCCGCCACATATAGTTTTCAAATCTGTGGGAAACACTGGGTCTTGTGCTGTTTCAGGTACCCTGGTGAGGATGTGTCTAATGGTGTTGTGCTGTTTCAGGTACCCTGGTGAGGATGTGTCTAATGGTCTTGTGCTGTTTCAGGTACCCTGGTGAGGATGTGTCTAATGGTGTTGTGCTGTTTCAGTTACCCTGGTGAGGATGTGTCTAATGGTGTTGTGCTGTTTCAGGTACCCCGGTGAGGATGTGTAGGTAGTGCTCTGGGAGCCCTGCGAGACGCCATGTCAGAAGAGGCGATCTCAGGAAGTGACCTGGAACCCAGTGTCAACAGCGAGGAAGAGGAGGAGGATGTGGAAGACGAAGCGGAGGAGGAGATGGAGGAAGATGATGATGATGATGACAATGATGGAGACGATGAAGATGACGTTGCTGGTGAGTGAGGAAGGAGCAGTGATGTCTGCCTGTGGCCGCTGGGTTTGGCCAATTAAGCTGCTGCCTAGTTATGAACCTGCTGCCTAGTTATGAACCTGCTGCCTAGTTATGAACCTGCTGCCTAGTTATGAAGCTGCTGCCTAGCTATGAAGCTGCTGCCTAGTTATGAAGCTGCTGCCTAGCTATGAACCTCCTGCTAAAAATTAACTAAAATATAAACGACCGTCCGAACAAGAGAATGCTCCTGGAAAACCAGGCATTTTCAGTTCTAATTTACTATAATCACGCATCACTTCCACATATTGCGTAAGCTAGGTAAACAACTTCCGTTAGCTAGCAGTTATGCAAGTTCTCTCACACAAAATGCAGTTTCTTACAAGGAGTTTAGTTGATCCGCTCAAAACGACAATTAACGATGTACATAGGATTTTATGTTGCTGCCCTTCAAACAAGAGGGACAAGGGGTTTAAATTGTACGTTTCGAGCTACATCAACAATTACGAAGGTAAGGTGTATCTAACTCACACAGTAAAAGTAGCTAGCAATCACTAGTAGCTAACAGATTTGAACAGCAAAATTACATTGGTAATTGTGGTGTGGGGGGGTTTGTGGTGTGGGGGGTTTGAGCTGTCAGGACCTGCTTGGTCGTCGGTCTGCCTACGCTGAACCAGGTCGTCACCCGGAATCCAGTCTCCATGACGGCCTACAGCGAGTTTCCCGGTCCCATCCAACGTCTATAAAGCCGAACAATGGATTTTGGTGTTTCAAAACCCATTGACACTGTATGACTATGTTTAGCTTGTGTTCTGCTCCTCTCTCTTACCAACCGTCTCTGGAGGAGGGGATCCCTCTCTGAATTGCTCCTCCCAAGGTTTCTTCCATTTTTTCTCCCGGTGGGAGTTTTTCAGGGAGTTTTTCCTTGTCTTCCTTGAGGGTTTAGGTTGGTTGAGGGGCAGTTCTATGGGCGCATGTGAAGCCCTCTGTGACATGCTTGCGTGTAAAAAGGGCTATACAAATAAATTTGATTTGATTTGATTTGACATTTGTAACTTCACCGGAAGTACCAGACCTAGCCTATTATTTCTCAAAAATACCTGTCACTGTCGTTAGTAAATACATTTGTAAATTAGGCTACGCTAGGCGCAGCCATTAGCTGTTACACCTTTTGAAAACAAGCGAAAGCTAATATTAGCATGTACATCTGGCTGTTGAGTCATTGGTGATTGAGAAATAAAACATCTGAAAACTATGCATTCTATACTTTAAAGCTGCAATTAACTAACAAACAATGAAGAAATGTACGTTATTCTGATGGAAAGTAGATACACTAACTAAAATACGCAATGTTAGTTAATGTTTGTTTGAGCAGGCGCGCTGAAGGAGAAACGGGAATTGAATTCTTCAGAACTGTTTGCAAACTCTAGATATGTTTGTACATTTTTTCTCAGTGTACAACCGTTGTTCATAGAAAGATAATGTACCATAATGTCCCTTTATTGAGTGAGAACAGAAACACTGGGTGTAGCTGAGCCTTTATGTTTACAAAACTGAGACGTTTTAAAAAGCGGATAATAAAAAATTGGTTAATCTCTGCATCATTACTTAATTATGATTCTAAAACTCCGCTTCGCGTCGTGCTTAACAACTCCCCTTACCTGTTCTAAAATCAGCGTAAACCACGGCCTCTTGGGGCTTATTGCTTAAATCACTTGTGTTCATTTCTGTGTTTCTCCCTCCATCCCTCTCTCCTCCCTCACCCCCTCTTTCCTCCTGTCCTTTCTCTCCCTTTCTCCTCCCTCACCCCCTCTTTCCTCCTGTCCTTTCTCTCCCTCCTCCTTGCCTTTCTCCTCCCCCTCTCCTCCCTCTCTCCTCCTTCACAGAGCGGCCGCACAGTGGCCAGACCAGTGCTGCAGAGTCGGACGCTGATGCCTCCAGGGGAGGCCTGGACTCTCCCTCAGCTACCTCACCCTCCGGAGAGCCCTCCTCGTCTGAGCCTCCGTCCAGGCCCACCTCCACCACCCCCTCTCACTCCCAGCCCTCCTCCAGACCCCACACCCCCTCTCACTCCCAGCCCTCCTCCAGACCCCACACCCCCTCTCACTCCCAGCCAACCTCCAGACCCCACACCCCCTCTCACTGCCCAGACAAACCCCGACCGGGCAAGCCTAAGAAACAGAGGTCCTCCAAATCTTCAAAGTCGTCCAAATCATCTAAACCCTCCAAGCTCTCCAAGCCAGCTCACATGAGGAAGAATATCAGGTAACACATGTTAAAAACCTTCTATGGTGGGTTGACTGTAGTCCCATTGTAGTAATAATAGATCTGCTTAAAGCCATCCTAGTGATAATAGATAAGTTCATGGAGTTGCTTCAGGACAGGGTCCAGATCAAACATCCACCCTGTGTTCTCTCACTCACACACACACACACGCACCCACTCTCTTACACACTCAGACTGACGTTCTGCTTTGACCCACAGGAAGCTGCTGAAAGAGCACCAGCTGGAGGCAGTGACTCAGACAGCCCAGCAGGAGGAGATGGAGAGACGCCGCCGTCTGGAGCAACAGAGGAAGGACTTCCCTGCCCCCCCGCCTCCGCCCCTGCCCCCACCTGTACCTGTAATGGAGCCCCAGCCAGGTTAGCCTCCACACCTCCCTCCATCCAGGTCATCAGGTTGGATTTGTGTGTTCTGGGAATGCAACAATGGATTGGCCACCGATTAACATCTGTCAGTATCTCCTTCCTCCCCTGTCTCACCTCCAGAAGAGACAGCCTGCAAGTCAGAGGATGTGTCCCAGGAGGTGTCTGGCTTCCTGTCCAGAGAGGAAGTCATCTGTCTGGACAGCAGCAACAGCAGCTCTGGGGGGGAGGAGGAGGAGGAGGAGGAGGAGGACACCAAGCCCCCAGCCCCGTTCATCGGAGGCGGTAAGTTGAAGGAGAGGACGGCTGAAGTGTTAAAGGTGTCCACACCTGCAGACTGCAGAGCAGCCTGCTTTGGTCCAGTGAACCAGAAATGTCCTTTATACCCCAAATCTTGGTCAGCTGTAGTCTTTCGCTCTCTGAGGAAGGCTTGCGTCAGACTTGCCATCCAGAGCTGTTGATAAACCCTCCGCAGAGAAATGCTCACTTCACACCCTGCATGTTTGGGTTAGATTACAAAGCAGCTTCACAATTTTACCATTCGATCACCTTATAATCTAACCCAAACATGCAGGGTTAGGGACTTGGGCTATTAATCAGAAGTTTGCCGGTTTGATTCCGGGCAGTGCGAATGGACGTTGTGTTCTTGGGCAAGGCACTTCACCCTACTTGCTTCGGGGGAATGTCCCTGTAATTACTGTAAGTCGCTCTGGATAAGAGCGTCTGCTAAATGTCTAAATGTAAATATAAATGTTTATCTCCGCCCTCCTCTCCGCCCTCCTCTCCTTCCTCCTCTCCTCTCTCTCCTCTCCCTCCTCTTCGCCCTCCTCCTCTCTACCTCGTCCTCTCCTCTCCCTCCTCTTCGCCCTCCTCCTCTCTACCTTGTCCTCTCCTTTCTCTCCTCTCCCTCCTCTCTCTCCCCTCCTCTCCTCTCCCCCCTCTTCTCCGCCCTCCTCTCCCTCCTCCTCTCCCTCCTCCTCTCCTCTCTCTCCTCTCCCTCCTCTTCGCCCTCCTCCTCTCTACCTCGTCCTCTCTCTCCTCTCCCTCCTCTTCGCCCTCCTCCTCTCTTCGCCCTCCTCCTCTCTTCGCCCTCCTCCTCTCTCCTCCTCTCCTCTCTCCTCCTCCTCTCTCCCTCCTCTCTCCCTCCTCTCCCTCCTCTCTCCCTCCTCTCCCTCTTCGCTCTCCTCTCACTCCTCTTCGCCCTCCTCCTCTCCCTCCTCCTGTCTCCCTCCTCTCTCCCTCCTCCTCTCTCCCTCCTCTCTCCCTCTTCCTGTCTCCCTCCTCCTCTCCTCTCCCTCCTCCTCTCCTCTCTCTCCTCTCCCTCCTCTCCTCTCTCTCCTCTCCCTCCTCTTCGCCCTCCTCCTCTCCCTCCAGACGTGATCGAGCTGAGCTCTGGAGACGAGGATGCGCTGCAGATCAGCAGTGAGTCTGGGGAGGAGGATGTGGAGGGGGCGGGGGGCATGGAGAGCAGTGGTGCCCACATCAACGACACCCACAACCTCCCTGACGCCCAGGGCCGAGTCCTGGTCAACATCAACCACCCTGCCGAGGAGGACGACCTGTTCCTGGCTCCCCAGCTGGCACGGGCCGTCAAACCCCATCAGGTTGGACTCTTACACACCATACACACTCACCATACAATCACACACAGAAACGCACACACACATTTTTTGTGTATCATGGTGAGAATTCGGTCCCAAATCCAGTTTTTCCTAACCTGCTCATCCACTCGTTACATTCATCTATGTCCCTCTTTCTCCCCTTCCCCTCCTCCCCCTCCTCTTCCCTCCTCCTCCCCCCCTCCTCTCCCCCCCCCCCCCAGGTGGGAGGGATACGCTTCCTGTATGATAACCTGGTGGAGTCTCTGGAGCGCTACAGGAGCAGCTCTGGGTTTGGCTGCATCCTGGCCCACAGCATGGGCCTGGGCAAGACCCTGCAGGTCATCTCCTTCACAGACATCCTGCTGAAGCACACCCAGGCTCACACCGTGCTGGCCATCGTCCCTGTGAGTACAGGAGCTCTGTGTGTGTGGTGTGTGTGGTGTGTGTGGTGTGTGTGAAGAGAGGGAGATGTGAGTATAGGCCAGTTCACACAGCCCCAACAATGTCCAATAAACACCACACATTCTACTGTTGGGTTTAGGATGTTTAGAAAGATCAGAACTGTCCTTCTCACTCTTCCCCAATAAACACCAGCAGGCACATCACACCAAACCAACACAGACAGCTGTTGGTGTTTGTTGGGGCAAGTTGAACTGGTCTGGTGTGTGTATGGTGTATTTGGAGGTGTACCACACAGTAACAGTTGTGTGTGTCTCAGGTGAACACGCTGCAGAACTGGCTGGCTGAGTTTAACCTGTGGCTCCCCGCCCCTGAAGCACTGCCCCCAGACAGCGACCCGGCCTCCATCACCCCGCGCTCCTTCAAAGTCCACATCCTCAACGACGAACACAAGTACGCACCTTTCCCAGGCCTTTTCTCTGCCTCCTGTCTGCTCCCTCCTGTCTGCTCCCTCCTGTCTGCTCCCTCCTGTCTGCTCCCTCCTGTCTGCTCCCTCCTGTCTGCTCCCTCCTGTCTGCTGTCTCCTGTTTGCTCCCTCCTGTCTGCTCCCTCCTGTCTTCTGTCTCCTGTCTGCTGTCTCCTGTCTGCTGTCTCCTGTCTGCTCCCTCCTGTCTGCTCCCTCCTGTCTGCTCCCTCCTGTCTCCTGTCTCCTGTCTGCTCCCTCCTGTCTGCTCCCTCCTGTTTGCTCCCTCCTGTCTGCTCCCTCCTGTCTGCTCCCTCCTGTCTGCTCCCTCCTGTCTGCTCCCTCCTGTCTGCTGTCTCCTGTCTGCTGTCTCCTGTCTGCTGTCTCCTGTCTGCTGTCTCCTGTCTGCTGTCTCCTGTCTGCTGTCTCCTGTCTGCTCCCTCCTGTCTGCTCCCTCCTGTCTGCTCCCTCCTGTCTGCTCCCTCCTGTCTGCTCCCTCCTGTCTGCTCCCTCCTGTCTCCTGTCTCCTGTCTCCTGTCTGCTCCCTCCTGTCTGCTCCCTCCTGTTTGCTCCCTCCTGTCTCCTGTCTCCTGTCTCCTGTCTCCTGTCTGCTCCTGTCTCCTGTCTGCTCCCTCCTGTCTCCTGTCTCCTGTCTGCTCCCTCCTGTCTGCTCCCTCCTGTCTGCTCCCTCCTGTCTCCTGTCTCCTGTCTCCTGTCTGCTCCCTCCTGTCTGCTCCCTCCTGTCTGCTCCCTCCTGTCTGCTCCCTCCTGTCTGCTCCCTCCTGTCTGCTCCCTCCTGTCTCCTGTCTGCTCCCTCCTGTCTCCTGTCTCCTGTCTCCTGTCTCCTGTCTCCTGTCTGCTCCCTCCTGTCCCCTGTCTGCTCCCTCCTGTCTCCTGTCTCCTGTCTGCTCCCTCCTGTCTGCTCCCTCCTGTCTGCTCCCTCCTGTCTGCTCCCTCCTGTCTGCTCCCTCCTGTCTGCTCCCTCCTGTCTCCTGTCTCCTGTCTCCTGTCTGCTGTCTCCTGTCTCCTGTCTGCTCCCTCCTGTCTGCTCCCTCCTGTCTGCTCCCTCCTGTCTGCTCCCTCCTGTCTGCTCCCTCCTGTCTCCTGTCTCCTGTCTCCTGCTCTCCTGCTCTCCTGTCTGCTCCCTCCTGTCTGCTCCCTCCTGTCTCCTGTCTGCTGTCTCCTGTCTCCTGTCTGCTCCCTCCTGTCTGCTGTCTCCTGTCTGCTGTCTCCTGTTTGCTCCCTCCTGTCTGCTCCCTCCTGTCTGCTCCCTCCTGTCTGCTCCCTCCTGTCTGCTCCCTCCTGTCTGCTCCCTCCTGTCTGCTGTCTCCTGTCTGCTGTCTCCTGTTTGCTCCCTCCTGTCTGCTCCCTCCTGTCTGCTCCCTCCTGTCTGCTCCCTCCTGTCTCCTGTCTCCTGTCTCCTGTCTGCTCCCTCCTGTCTGCTCCTTCCTGTCTGCTCCCTCCTGTCTGCTCCCTCCTGTCTGCTCCCTCCTGTCTCCTGTCTGCTCCCTCCTGTCCGCTCCCTCCTGTCTCCTGTCTGCTCCCTCCTGTCTGCTCCCTCCTGTCTCCTGTCTCCTGTCTGCTCCCTCCTGTCTGCTCCCTCCTGTCTGCTCTCTCCTGTCTGCTCCCTCCTGTCTCCTGTCTGCTCCCTCCTGTCTCCTGTCTCCTGTCTGCTCCCTCCTGTCTGCTCCCTCCTGTCTGCTCTCTCCTGTCTGCTCCCTCCTGTCTGCTCTCTCCTGTCTGCTCCCTCCTGTCTGCTCCCTCCTGTCTGCTCTCTCCTGTCTGCTCCCTCCTGTCTCCTGTCTGCTCCCTCCTGTCTCCTGTCTGCTCCCTCCTGTCTCCTGTCTGCTCCCTCCTGTCTGCTCTCTCCTGTCTGCTCCCTCCTGTCTGCTCCCTCCTGTCTGCTCCCTCCTGTCTGCTCCCTCCTGTCTGCTCCCTCCTGTCTGCTCCCTCCTGTCTGCTCCCTCCTGTCTGCTCCCTCCTGTCTCCTGTCTGCTCCCTCCTGTCTGCTCCCTCCTGTCTGCTCCCTCCTGTCTGCTCCCTCCTGTCTGCTCCCTCCTGTCTGCTCCCTCCTGTCTGCTCCCTCCTGTCTGCTCCCTCCTGTCTGCTGTCTCCTTTTGTTGTTGTTGTTTTTTTTTTTTTCAAAAAGAATTCTACCTTTAATGTTTTTTTCAAAACATTAAAAAATATATTTTTTCCCAACCCCCCCCCCCCCCCCCCCCCCCCAAAAAAAAACATTGATCATGCCAACAAATATACATTAAAACAGTAACAGCGTATTTGTGCTATGTTACTTCCCATCTCTGACGACCACCAGGCTGATGTGTGTGTGTGTGTGTCTCCAGAACCACGGTGTCCCGTGCCAGGGTGGTGGAGGACTGGTCCAGGGATGGAGGGGTGCTGCTGATGGGCTATGAGATGTACCGCCTGCTCTCCCTGAAGAAGAGCTTTGTGGGGGGCAAGAAGAGGAAGTCCAAGAAGCCCACTGGACCAATCATCATAGACCTGGATGAGGAGGACAGGCAGCAGGAGCTCATGAAGGGTGAGGGGGGGAGGACTGGTTCTCTGGATGCACCTGCAGACTACTGGACATGCAGTATACAGTATTGAGGGATTGATTGGAAACCCTTTTAGAGAGACCTGGAACAACAGTAGAGTGGGAAAAGAGGTTGATTCAGATCTGTTTGAATTTCCTTCATGTCAGTCTTTCATGAAGACTGGTCTCAGTCTCAGTCTGGTCTCTCTCTGCCCTCCTCTCCAGGGATCGAGAAGGCCATCGCGCGTCCCGGCCCAGACGTGGTGATCTGCGACGAGGGCCACCGCATCAAGAACTACCACGCCAGCACCTCCCAGGCCCTGAAGAACATCCGCTCCCGGCGCCGCGTGGTGCTGACCGGCTACCCGCTGCAGAACAACCTGATCGAGTACTGGTGCATGGTGGACTTCGTCAGGCCCGACTTCCTGGGCACGCGGCAGGAGTTCAGCAACATGTTCGAGAGGCCCATCCTGAACGGCCAGTGCATGGACAGCACGCCGCAGGACATGCGCTTGATGCGATACCGCAGCCACGTACTGCACAGCCTGCTGGAGGGGTTCGTTCAGAGGTGAGGGGGAGGAGGAGGTGGTGAGGGCCAATCTGCTCCTTCCCAACCGGGTTGTCTTGTTTAAATCTCGCCCTTTGACATCCTGACAGGGAACCCTAACATGTTAGTTCCATGTTCTGAGTGTACTGATGGTGGTGTGTGGTTCCTGTAGGCGTGGTCATGACGTGCTGAGGGACCAGCTGCCCTCCAAGGACGAGCACGTGATCCTGGTCAGGCTGTCCCCCCTGCAGAGGGCGCTCTACACAGAGTTCATGAACCGCTTCAGAGAGGCAGGAAACTCTGGCTGGCTGGGCCTCAACCCTCTCAAGGCCTTCTGCGTGTGCTGCAAGGTGAGCAGGAGCCGGCCTGTCACAAGCCAGCACCAGGGGAGGCCCAACAGGCTTGGTGTCTTTGCTGTGCAGTACAGTCACAGTGTTCCTCTGGGATTCAGGGAGGATTCAAAGGGAGGATTCAGAGTAGGAAATGCTACCAATGTGTTTCATCATCTGAAGTTCAATTACAAAGTGGTTTATGACCCAATGATGGACGAACAAAAAACAAAATGTATGTCCTGTGTTTTATAATTGTGATCTCAATATTGACCAATCCTGATTTATGATATATGATTTTTGCCATAATTGAGCAGCCCTACTAGAAAGTACATGTCTTCAAGTATCTACTTAGATAGTACACTTCCAAAATAAATGATGCACTCAAGGCCAGTTTACACTATGATGCACTCAAGGCCAGTTTACACTGCCCAAACAAATACCAACAAACATCAACAGCCAACAGCACAATGTTTGATGTTCATTGGACTTTGTTGGGGTCATGTGAGCTGGCCTTCAGTTGGTGACCAGAGTCTTGTCTCTCCCATCCGTCCCTCCAGATCTGGAACCATCCAGACGTTCTGTATGAAACCCTGCAGAAGGAGAACCTGGCTAATGAGCAGGACCTGGACCTGGATGACCTCAGCTCCTCCACAGCCCGCTGTGCCTCCAGGGCCAAGGCTGGCGATGCCGCCGCCCGTGTCAACGCCACCACCCTGCCACCACTCAACCCCATCCAGGAGAGGGCCAACCAGACCATCACCTACGAATGGGTACGCCTTGCTATGCACCCCCAACACCAGTAACCAAAACATCTGAAGTAGGGGCCTGTCAAACTTGGTTGTATTTAGTGGGTGTCCCACATATGCGGGTAAAAGTATGTCACTGATGGGATAGAAAGAAATATAATGTTCCTGAAGTCAGAAGTTCTCTCTTCTGTGTCTGTCTCCTCAGGCGAAAGACATCATGACCAACTACCAGATGGGGGTCCTGGAGAACTCTGCCAAGATGCTGCTGCTCTTTCACCTCATCGACGAGAGCGTCCGTGCTGGAGACAAGATCCTGGTGTTCAGGTGAGGAGGTCCTGGTGTTCAGGTGAGGAGGTCCTGGTGTTCAGGTGAGGAGGTCCTGGTGTTCAGGTCATATTGAAGAGATGTGGAATACTACAACTTTACTGAAGTAAATCACCTCGCAGAGATGGAAACCTTTTCCAATACTAGTCCGTGACAACAAAGGTTTTTTCAGTTTCCTAAAGTCTTTGTGTGTGTGTGTGTGTTGACCCTGCAGCCAGAGTCTGTCTACCCTGACAGTCATCGAGGACTTCCTGTCCAAACGGCCGCTGCCTCACTGTGGTGCCGCCGACTACAACTACAGCCAGACGTGGGTCCGCAACCTCAACTACTACAGTAAGAACCATCCCGTTACCATGGACATGGGTGTGGCCATCTCTTGTTCATGATGATATTCTTGTGTAACCAAGTTGAAACTCACACCGCCAACCCACTTCATTGTAGAGCTAGCTTTTTGGTGGTGCAAATGTTTGAAGCAGTGTTTGTTAAAGTGGTGGTCGCGTTTGTGAATCAGAGGACCTGAGTTTGAACCCTGGGGGACGTAGGGGGCAGATCAGTAGGAAGCCTCACTGGTGAGCAGCATGACCGCTGCAGTTCCACCGCTCCATCACTGGGGTGTCAGAGTCTGGTGTGATCCCACAGGACTGGACGGGAGCACATCAGCGTCGGAGAGAGAGAGGCTGATCAACCACTTCAATGACCCTAACAACAGCTTGGCCTGGGTCTTCCTGTTGTCCACCAGGTACCACCCTCCGCTCAGTTCAGCCGTTTACTCTTTTAGGAAGCAACATGCAAACCAGGAGCAGTAGTCTGCATGGACACATACAGACACACATGCCGGATTTATGCTCCTTTTCATACCAAAGTGTATCTTGTGTGTGTGTGTGGTCTTGTTTAACTAAGTTAGTTTGGGGTTAGGGTCAGGGGTTAGTGGTTAGAGAACACTGTGGACTGGTCGGGCCCCACTAGGATACACAACCACATGTGTTTGTGTGCAGGGCGGGCTGTCTGGGGGTGAACCTGATCGGGGCGAACCGCGTGGTGGTGTTCGACGCCTCCTGGAACCCGTGCCACGACGCCCAGGCCGTGTGCCGCGTCTACCGCTACGGCCAGAGGAAGCCCTGCCACATCTACCGGCTGGTGTGTGACTTCACCCTGGAGAAGAAGATCTATGACCGGCAGGTCTCCAAACAGGGCATGTCAGGTGAGAGACAGCAGATCTGGGGATGGGTGGGATGCCTGTATTACAGTCCTGTCCAGTCTGGTACTGTGTGTGTGTGTCTATGACTGTGTGTGTGGCTGTAGCAAACTCTATAATTAACCTGTGTGTGTGTGTGTGTGTTCAGACCGGGTGGTGGATGACCTGAACCCCGTGCTGAACTTCACCCGTAAGGAGGTGGAGTCTCTGCTGCACTTTGTGGAGGAGGAGCCGGACCCAGCCAGCGCCAGCCTGGAGCCCCCTGCTGGCACGGAGGCTGTCCTGCAGCAAGCTTGCCTGCTGTACCCGCACCTCATCACCAAGGTAACACACACACATTGCCCTGGTTACACCTGATCGCCTGTCAATGAGTAGACTAGATCCACTGGAAGAGACTGTGTGGGGCTGGGAATAGCATTCACTTCCTTGCATATATGGTCCTAGCTGTGTTATGCTAGCTAGTTTCGTTTTGACTGGCAACATACTGACATTGCTTGTCCACAAATGCTCATAAAAATGCATTGAAATAGGGTTGTGTCACACTGCTGTCGCGTGACTTCCATTGAAAGTGAATGGAAGGCAGTGGCAGTTCTAGACAAATGTTACTGAGGGGCCCAAGGGGGGCCAGTGTTTAATCAGAGGGGCACACACAAAAACGGAAACAAATGATGATTAAACATTAAATACTAATAATTAGCTTTACTCCCTGAAAAGAATCCTTGGGTAAACACTGTGTAATAATTCTCCTCTTACACTGTATAATAGTCAGAGTGTAATTCCTCTCCCCTCTGTTCTTCCTGTAGCCACCGTTCCACCACGAGTCCTTGCTGGTGGACAGGAAGGAGATGAAGCTCACCAAAGCAGAGAAGCGAGCAGCCAAGAAGAGCTACGAGGAGGAGAAGAGGGCGTCGGTGCCCTACTCCCGGCCCTCCTACGCCCACTACTACCCCACCAGCGACCAGCCCCTCACCAACATCCCCGCCTTCAGCCAGCGCAACTGGTCCGTCCTCCCAGCAGCTCACGTCCATGCTCCTGCTTTCTACTGTTTCTGTCTCCTAGAGTGATCTTTAACCTGAACATTGATAAACGGCTCATGGGCCAGAATGAAGAAATGAAGCAGTGTTTCCCATACATTATGTATTTGTGGTGGCCCGCCATGATTCAAAATTGTCTCACAAATGTAATGTGTATATATATATATATAAACACAGTATACATATATTCTTTTCCTGTTTAACATTGTAGAGTTGTGCATTGTGTCCCCTTCTTGCCCCGGTCTCTGTCTCTCACTGTGTCTATCTGTGTCTCTGTCTCTCTCTGTGTCTCTGTTTGTCTCTCTCTCTCTGTGTCTCTCTCTTTGTCTCTCTCTCTGCACTCAAATTAATGAAAAATAACATTCTTGTTCGCTTGCACTACTTGTTGAAGTCCCAATTTACACTCACATCTAACCGATACTAGGACAGGTTTGGGCTGAGCCCAACATTTTTACAACGTCTGGCTCCTCCCCGGCCAACTGACAAAAATATAATCACATTCTGTGGGAAATACTGTGCAGTTATCCTATTTTCTCAAAAGGCCTCATTGGGTAGATAAGAACACGTCTGTGCTGTAGTTGGATCTGTACTGGAGGTCATCAGTGTATGACCAATCGAGTGGACCAAAAGGTCCATCACATGTAGCCTGGTACCTCAGAAGTTGCCAATAAATACACCTCGACTCTGACCTCCTAAATACTCCTAAATAATACTCCTAAAAAATAGAACTCCACCCTTCTGATCCTTCTGCTGTACTGCCCGTGTCCCCAGGCGTCCAACAGGGCGGGGAGACGACAAGCCGGTGGCCAGTGTGCGTCCGGTCCAGGCCACGCCCGTGCCCATGATGCCCCGGCAGGTGCACGCTGGCTCCAGCTCCACCTTCCCCGTCAACTACCTGCAGAAGGCTGGCGTTTACGTGCAGAGGATCGTCACCACCACTGGTACACACACACGCCAGCACACTCTTTCTCTCTGATACACACTTGATGTAACGGCACAGCTGTGCCATGCAGTTGGATGTTGTTGACTTGGTGTGACCTGTGTTTGAACCCTCAGATATAGTGATCCCTGGAGCCAACAGCACCACCGACGTCCAGGCTCGCATCGGAGCGGGAGAGAGCATCCACGTGATCAAGGGCTCCAAAGGTCAGGAGAACATCAGTCACCACAGCACACAGCATGGCTGTGACCCATGGCCTGTCCTCTAACCCTCACTCAGCTGTGTGGTGTGAGGTGTCTTGGGCTAGCTAGGCTAACCCTAACCCTGGCTAACCCTCACTCAGCTGTGTGGTGTGAGGTGGTGTTTGGTGTCCTGGGCTAGCTAGGCTAACCCTGGCTAACCCTCACTCAGCTGTGTGGTGTGAGGTGGTGTTTGGTGTCCTGGGCTAGCTAGGCTAACCCTAACCCTGGCTAACCCTCCACCTTTGCTGCAGGTACGTACATCAGGACCAGTGACGGGAGGATCTTCGCCATCCGCTCAGGGAAGATCAGCCGGCCTGCAGATGGAGGATCAGCCTCTTCCAGAGGTACTGTTCATATCAACAGCACTCCACCACACCCTCAGATACATAAGGTATCCTGGCAGGCTAAAAAGTGTATACGGTGTGCTAGAACATGACTTACTTTATCTCGAAAGTTTCATGGGAAGTGTCCATGGGCAGCCTGGTGTCGTGTAGTTCCAACCTGTTCCTTCGTCAGATTCCCAGGGTTCCCTGCTCCACTCCAACGGCTGCTCCTCCCCCGCGGAGCAGAGCCCCAACAGCGGGCAGCGTCCGTCCCCGCCGGACAGCCCTGAGATCCTGAGAGAGCTGGGCTGCTACCCCGTGCCCCCCACCGACAGCAGCACCACGGGAAGCCACCTCCCTTCTCCTCTGGACCCAGCTCCTGCCAACACAGCCACCGGAGACACTGGAGGCAACTCACGCCATGGCCAGATGGTGGACCTCAGCCGGGGCCTGGATATCCTCATCCCCCCTCTGGATGTGCACGGCAGCAAACGCAAAGTGGCACCCGTGGGCGAGAGAGGCGGCAAACGAGGCAAGCGTGGCTCTGCAGTGTCCCGGTACCCCGGCATGTCTCTGTCTGGGGGGCTCAGCTACCCCCAGGCAGGGGGCCTGAACCCGGGATCCCTGATGGGGGCCCTGGGGCACATGAGCCACCCGATGCTCATGGGTGCTGGGGCCGGTGGGGGTGATGCTGCAGGCGGGAGCAGCAGTGGCTCCTCCTACCTCCAGAACCCGGGACACGCACTGTGTGACCTGCAGGCCATGTTCCCCACCGCAGGAACCAACTTCCTGGGCCCAGCCACAGGCAACGGACACCTGCCCTCATCCTCCTCCTCCACCTCAGCTTTCTCCTCCACCACAACCACCATGGCTTCTTTACCCCCGGCTTCCTCCTCCTCCCTCCCTCCCTACCTCCTCAACCCCAGCATGGCCGGTCTCCTGTCTGGCTTCCCCCTCACCTACAGCCAGTCCCAGCCCCGGATGTACCCAGGCTCCATGCACCTCCCAGGGGCTGGGATGCTGTCGTCAGCCACCCCCAGCTCCACAGTGTCCTCCTACCAGGCCCACTACCCCGGCTCTCCCTCCAGCCTGCTGGGGGCGGCGCTGAGCCAGCCGGACTCCTACCCCCATGATCTCGCTGCCGCCGAGAATGGAGGGAGCAGCTCGGACGATGATGTCATAGAGGTGACGGGGCAGTAAAGGGGTGGGGACCATGACGGGTGTAAATCTGATGGGGGTCACCCTCTAGGAGATGTCCCTTTGTTTGGTTCGACCCTCAAGGGAGGCCCCCTAAACACACACACACTGACACATTCTTTAAACACACATGGGCTCTCCCATGCCCTGGGTGGACACAGGACAGCAAAGCAGTACCGTGGAGCGCTTACCCAAACTACAAAATATCAAATCCTTATGCTGAATATCCAGAGTGAAGTACCTGTACACAGAGAAGACCCAGTGACCGTGATGGTCTTGGGCTTCACCAAACATGGCCTCTCCTACTTGATTGGCCTTGCATTTAAACCAATGGACATAGAGGAACTGTTGGATTATTGTCAGTTTGGAATTGTGGCACAACAATATCAACAACAAGCTTTTCCTTTAAGAGCTTCTTCTTGAGTGGTTGTTAGATATTTGACATTGTAGCATCCCCCTGTTGGAGAAGGAGGACCTTAAATGTGACATGGATGTTTTTGATCAAATACAACTAATATTGTATTATAGTTTTTTCTTTTTCTGTGTAAATGATGGTTATAATCATTCATTGTTTATATTGAAAATTTGGCTAGGTGTTCAAGGGAAAGGTTCCTAGTCAGTTGATGCGCTATTCTGATCAAGTTAAAGATGATAAACCATACCCTCTACTGGGCAATGTTACTTTTTTTGTTTTCAGAGACCTTAAAACTCAATGAATGTACTTTCCTGTCAGCCTTTGATAACAGGGTCTGGAACAAGGGTTCGGACACACTCGTTCGTTTGTATAGCCTTAAAGTGACACGGGAAAGGGTCTTGAGTGCGTTTATATCAGAAGGCTCAGCCCTCATTTTGTTAGCAGATTTCCTGAGCATCCAGACGGCGCCAAGCCTGAGGCCCAGACCACCCTGCGGCTGCTGTCCACCAACACCACAGACACCTGCTGTTTTCTTGATCAAACATGGTCACACTTCTTTTTGAGGTTGTGGTGTTCATAGTATAGGTCTCAGTGTATAGCATGGTAGAAGTACGTAGCCACCATTGTCACTGTTGTCAAAAGGAGACCAGATTCTATTTGAACACGAAGGACTGTGCTAACGGAGAGCAATGGCCTTACCCAAATGACAAGCAGCAGTGCCCCTGACAGCACTGCAGTGTAAAGTAGCTTCTCTGTACAGTCCATGTAGTTTCACAGAGCTGTAGGTGTGTCTCTTGCTGTTCCCTGTGGTCCCCAACCATGGTGTCACCTGCTGATGCCATCAGATGATTTTTTTTTTCCCCCATTCAAAAGTTCTGAGCAAAAATAACATGTTAACTATTAGTTCCAGATATAGCGACATCCGGTGTGCTTTTATTTCTGGTGATGACATCATGGTCAGTCTCTCTTGAACGTCACATGCTTTAGTTTGACTGTTGTCCTGTCAGAAACACCTGCTCTGTCAGAAACACCTGTCCAGTCAGAAACACCTGCTCTGTCAGAAACACCTGCTCAGGCTACAGTTGTGTTTCCTGTCAGGCTCATTTCCTAAACCGTTCGATGCTTTTTGCTTGATTTGGCTGAATCATTGATGGATTGGAAAATGTGGTGATATTTGGTTTCACAGTTTGGCAGATGAACTTGATTCCCATCTTGGGTCCAATCAAGTGTTCAGCCTAGCTGGGGGACCAGATTCACTGTGTTTTTGTATCCATGAGTGATTCAGACAATCAGCTCAGTTTTTCTTATGTCTTTTTTATGTAGGCGCTTCGATCATGACAACTTGGGGACGAAGACCTGCTATTTCTCTGTTGTTACTGTACGTATAATTTCAAATGTCATAAAGACTTTTTTTTCTAAGTAATGTTCTTTTATAACTTCTCAATAATGTTAACACACCTCTTGTAGTTGGTTCCTTATTTCGATGTATGGATTTACCAAAATTATTTATTTAAGATGGAAGATTAATTCATCAGTTTTTATTTTTGTACATTACACTGTTTTTTATGCTGTTCTCTTCATGATGACTGACTGAGGATGAGAACAGATATCCAGACCGCCTGGCCGTTCAGTCATCCCATGTATTTCACGTAGAGGAGAATCAAAATTGTGTTATTAATGTTATTTTAACAGAGAATAAAAACACTTCTCTTGCAGTTAGGTACATTTTTTTTAATAAAAAAAATACATGTAATGAAAAATGCATTGGTCACTACAAAAATAATTATAGCTTCAATCCAGTAATCAAGCAGCTTTGGGAACAATTGCTGCCACAGTTAACTGAATTACTTTTAGTCTTCCATAATCTATTTACATGGACACTCAACAGCATAATGTTCAAAACAAGACATTTTATAATATTCAAGTAATCATTTAAATGAGCAGAATAATTTCTACAAACAAACTGAGACATACACAGCAAGTTTGCTGGTTGCTAATGCATAAAAGGTTAATCATTTTAGGCGCTTTTACAGTAAAGTAAATCCGTTGTAACCCAACTGATTATGGTCATGTTCAGTGAAGCTGACCGGAGCCTTGATCAGGACTGGAAGCGTTTCTTGGCCATGTAAGCATCGGTCACCTGGCTCATGACGGCCAGGGCGCAGAGGGCGGGGCACAGGGCGGCCAGGTACCAGGTGTGCCCCACCACGGAGCCTGTGAACCACGCTGAACAGGTGCCCAGGAACAAGCTGGCACTGCCCAACAGGTAAACCACCAGGCCACAGGTGGCATGGTACCTCTTGAGTCTGGCGAGGGACCAGCCCTTGGCCAGAGAGGTGTAGATGAGGGGCAGGGCAGCCAGGGACTGCAGCACCACACCGCACACCGTCACCACACCCAGCAGACCGTGCCAGGAGCGGAAGTGGGGTTTGCCGTTCAGGTGCTTGTTGTAGCAGATGGCAGCCACGCCCAGGGTGGCACAGGTGGCACAGAGCCCCTGCAGGAGCCAGTGGAAGCGGCCCTTGGTTTTGTGTGGAAGCTTCCAGATCGGAGAGGTGGAGGGAGAGAACACGAGGATGGCCTCTGTCATGAGCAGTGAGAACTGATGGAAGAGAAGAACATGTTTAACTGTTGTTCTGGTTAAACTCACTCCTCTGTATACATACTGCACTGTCGAAGAGCTAGCTGTGAGGTGAGTGATCATAGACAAGGTTTTTGTGCTGTGAGAAGTGTTGACTTACAGCTAGTGTCATGAAGAAGGGATGCCAAGAGAACAAACCTGAAAAGTAAATGCCATGTCATTGTAAGAGTGGCGAGGAAAAATTTAGTCAGAGAACCACATGAATGTAGGCCTAGGCTACTAAAATTGTTTTATCAATACTTACTACTTCCTGGTCGTGAAACTACAGCAGTTAACGCCGTGAAGGCAACACATGCCAGATGAGTCAATATACCACATGTGACTCTCACATAGCCGTAGACTCGAGGCTCTGAGATGGATAACTTGGTCATATTCGTTTTCTTGACAGGTTCACGAGCCCGACGGATATCACTGCCACCCCAAATGAATTTATAATTAACCCTACATGACCCATCAACAAGAGGTAGATATAACACTAATGTTTTTACACTAACACTACGCAATAATAAAGACATATGAACAGAATACTAATTCACCAACACAGTTAACTATTAAAAACTTAACGTTACTTAAATAAGCATGTACCCAACTAAGCACTGGTCAAGTTATCCAGCTAGCGAACTGGCGTCCAGCAACTGTCGACGTATTAACGCTAGTACTGCCTGTGTTTTCCCATAGTATAATTGTCACTTCTGCGTTATAAAACTTTAACTATAACTCTGACGAAACTACACGTTGGACAGAAGTGTCATGCAGACTTACCATATCTTTACACAGAGAAAAAACTGTTAAATTGTTTTTATTAAAACGAAGAGCGGTCATAAAGTAGCTCAGACAATCCTGTGTGTTTGAATGACGACGTGACGTGGCCAGATCATTGGTCCAGGCGCGCTTGCTTCTTTGCGCAGTGCGTGTTGGGAGTTGTAGTTTCCAAACATACCTCTCAAAGCTGTCCTCTTATGCCCTGCCTCGGCTTGGCATTTGGCTACTACTCGACATGGTGGTAAACTGACTTCGTGAATTTAAAGACTTGAGGTATTTACACAACGTTATCTGTAATGTGTTGTTGTTTTACCAATAATAAAGCTTAGAAGACCTAGCTAGCTCAATGACAGCTACTGTAACCCGGTCGACACGTTTTAAACCTACGTACGTTTAGCTTCTAGGCTAGTAGTTGCTAGCTAGCTATCCTGGCTAATTTCTCAAGCCAGTTAATCGAGAAGCCTCCTGATTTAATTTGAATGTGTTTGAGATCATATGTAAAGCAAATCCGCCATCTGAATTTATCTTCCATCACAATTAGCTCTAGCTACTGTACTAGCTACTACCAGCCAGAGAGCTGGCTTGCTGAGTGATCTGGTCAGCAGTATCTCTAGCTAGTTGACTTTTATAAGGCCTTATAAGCTAAGGCTTTTATTAATGCAACAAAGCTATAATTGCTCATTTGTTTTTTTCTTTTTCTGTGTTAATTTAGAGTGGCGATAGCTAGCTATTTAGCCAGTGCCTAAATAGCTAGCTATCTAGCTAGCCGTATTCGTTTGAATAAGATGGAGGGATTCTGCAGACTACGGTGGACCTCTACCATCGTCCCCATCCTCCTGCTGCTGCTGCTTGGTGACCAGGTGCGGAGTGGCCCCGAGCTGGAACCGTACAAGATCCTCGGTGTGAGCAGGAGTGCCAGCCAGACCGACATCAAGAAGGTTTACAAACGTATGGTCAGAGAGTGGTGAGGGACACGCACATAAAGCAGAGTGGTAGAGTTTCTCCACTTCATTAATGTTGTGACTGGAATCCCTTTTCCTAGTTAGATATACCTGATCACCTTTGCTTGGTCTTGTAGGCATCCAGATAAGAACAAAGACCCTGGAGCAGAGGACATGTTCATCAAGATCACTAAGTCTTATGAGGTGAGTGGTTTATAATAGAGCCCGACCGATATATCGGCGGGACGATGTGATTGGCAGATATTAGACATTTTCCAAACCATAGGTATCGGCATTTATAATGGCCGATAAATGAATATTATTTTTTTGTTTTGTTATTGTGTTTTTGTTCAAAGGACTTTAAGTTTCATATCTTAAGTTTGTATTTTTATACATTTTATTTATCAGAACTTCTAAGGTCCCATGACATGAAATGTTCACTTTAGGAGGTTATTTAACATTAAAATGAGTCCCCCTAGCCTGCCTTTGGTCCCCAGTGGCTAGAATTTTTGATAGGTGTAAACCAAGCCCTGGGTATTCTTCTCCGTCTTTGAGAAAATGAAAGCTGAAACACTCGGTTTTGAAAATGCTGGTTTTATGATGTCATAAAACCGAATTTTACCTCCCCTTTCTATGCATTGCCCACACAGAGAATTTGTCCCACCAATGAAAAAATGAGCTACTACAACATTGGTTTTTCCTCGAGACATCATGGCTCGCAAACGACCGAAGCATGGCAGTTAGCCCCGCCTCTTTCTTCCTCAAAGTATTTGCTACAGACACAGAAACAGCACGTCCTGAGGAAAGTTCATTGTGGGACTGCTCTAGTGGCTGTAATTCTGCACTAAGGCTGAATTTCGGGAAATAAACTTCAGATACAGCATAAGGCCTATATAAAAACATCCAAAAACAGCATGTCATGGGATCGTTAATATATTTTGATGTTCCCCTGTTCTGTTGTGACAATAAAGCAAACAAGTTTATTTTTAAACTGCATTATCATATTACTTTAGTGAGGACTCTAGGACTATAAATAATAACAGGTGTCAGATGGCTTAGCGTTTAAGGAGTCGGGCTATTAATCAGAAGGTTGCCGGTTTGATTCCACAATGACGTTGTGTCCTTGGGCAAGGCACTCACCCTACTTTCCTCAGGGGAATGTCCCTTTGCTTACTGTAAGTCGCTCTGGATAAGAGAGTCTGCAAAAAATTACTAAAATGTAAACTACAAATAACTAATGTTAGGAAATAAGTTTGTTTTGTTACACATTTGTTTTAAATATATTGGCCAAATATCTGATTTTTAAATCGCCAAATATTCATATCAGTATCGGCCTTAAAAATCCTTTATCGGTCGGGCTGTAGTATATAACCATGTGGCGATACATCAAAAGGAAGCATCAATCCCTGGCACGATGAGTTTACTGTAACAACGTGTGTTTGAGGAAGTCTGCTCCCTCTAACTCCCTTGAGTCCTCAGATCCTGGCCAATCAGGATCAGTCTGCTCCCTCTAACTCCCCTGAGTCCTCAGATCCTGGCCAATCAGGATCAGTCTGCTCCCTCTAACTCCCCTGAGTC
The DNA here is from genome assembly GCF_021917145.1 of Hypomesus transpacificus. NCBI lineage: Eukaryota > Metazoa > Chordata > Actinopteri > Osmeriformes > Osmeridae > Hypomesus > Hypomesus transpacificus. The sequence continues at coordinate 2,732,301 of NC_061068.1, read as the reverse complement.
CTCAGATCCTGGCCAATCAGGATCAGTCTGCTCCCTCTAATTCCCTTGAGTCCTCAGATCCTGTCCAATGAGGAGCGCAGGTCCAACTACGACCGCTACGGCAAGATGGACGCCAGCCAGCCGATGGGCCAGCAGCCTCAGGGCTTCAGACATTTCCACGACAGTTTCTACTTCGACGAGTCCTTCTTCCACTTCCCCCGGTCGGGACGCGACTTCTCCGACAGCAAATACCTGCTGAGCCACGCCCAGTACAACAGCGAGGTGCTGGCCGACAGCTACAAGAGGCCTTACCTCATCAAGGTCACCTCCGAGTGGTGTTTCGCCTGTGTTCACATCGAGCCGGTGTGGAAGGAGACGGTTAATGAGCTGGAGGCACTGGGTAGGTCAGAGGAGAAGCTCCTCCCAGGAAGTGATGTCAAATGCTTTCTCATTACCAGTTGGATCAGACAAATTATCAGCCTCCGCGTGATTCTGTATTAATTCTTTTTATTAGCGGGATTTACCTGCATACATTAGCTAACTTCCAGTGCATGAGTTATTGATTGATTGTTGGCGTTTAGTACAACTTATAGACTCTGATACTGTCATGTCCCCATGTGTTGACCCGTCTCCCAGGCATCGGCATCGGCATCGTGGACCTGGGGTACGAGCGGCGCCTGGCCAGCCAGCTGGGGGCCCACCGGGCGCCCTCCGTCCTGGGCCTGCTCAACGGCCGCGTCACCTTCTTCCACCAGGCCGTGGTCCGCGAGAACCTCCGCCAGTTCATCCACGACCTGCTGCCCCCGAGGCAGGTGGAGAAGGTACTGGGGCAAACACCAGAGCTCTCTGGCTGTAGGGACCTTAACTACTGACTGATCACATACACCAGACCTCTCTGGCTGTAGGGACCTTAACTACTGACTGATCACATACACCAGACTTTGGATTTGATTTAGTTCATTTGCAGTTATGGGAATAAGCGTTTGGTTTCGTAGCTGTGCGTGGGATAAAACGTATAGTTGAGTATTTGACAGTATCTGTTTACAGTAAGTGACCTGTGTCTGATTGATGTCAGTGACGTCTTATCTTGGTGCCTCAGTCAAAAAAACGTTTTATTAAAAGGATTATTTAATCGTAGTTTTTGTATTCTCTATCCCCATTCCCAGATCACAGATGAGAACTCTGAGGCGTTCCTGGGTGGCTGGCGCGTGGAGAACAAGCCCAGCGTGCTACTGTTTGACCAGGTTCCTGCTGTGTCCCTTATGTACAAGGTGAGAACCACAACATCCCAGGACACGCCCCCCACTGACTCACCTATGAGTCACTTTGTTTACTGTCATGGCATGCTGAGGGATTTGTGCATGGAGGAAGACATGATATACATGGAAGCAAAAGCTGTGGCGTGAGCCAGAGTAATATCTCCTCTCCTCCTCCCTTCTCTTCTCCTCTAACCGTCTCCTCTAACCCTCCCCTCCCCAGCTCACAGCGTTTGCCTTCAGGGACTACGTGCGTTTTGGCTACGTAGACCAGGGTTTGACCCAGACGTCCCGCCTGCTGCGCCAGTTCAACATCAACACCTACGCCCCCACCATGCTGCTGTTCAAGGAAAATACAGAGAAACCTTCTGACATCATCCAGGTCAGCACACTCACACAGTCTCACTCACACAGTCTCACACACACACACACACACACCATCTCTCCATCCTTTTTTTCATCCGGCCCTCTCCTCTCCCCCAGGCCAGAGGGATGAAGAGGCAGATTATGGATGAGTTTGTCTCCAACAACAAGTTTCTGCAGGTGCCCCGGCTGCTCAACCAGAAGCTGTTTGATGAACTCTGTCCCATCAAGCAGTTCCACAGGCGCAGGAAGTAAGAGTCAGGGTTCACTGGTCCCTAATTAAATATGATTTTGCCTTTTAAACATAAGATAAATATTTGTTTCTTTTATTTGGTGAGTTTGTGAGGAAAGGATTCAAACGGCTACCTCCTTAATCTACCATCTCACTCGTCCACATTTCCTGTTCCTGTGCGACGCTGATGTCCTTCCCCCCCTCCCCAGGTTCTGTGTCCTGCTGATCACCGGGGAGGAGCCGACGTTCGTCCCAGGGAATGAGGCCTTCCTGGCGTTTGCGGCGGCCAACTCTAAAGAAGTGCTCCGCTTTGCCTATGTGCACCAGCGCCAGCAGCAGGCGCTCTGCCAGGTGCTGCTCAACAACCAGGCCTCTCTGACACCTCAGGTCAGCTAGCTCACCACCCCATACACACACACTCCCTACGCACACACACATTCACTACACACACACACACACACACTATTGGTTGAGTTTTTACACCAAATGCGATTGGTCCATGTCCAACAGGTGGTAATGCTTGAGAGGCGGAGCCAGACAGGCAGGGTGATGTATCGCTCTGTGATTGGCGGTTGGAACGGCAGCGAGGAGGACAAGCTCCGCCTCCAGGATCAGCTGGAGCTCCTGCAGAGAGACCCCGCCTACCTGAGCTATGACACCACGCTACCCCAGCTCAACAACGAGCTAGCCCCGGTGAGTACGCGCACACTCACTCACACACACACCACACACTCACTCACACACACTCAGTCACTCACTCACTTACTGACTGACACAGACCCATCTGGGAAGGGTCCCCAGTCTTTTGCAGTAAAACCAATGAAGGGTTAATGTGTGAAATCCTCCAAAAACTCCATCCCTCCCTTCTCCCTGCCTCTTCCAGGTGTTCCTCATCCAGTGGATGTACACAGCTTCAGATTACTTCCTTCAGATCTATGATGACTTGCTGTACTCCAATTGGTAATACTATCATGTTTACTGAGAATCCATGTGGATGCGTAGTAATATCTCTAATCAAACTGGGGGAAATGTGTCATGTTGTCAATATACCAAGGATGTAAATCAACCAAATAGATTTTGAGGTTGGAAATCTATAAAAAAAAAAAGAATAAACTGTTATTTAATATATATTTATTGATCTTTAGAATTTTTTTCAACATCTACATTTTGTCAGGAGAGAGATGATGCCTATCCTGTCCCTGATCTTCTCTGCTCTGTTCATCCTGTTTGGAACTGTCATCATCCAAGCGTTCAGGTGAGACCTTGTCAGCTCCTGTTGTGACTGTCGACGGTAGAAGGGTGACAGTAAATAAGAGTTAAGATGGATGTAATCTCTCTCCCCTGGATGTGCAGTGACTCTGGTGAGGACAAGCCCCAGAAACCCATGGCCAAGGAGCCCCCCAAGACTGAGGGTTCCTCGGAAGCTCCCCCCAGACACCACACCTCCAGGTAGCCCTCAGACACCACACCTCCAGGCAGCCCCCAGACACCACACCCCAGGTAGCCCTCAGACACCTCCAGGTAGCCCCCAGACACCACACCCCAGGTAGCCCCCAGACACCACAGGTAGCCCCCAGACACCACAGGTAGCCCCCAGACACCTCCAGGTAGCCCCCAGACACCTCACCTCCAGGTAGCCCCCAGACACCTCCAGGTAGCCCCCAGACACCACACCTCCAGGTAGCCCCCAGACACCTTACCTCCAGGTAGCCCCCAGACACCTCACCTCCAGGTAGCCCCCAGACACCTCACCTCCAGGTAGCCCCCAGACACCACTCCTCCAGGTAGCCCCAGACAACTCACCTCCAGGTAGCCCCCAGACACCTCACCTCCAGGTAGCCCCCAGACACCTCCAGGTAGCCCCCAGACACCACACCTCCAGCTAACCCCCAGACACCTCCAGGTAGCCCCCAGACACCTCACCTCAAGGTAGCCCCCAGACACCTCAGGTAGCCCCCAGACACCTCCAGGTAGCCCCCAGACACCTCCAGGTAGCCCCCAGACACCACACCTCCAGGTAGCCCCCAGACACCTCTGGTAGCCCCCAGACACCTCCAGGTAGCCCCCAGACACCTCCAGGTAGCCCCCAGACACCTCACCTCCAGGTAGCCCCCAGACAACTCACCTCCAGGTAGCCCCCAGACATCTCACCTCCAGGTAGCCCCCAGACAATTCACCTCCAGGTAGCCCCCAGACAATTCACCTCCAGGTAGCCCCCAGACATCTCACCTCCAGGTAGCCCCCAGACACCTCACCTCCAGGTAGCCCCCAGACACCTCACCTCCAGGTAGCCCCCAGACACCTCACCTCCAGGTAGCCCCCAGACACCTCACCTCCAGGTAGCCCCCAGCCATCTCAAGGTAGCCCCCAGACACCTCCAGGTAGCCCCCGGACACCTCCAGGTAGCCCCCGGACACCTCCAGGTAGCCCCCGGACAACTCCAGGTAGCCCCCAGACACCTCCAGACACCTCCAGGTAGCCCCCGGACACCTCCAGGTAGCCCCCAGACACCTCCAGGTAGCCCCCAGACACCTTCAGGTAGACCCCAGACACCTTCAGGTAGACCCCAGACACCTCCAGGTAGCCCCCAGACAACTCACCTCCAGGTAGCCCCCAGACAACTCACCTCCAGGTAGCCCTAGACACCTCCAGGTAGCCCCCAGACACCTCCAGGTAGCCCCCAGACACCTCACCTCCAGGTAGCCCCCAGACAACTCACCTCCAAGTAGCCCCCGGACAACTCACGTCCAGGTAGCCCCAGACACCTCCAGGTAGCCCCCAGACACCTCCAGGTAGCAAGACAGAGGGAATATTGTCAGTATTATCAAGAGGGCTTAGTTTTGGGGTGTTTATCTTAGTCTTTCTATTGTAAACTGCTGTCACCATACTGTCAAGCTGGACAGTTCCCCTCAGCATGCTGTTGTGTTTCCTCTTGATAACTCTCCTCCCTTCCTTCCTTCTCTCTCTTTCTCTTTCTCCCTGTTTTTCCAGTCGTCCCCCAAAGAAGGACTTTGTGGAGGTGACGGAGCTGACTGACATCACCTACAGCAGTAACCTGGTGAAGCTGCGGCCCGGCCACATCAATGTGGTGCTGGTGCTCTCCAACGCCTCCAAGAACGCCCTGCTCAAGAAGTACGCCAAGGAGGTGTTCTCCTTCTCTGGGTGAGGCCTGACACAGACACACCCTCACACAGGGCTCGCAACTAGCTTTTTCTCTCACTGTCCCAGTACTGTCCCGAAGTGCAAAATTAACAGTCCCAAACTGAACTTGACCTGTCCCAAAATTGTTGTGTTTTGCATTTTGACGTTCTGACATGGGTCTAGGTTTAAGTAATCCATACAGCCGTGGGGCTTGTCATCATATTAACTATTTTCTGTTTGTAATTGTTGAGAGCTACTTGCAAGTAGAAGTGTCATAGTTCTGTGCCTTTTGGACAATAAACTCAGTTGATCAAGTGAAACTCAGCACCTCAGTTGTTCGCTCCACCCCTGACGCTGTTTCCTCCTTCAGGACTCCCACGCTGCACTTCTCCTTCCTGAATGCCGACAAGCACCACTCCTGGCTGCCCTCGCTGCTGAGCCGCTCCCCGAACAGGGCGCGGGGCCACGGTGAGGAGGACGAGGAGGAGGAGGAGGAGGAGGGGAGCAACGCCACACCCAGACGGCCCAGAGACTACACCGGCCACGTGCTCGCCCTCAACGGCCACAAGAAGTACTTCTGCCTGTTCCGGCCCGTGTTCACCGGGGAGGCGGGTGAGGGCCTGGCCTACACCGGGGGATCCTCCCGCAGAGAGTCCCGCTCACGCTCCCGGTCCCGGTCAAGGGAGGAAGGGGGAAGGGCGGGAAGGGCCACCAGCCTGGAGGTGCAGCACAAGCTGGACCGGCTGGGTCTGTGGATGGAGAGGCTGGTTGAGGGAACTCTGCCCAGGCTGCATGTGCTGGCCTGGCCCAGCCTGGAGGACCATCCTGCCACCTGAGACCCTGACCCTAACCCCACACATCACCTCCACCTGATACCCCACCCATCACCTCCACCTGAAACACCAACCCCCCACTACCTCCACCTGAAACCCTGACCCCACCTCCACCAGATACCCACCAGTAGTGAGCTGCTCTCTCCAGCTTCCTGTCCTGCTGTTCTGCATGGGCCTCACAGGTCTGAAGGGTACATGGTAGAGTCCTACCTGCGTGCCAACCTCTACACATCAGGCTTCTCTCTTCAAACCTGTCTGTAGATAAAGGGCAGGGGACAAGGCTAGTAAACAGCTTCAGTCTGTTGAGATGTGGCCTCCTGGAGCTGCAGGCTTCATTACAACCTGGTGACCAGACACCTTCCGTTGTGTGCTGAATTTCAGGAAATGTGACTTTCCAACTTAACTGATTTGAATCTAGCCCTTACAATGCCTTCATGTTAGCAAAGGGAGACGGATCTTAGTAATGGTACAATGAGGGAGATCTCTGACAACAGCATAGGCAACCGTTTAATATATAACATAGGGTGCAGGCAGGTGGTGTCCTGTCACTGCACACTGACTGATGCTGGTTGGTGTCTCTGGGCTTGACTGCTACTGCTGCACTGATGCTGGTTAGTGTCTCTGGGCTTGACTGCTGCACTGATGCTGGATAGTGTCTCTGGGCTTGACTGCTGCACTGATGCTGGTTAGTGTCTCTGGGCTTGACTGATGCACTGATGCTGGTTAGTGTCTCTGGGCTTGACTGCTGCACTGATGCTGGTTAGTGTCTCTGGGCTTGACTGCTGCACTGATGCTGGTTAGTGTCTCTGGGCTTGACTGCTACTGCTGCACTGATGCTGGTTAGTGTCTCTGGGCTTGACTGCTGCACTGATGCTGGTTAGTGTCTCTGGGCTTGACTGCTGCACTGATGCTGGTTAGTGTCTCTGGGCTTGACTGCTGCACTGATGCTGGTTAGTGTCTCTGGGCTTCAGGGATGTGAACCCGCTGCACTGTTATGCACTGACTCTGTCTGGAGCTGTTCAGAGTGTAAAGGTCACTTTTCAATCAATGTAGGTTGCCAGGTTGCTTGCAAAAAAATCCTCCCAATTCTCAGATTACCATTTTCTGAGTGAAGGGGTGATTTGGGAGAATTGTGAACTAAATTGTAAAAGTTTAACAAGATTATTTAAAATAATAAAACCTGGCAACTTGACTGTGATTGAACTGGGACAAGTTCTGCTCAGACCTAGCTATCAGGCTGGATCTCAACAGCGTTTTGTTTTTATTTCTTCAGAATATGTTTTCTGTTATCATGTCTTAATCAGACTAGATGGTTCCATCTCCCAATATCTTTGAATTTTTTCACTCATCCTTCATTTCCAGCCAGTGCTCTTAACCACTACGTATCTTAATGCATGGAAGATTAGCAGAACTTTACGGTACACTATTCGTTATACTAGCTGACGCTGTTAATAAATAGGTAAAATGCCTCTTTTATCCACTGTCTTTACTGAATGATTTGCTGCTTACTAAATGGATACACAATATCTGTCTCATTATCATGTTAATGGACGGTTACTGGACCTTCAACATCTTTGAAAACAAAACTGTCAGGTTTGAAATGTTGTGTTGAAAGGGGAAATTATCGGTAGCAAGTCAATTTTTGAAAACGTCTGCGTAAGGTATATTTATGAAGTTGTCGATAATATAGAATAAAGTGTTGTAAGATATTTATTTCTTGTTTTTCATGTGCTTCTTAACACAAATAAAATTAAGTTGATTTAAATTGTTCTTTCGTTTGGATTCGCACTACAGGTTTGACTTACTACTTCGTTACCATGGAGACAAACTGCCGAGGGAGAGAACTGGAGCAGGACTAAAACACGTTACAAACCAAAGCTACAGTCAACAAATACAACTCAAGGAAATGATTCATGAACATAAAACCGTAACATTATTAACCGACAACCATCAAAGCACATATCTGAATATACACAAATAATTCTCAAATTCACACTGAGTTAGGTCAAGTTAGCTTTAAGTGGTTTCCTTAGCACCATTCTAGTTGCTACCTGTAACATTTAGCTCAAGTGATTAAAGATTCTATCCATTCCAAATATAAATAAAATCTAAATATAAAACCAATTAAAAAGTACATTATGTTATTGACAATATATGACTTAATGCTGCATCATTAGATAAATAGTCATACGTTTATATAAATTTATATTTTTGTAAATATAAATTCCAATATTTGTGGGATGCCATGCCTGATGCCATATCTGACCATGACAGGATGAATTACTGAGGCTATAGGTCTATGGCAGGATGAATTACTGAGGCTATAGGTCTATGGCAGGATGAATTACTGAGGCTACAGGTGTATGACAGGTGTGTAACAGGACAGGTGTACAGTCAGAACTCCTTGGGGGTTTCTTTCTTCATCTTCAGGTCTTCTGGGCCAAACGAGAGGGGCAGGAGGTCTTTCACCCGCGTCTCCAGGAAGGAGCCATCAGGCTTGGACATGTACACCTCCCAGTCCGTCCCAAACTAGCAAGGGAGACAGAGGTCAGGGGTCAGAGAGAATCAGATTACTGGAGGTCAGGGGTCAGAGGGAATCAGATTATTGGACGTCAGGGACGAGAGAGAATCAGATTACTGGACGTCAGGGACGAGAGAGAATCAGATTACTGGAGGTCAGGGGTCAGAGGGAATCAGATTATTGGACGTCAGGGACGAGAGAGAATCAGATTACTGGACGTCAGGGACGAGAGAGAATCAGATTACTGGAGGTCAGAGGGAATCAGATTACTGGAGGTCAGGGAGAATCAGATTACTGGAGGTCAGGGGTACGGTGGCCCTGAAGTGCAAATGACACCCCCTAATATGAGTACATCCCCCAAATGAAAATATTCCCCCCCAATACGAGTCAACTCCCCCCAAATCGGATGACTTGTTCACCTCCCCCCAATACAAAAACGCGCTCCCCCTCCAATACGAGTCAACTCCCCCCAAATCGGATGACTTGTTCACCTCCCCCCAATACAAAAACGCGCTCCCCCAAATGGAAAACGACATTACATTAACTCAAAAACACATTACATTAACTCTGAACGGAAAGGGTAGGTACTACACTTTAGCGCTGATTGGATGCAGTAGGCTAACTGACAAGAAATAAGAAATTGATTGACAGAAGTACAAAATGCAATAGCCTGACAGAGTTACGTGCACCAGAACATTTATTTGGGTATCGAAGCATGTAGCATAGGCTATGTATGCAAAAGCATAAATTGCAGTGTTAAACGTAAACATCGATAGCCAAACAACTAGTCCAAGTAACTCATTATCAGTCATTATCATGAACTTAATCGTTTTGATTGGAAGGAAAGAGGAAACATTAATGTTTACAATTCAGAGTCATTACACTACTCTTTATTTTAATCAGGGTAATTCCTATGAAATAATCTTAGATCTGCTGTTAACGTTTCACAATATGTAGCCTATGCGCACGCTAAAAACGCAGTTGAAGGAAGCAGGACTTTTCAGAAGAAAAAACTAATAGTCCACTACAGAAGAATGAAATGCCACAATGACAGAGTAACGTGGACCAGGATAGTTGTTTGGCTATCGATTTTTACATTTAACTCGAAATACTTTTGCCTAAGTAGCCTACTATTTGCTACATTCTTCTATAGCCAAACACATGTTCTGGTGCACGTAACTCTGCCAGGCTATTGCATTTTGTACTTCTGTCGATCAATTTCTTATTTCTTGTTAGTTAGCCTACTGCATCCAATCAGCGCTAAAGTGTAGTACCTACCCTTTCCGTTCAGAGTTAATGTAATGTGTTTTTGAGATAATGTAATGTCGTTTTCCATTTGGGGAGCGCGTTTTTGTATTGGGGGGAGGTGAACAAGTCATCCGATTTGGGGGGAGTTGACTCTATTGGGGGGGAACAGGTTTTTGTATTGGGGGGAGGTGAACAAGTCATCCGTTTTGGGGGGAGTTGACTCGTATTGGGGGGTAGTATTTTCATTTGGTGGATGTACTCATATTAGGGGGTGTGGTTTGCACTTCAGGGCCACCGTACAGGGGTCAGAGAGAATCAGATTACCAGAGGTCAGGGGGTCAGAGAGAATCAGATTACTGGAGGTCAGTGGTCAGGGAGATTCAGATTACTGGAGGTCAGTGGTCAGGGAGATTCAGATTACTGGAGGTCAGGGAGAATCAGATTACTGGAGGTCAGGGAGAATCAGATTACTGGAGGTCAGTGGTCAGGGAGATTCAGATTACTGGAGGTCAGGGAGAATCAGATTACTGGAGGTCAGGGGTCAGGGAGATTCAGATTACTGGAGGTCAGTGGTCAGAGAGGTCCAGACTCGGACTGACCTCGCTCATGAACTGTCGGCAGCCTCCGCAGGGGGAGATGAACTGGTCTTGAAGATCGCTGTAAACACACAAATGTCTCGTCACAGCATCCGAAGGAGATGAACTCTGACCTGGACTTATTTCAGACATGTTTATAGTTTTATTGAGAAATGTCACATTTCTGCATCACCACCAGGGAGAAGCATTAGAAAGGTTGAGATGTGGATTCTGGATTAGACCTGAGCACTTGAATATCAGCGATGTCATTTGACAGAGTTTTCGATTCCATAATTAATGTCACAGTTGTTCTAACACACGTAGTAAAAGTAATATAACTTTTAAATATTCAATAATAATGAAAACATTGTTCTTTACTAAAGTGTTGGCCCCTGGACCTGTACCTGGCAATGGCTATTGCTTTGAAGTTCCTGTAGCCCTCTGAGACAGCTTTAGAGATGGCGTTCCTCTCTGCACAAACTCCCAGGTTGTGACAGGAGTTCTCCACATTACACCCTGACAGGAACATAAAGCAGTCATCCAAGCCTTGCTGAGTCGAGTGTTGTCTTTCAGTTAATATAGTCTTTGGTTTGTTCCTCCTCACCTCCCCCACAGAGACCCAGTAACTGAGATCCTCATGTCAATATCACAATCAAGATTATTACTGTCATCCCTCCACATTCTCCCTCTTTGTCTTAACGTTACATGTTTTTTTCCCTGAAACACGACAGCAATGTTTTTAGCTATCAGGAAGTGGTTTCTAAAGCGAGGAGGTCAGGTGTGGTTGTTGACACACTTGCAGTGTGACCTGGACAGGATTGAGTCATGATGGAAATGTCCCTGTAATGCAAGGTTGTTGAAATCTACATTCAGAGATTTACAGATCCTATTTTTCAAAAATATTCTCCCAATGACAGCCAAATTTGAAGCAACATATAATACAAGTATAAAAAATGTATTAGTAAATGTATTTTGGGTAAATTATTTAGTGATTGGTTAACAAACTTAACATTGATTAACATTCATTTATTTCAAACCATGAAACAAGATTTCTGTTAACAGTGATAAATGTTATGTGAATTTTTTTTTTCTGAAATCTTGTCTCAAGTCCAAAGTGATGACATACTGTAGGCCTGCTGTTGGTAATCAGTAACTTGTTTCTGAACTGAGTCAGATGTGATCATTGATCTTGTGTGCTTCTACGCTGCACAGCGGAATCCAGAAGTATCTTGTTTAAAACAGAACTTAAAAAAAACGTCTAGTTATATTTTGTTTTCAGATGACGATATAAGGGATTATTTCCGTCTTTAGTTCTCTATTGATGACTTTTGTCAGTCTCGTCAGTGGAATCAATAAAATCCTGTCCTGTTAAGAATAGTAAATAAGTAAATAACTTATAATAACAAAAACAAAATGTTTGTCTAGTGGTTATCTCGGAACAGACATTGATTTAATTTCAACATAGAAAAAGAGAGCATGCATAGTGACATATAATCATGTTTTATAATATTACATATAGCAACTTCATACATTTAAGGGAGCATTTCACAAAAATGTAACGCCAGTGCTGCCATCTCACCTGTGAACACGGAGCCATCGGGAGTCAGGAGGGCTGCTCCCACCCTGAAGCTGCTGTAGGGGCAGTAGGCAAACTGTCTGGCCTCCAGGGACCGAGCCACCAGCCCCTCCTTCACCCCCACCTGGGGCCCTCTGGCCTCCAGGGACCGAGCCACCAGCCCCTCCTTCACCCCCACCTGGGGCCCTCTGGCTGGGCAGGCTATCCTCACACCCTGGGCCTTGGCCTGGGGCATCACATCCAGGTCTCCCATAGCGGCTGTTAGACTATGTGGTTCTCCTGAATGTGAGACTGTGTGTGTTTGTGAGCGTATGTGTGCTTGTTTTGGTTGAATGAGTTCAGTTCCTGTAACCGGGAACAGTGTTGGGGGAGTTGCTGTTTTTTTCCGGCCAATCGTGTTGGCTTTGATGTCCGCCCCTAACTCCCACATTGTTATCGCCTGGCAAGGGATGTTGTTGGGGGGGGGGGGGGGGGGGGGGGGGGGTGAACATTGCATGCTGAACAATACTCTGTTGGGGGGGGTGAACATGCTGAACAGCACTCTGTGACCATCCAAATAGCTTAATCATCATCCCCTTCATGTATAAAGTTCACCAAGCCAGGCTTGCTGTGCGTGGGGAAAATACACACTGATACATGGACTGATTAGCTGCACGTGTGACTTACAGAACATTAATCTTTATTGCTTTCATAAAGCTTCTGCAGTCTGAAGAGGCATGTGTCTCTCCAGAGGGAGCAGCAGCTCCTGCAGTCTGAGGAGGCGTGTGTCTCTCCAGAGGGAGCAGCAGCTCCTGCAGTCTGAGGAGGCGTGTGTCTCTCCAGAGGGAGCAGCAGCTCCTGCAGTCTGAAGAGGCATGTGTCTCTCCAGAGGGAGCAGCAGCTCCTGCAGTCTGAGGAGGCGTGTGTCTCTCCAGAGGGAGCAGCAGCTCCTGCAGTCTGAGGAGGCATGTGTCCCTATAGAGGGAGCAGCAGCTCCTGCAGTCTGAGGAGGCATGTGTCTCTCCAGAGGGAGCAGCAGCTCCTGCAGTCTGAGGAGGCATGTGTCTCTCCAGAAGGAGCAGCAGCTCCTGCAGTCTGAGGAGGCATGTGTCTCTCCAGAGGGAGCAGCAGCTCCTGCAGTCTGAGGAGGCGTGTGTCTCTCCAGTTGAGCTCACAACAGATGGCGTCGTGGATTACAAAATATATATAGAAAGAAGTATAGGTAGTATAACACATGAATATTTGAACATTTTATAAAAAAAAAAGAATATCCCCAACAGTGCGTTGAATAAGGTCCATTGATATACAGATTTTTTTATTTAATAAAATCCTCGTTTTTTTTTCCCGTATGTTTTTCAGAGGAGGAAAGGTCAGTACAGTACATTCTCCTAATAAACAGCTTTTGATCATGTTGACCTCATGTTAATAAACATCTGATCATGTTGACCACATGTTAATTGTTTAATTTAAAAGTTACTGGACACTTCACAGCAGCCAACTAATATGGTGGTCTTTACAGTGTTGGCAACTTGTTCCTTGCTGAAGTCATTTCCTGGTAGCATGTTAGCAGGGTGGCTTGTTAGCATGGTGGGATGGTGGCAGTGCCCACTAGCTGTTGTTCTGGATGATCCAGTTAATCCATTGGGCGTAGTTCCTGACCTTGGTGTACACGCCGGGGAAGTATGGGTTAGCACAGCTGATGCCCCAAGAGACGATGCCCTCAAAGTTTCCGTTGCAGATGAGAGGCCCTCCTGAGTCGCCCTGAGGGGCACAAGTCACAACAAACACAAGCTGACCGCAAGAACAATCATCTGTTTTAAAGATATGCTTTTAGTCTTTTTGTTCAGAGACAGTCGAGCAGAACCGGCCTCAGTCTGGTATCTAGCTGCGAGAGCAAGCCCAAGAACAGTTATCTGAAGTGGACAAATGCAGCTGTAATTATACTTTGACGATGGAGTCAGTCGTTTTTTTTTTAAACTGTAAAATTGCACTACTGAAACCGACATCGGCCACTTCAGATGGTTCACTACTTGCTCTTCTGGTTCTACCCATTGGCACTTATTTGCTTTTCACAATGTATGCTTCAAGTTTTGGCTACCTGCAATGTTTGGGGCTGTCTCATTCTTTATGATCCTTGACCTATGCACTTTTTGTAAAGCTCTCTCTTGGAAGTCATTTTGGATGAAAGCGTCTGCTAAATGAATACATGTAAATGTTCACAGTCAGCTTTCAGGTTCAGCTGGTTCCCAGTCAGCTTTCAGGTTCAGCTGGTTCCCAGTCAGCTTTCAGGTTCAGCTGGTTCCCAGTCAGCCTTCAGGCTCAGCTGGTTCCCAGTCAGCCTTCAGGCTCAGCTGGTTCACAGTCAGCCTTCAGGTTCAGCTGGTTATCAGTCAGCCTTCAGGTTCAGCTGGTTCCCAGTCAGCCTTCAGGCTCAGCTGGTTCCCAGTCAGCCTTCAGGCTCAGCTGGTTATCAGTCAGCCTTCAGGTTCAGCTGGTTCACAGTCAGCCTTCAGGTTCAGCTGGTTCCCAGTCAGCCTTCAGGCTCAGCTGGTTCACAGTCAGCCTTCAGGTTCAGCTGGTTCACAGTCAGCCTTCAGGTTCAGCTGGTTATCAGTCAGCCTTCAGGTTCAGCTGGTTCCCAGTCAGCCTTCAGGCTCAGCTGGTTCCCAGTCAGCCTTCAGGCTCAGCTGGTTATCAGTCAGCCTTCAGGTTCAGCTGGTTCACAGTCAGCCTTCAGGCAGCTCTAGGAAATTCTGACTCGGCAGCATCACAAAGACCATCACAGCTGCCAGATCAGCACCGACTAAACCCTCTCCAACAACCAAACCACCTTTCGTTCCCACAGACATGATGTAGAGCGTCTGGCTCACCTGACAGGAGTCCTTGCCGCCGTAGCGGGAGCCGGCACACAGCATGTTGTCTGTGATCCTGAAGTAGTAGTAGTACTGGCAGCTGAGGATCACGTCCACGTCCACGGCCCTCAGCGCGGGGGGCAGGAAGTTGTTGTAGAGCTGCGTCACGCCCCAGCCGCTCACTGTGCACCATGTGCTGCTGCTCAGCGGCGGCGTGTTGACGTCCGGGAGGCTGGCGGGGGCCACGTAGCTGTTCAGGGTGGCAGGCCGGCTGAGCTGGGGGGGGGGGGGGGGGGGAGGGGTGAGTGACCACTGCGTAAAACACCATCAGGCCACTGACGTATTAACTTCATCCAACCCAAAAGTCAGATTCTAGTTAATAACCTTGGACGTTTTAAATATTTTACTTTGAATTGTAGATTTCTGATCTAATTTAGGTTTGGAGAATTCAGAACAGGCAGTACTTCAAGTTTGCACATCTTATCTAGCTAACCCTAACCCTTATCTGTGCATCTAACACCTGTAAACTCACCTTGAGCAGCATGATGTCGTTGTCGAAGGTCCGGTAATTGTACATGTAGTAGACCAGGACAATGGTGACGTTGAACTCCTGCTCAACGCCTTCCACACGGGTCAGACTGTGCTCACTCAACACCACCTGGATCAGGTAGTTTCTGTGTGTGTGAAAAGGGGGAGGAAAGGGGGGTTGACCACCAATCTGGCAACCTACATCTGTCCATCAGTCTGTGTATGAAAATAAAACATAATGGTCGAATTTAATATGTTGATTTTAAGATCCAGATGAAAGAAGCAGAAGTTGTGTCTCAGAGATTATGGAGCTTTTTCAAATCAAGAGAAACATGACATGTTGCAGCTCAGAGCCAGTAAGATGAAAAAGATTTAAAACACTGTCATCAGCCAACTCCTCACTTTTGATCATTATTATGATAATTACCAGAATCAAGGCAGAGGTGATTTTAAAAGTTAAAAAGTGATGGGCCCCTACAAGTCAATTCACACTCTAACCTGCACGCTGATCCTGCTGCAGTACTTACGGTCTCCAGCAGTGGGCAGCAGACACCACCCACTGGGGGTGGATGAGCGTGCCTCCACAGAAGTGGTTCTTGTTGTACTGGAGGGAGGCCTGGTAGGGGATGGAGTACGGCTCCACCTCCTTACCCCCGATGATCCGCTGGCCCTGCCCTCCTGGGGGGGAAGGTGATCAATGAGACATCAGTTATTCAGCTTCTCCTGAGGTGTTTTCATGGTTAATAGAAACACTGTTGTTCTGTTGTTGTTTACCTCTGATGCTGAGGAGAGCCAGGAAGAGCAGAGACAGTTGTAGGACTGGAGACATGATCATCTGGTCTCTGGAGAGGTAGAGAGTAAAGGCTGAACAGTCAAACACTTTCATTTATACAGAAATGTTAACTCATGTAAATATGAACTTTTGTTGATTCTCAAGAAGTATTTATATCTGTATTTCCAGCTCCAATCAGAGCCCTAAATATATACACTATATATACACTATACTACAGGAACCAGTCCTCTATATATACACTATACTACAGGACCCAGCCTACACTATACTATAGGACCCAGCCTACAATATACTACAGGACCCAGCCCTATATATATACACTATACTACAGGACCCAGCCTACACTATACTACAGGGCCCAGCCCTATATATATACACTATACTACAGGACCCAGCCCTATATATATACACTATACCACAGGACCCATCCCATGTTGAGAACTATTTTCACCCCTGAATGAACTTTTATAATCCTGCAACCAAAACCTAATCTGTGCTCAATCAACAAACATTTAAGTACATATCCTAACTGTAACCAGCTGATTGTCTGTAAATCCTCCAGCAAGGGCCAAAATCATTGACATATATACACGTGGACATTTCAGCTAAATTAACCCATAAACTGAACATGGATCAACATTTGAAACATTCATGTCCTCCTTTTACTCATAAACTTTATTTATCAATCTCAATAAACGTCCATGATTTATGAGTATTAATCAATGACTCTACAAGTGAGTAGATGAGCATATCCAGACATCATGTCATCAACAGAATAGTAACCACCCATAAAGCCATTTCTCCACCCATATAAGTATTAATCACAAATAGTAGAAAAGCAGAAAAACTAACTAATCATGTCTCACTTAAAAGCTCCCTCTAAAAGCGTTGACTTACAGACTCACCTTCTTAAAGATGTACCAATAGTTAACCGAGCCGTGCACTATAATCAGGATCCGTCTTTCTATCGGAGACACACTCACTCTCTCACCTCCCAAACCCAGACACCAGGGACCCTGCCCCTGCTTTTATACTGTCACCATATCTGCTCTTTTCTATACTGTCTCTCCCATTGTCCACCACATGACTGTTCTGATAAACAGAAAAGAGAGATGGAGTGAGAGAGAGATAGACAAAGCTGTGACTGACCTAGTACCTCACAAAAGAAAAACCATCTACCCTCTTTATTACATTCCCTCTTTCTTCTCTAGCTTATCTTACAGTGGAGTACAGATATTCATGCTTCCTCTATGAGTGGGAAGAAAGTGAATCTCAAGGGAGGTGAAATCCTATCCGTCGTTAATACTGAGGGGATAGCCATCCTGAACAAGTATCTCCAGACGTGCTGTTGTTGTGCTCTAGTCTTATATGATCGTTTGTTGGCTGCTAACTAGTTGTGGGACAAAAGTTTCAGGGATTAGATTGATTGCTTTGGGTTTTTGTATCTTGGTTTTGCGCCAACTTGTGATTTAATATGGAGGAAAGAATTGGTGAGCAGTGTGTCCCCAGTCCCATCCGACCCTGTCTCCTGTCTGAGCATGTCTAGCAACGAGATAGCAACGCCGTGTCACAGGAAGTAAAGCAGCCCATCACTGATAGCAACGCCGTGTCACAGGAAGTAAAGCAGCCCATCACTGATAGCAACGCCGTGTCACAGGAAGTAAAGCAGCCCATCACTGATAGCAACGCCGTGTCACAGGAAGTAAAGCAGCCCATCACTGATAGCAACGCCGTGTCACAGGAAGTAAAGCAGCCCATCACCGATAGCAACGCCGTGTCACAGGAAGTAAAGCAGCCCATCACTGATAGCAATGCCGTGTCACAGGAAGTAAAGCAGCCCATCACTGATAGCAACGCCGTGTCACAGGAAGTAAAGCAGCCCATCACTGATAGCAAGGCAGTGACACAGGAAGTAAAGCAGCCCATCACTGATAGCAACGCCGTGTCACAGGAAGTAAAGCAGCCCATCACTGATAGCAACGCCGTGTCACAGGAAGTAAAGCAGCCCATCACTGATAGCAACGCCGTGTCACAGGAAGTAAAGCAGCCCATCACTGATAGCAACGCCGTGTCACAGGAAGTGAAGCAGCCCATCACTGATAGCAACGCCGTGTCGCAGGAAGTAAAGCAGCCCATCACTGATAGCAACGCCGTGTCACAGGAAGTAAAGCAGCCCATCACTGATAGCAACGCCGTGTCACAGGAAGTAAAGCAGCCCATCACTGATAGCAACGCCGTGTCACAGGAAGTAAAGCAGCCCATCACTGATAGCAACGCCGTGTCACAGGAAGTAAAGCAGCCCATCACTGATAGCAACGCCGTGTCACAGGAAGTAAAGCAGCCCATCACTGATAGCAACGCCGTGTCACAGGAAGTAAAGCAGCCCATCACTGATAGCAATGCCGTGTCACAGGAAGTAAAGCAGCCCATCACTGATAGCAACGCCGTGTCACAGGAAGTAAAGCAGCCCATCACTGATAGCAACGCAGTGTCACAGGAAGTAAAGCAGCCCATCACTGATAGCAATGCCGTGTCACAGGAAGTAAAGCAGCCCATCACTGATAGCAATGCCGTGTCACAGGAAGTAAAGCAGCCCATCACTGATAGCAATGCCGTGTCACAGGAAGTAAAGCAGCCCATCACTGATAGCAACGCCGTGTCACAGGAAGTAAAGCAGCCCATCACTGATAGCAACGCCGTGTCACAGGAAGTAAAGCAGCCCATCACTGATAGCAACGCCATGTCACAGGAAGTAAAGCAGCCCATCACTGATAGCAACGCCGTGTCACAGGAAGTAAAGCAGCCCATCACTGATAGCAATGCCGTGTCACAGGAAGTAAAGCAGCCCATCACTGATAGCAACGCCGTGTCACAGGAAGTAAAGCAGCCCATCACTGATAGCAACGCAGTGTCACAGGAAGTAAAGCAGCCCATCACTGATAGCAATGCCGTGTCACAGGAAGTAAAGCAGCCCATCACTGATAGCAACGCCGTGTCACAGGAAGTAAAGCAGCCCATCACTGATAGCAACGCAGTGTCACAGGAAGTAAAGCAGCCCATCACTGATAGCAATGCCGTGTCACAGGAAGTAAAGCAGCCCATCACTGATAGCAATGCCGTGTCACAGGAAGTAAAGCAGCCCATCACTGATAGCAATGCCGTGTCACAGGAAGTAAAGCAGCCCATCACTGATAGCAACGCCGTGTCACAGGAAGTAAAGCAGCCTATCACTGATAGCAACGCCGTGTCACAGGAAGTAAAGCAGCCCATCACTGATAGCAACGCCGTGTCACAGGAAGTAAAGCAGCCCATCACTGATAGCAACGCCATGTCACAGGAAGTAAAGCAGCCCATCACTGATAGCAACGCCGTGTCACAGGAAGTAAAGCAGCCCATCACTGATAGCAATGCCGTGTCACAGGAAGTAAAGCAGCCCATCACTGATAGCAACGCCGTGTCACAGGAAGTAAAGCAGCCCATCACCTTTAGCAACGCAGTGTCACAGGAAGTAAAGCAGCCCATCACTGATAGCAATGCCGTGTCACAGGAAGTAAAGCAGCCCATCACTGATAGCAATGCCGTGTCACAGGAAGTAAAGCAGCCCATCACTGATAGCAATGCCGTGTCACAGGAAGTAAAGCAGCCCATCACTGATAGCAACGCCGTGTCACAGGAAGTAAAGCAGCCTATCACTGATAGCAACGCCGTGTCACAGGAAGTAAAGCTCCATCACTGATAGCAACGCCGTGTCACAGGAAGTGAAGCAGCCCATCACTGATAGCAACGCCGTGTCACAGGAAGTAAAGCAGCCCATCACTGATAGCAACGCCGTGTCACAGGAAGTAAAGCAGCCCATCACTGATAGCAACGCCGTGTCACAGGAAGTGAAGCAGCCCATCACTGATAGCAACGCCGTGTCACAGGAAGTAAAGCAGCCCATCACTGATAGCAACGCCGTGTCACAGGAAGTAAAGCAGCCCATCACTGATAGCAACGCCGTGTCACAGGAAGTAAAGCAGCCCATCACTGATAGCAACGCCGTGTCACAGGAAGTAAAGCAGCCCATCACTGATAGCAACGCCGTGTCACAGGAAGTAAAGCAGCCCATCACTGATAGCAACGCCGTGTCACAGGAAGTAAAGCAGCCCATCACTGATAGCAACGCCGTGTCACAGGAAGTAAAGCAGCCCATCACTGATAGCAACGCCGTGTCACAGGAAGTAAAGCAGCCCATCACTGATAGCAACGCCGTGTCACAGGAAGTGAAGCAGCCCATCACTGATAGCAACGCCGTGTCACAGGAAGTAAAGCAGCCCATCACTGATAGCAACGCCGTGTCACAGGAAGTAAAGCAGCCCATCACTGATAGCAACGCCGTGTCACAGGAAGTAAAGCAGCCCATCACTGATAGCAACGCCGTGTCACAGGAAGTAAAGCAGCCCATCACTGATAGCAACGCCGTGTCACAGGAAGTAAAGCAGCCCATCACTGATAGCAACACCGTGTCACAGGAAGTAAAGCAGCCCATCACTGATAGCAATGCCGTGTCACAGGAAGTAAAGCAGCCCATCACTGATAGCAACGCCGTGTAACAGGAAGTAAAGCAGCCCATCACTGATAGCAACGCAGTGTCACAGGAAGTAAAGCAGCCCATCACTGATAGCAATGCCGTGTCACAGGAAGTAAAGCAGCCCATCACTGATAGCAATGCCGTGTCACAGGAAGTAAAGCAGCCCATCACTGATAGCAATGCCGTGTCACAGGAAGTAAAGCAGCCCATCACTGATAGCAACGCCGTGTCACAGGAAGTAAAGCAGCCCATCACTGATAGCAACGCCGTGTCACAGGAAGTAAAGCAGCCCATCACTGATAGCAACGCCGTGTCACAGGAAGTAAAGCAGCCCATCACTGATAGCAACGCCGTGTCACAGGAAGTGAAGCAGCCCATCACTGATAGCAACGCCGTGTCACAGGAAGTAAAGCAGCCCATCACTGATAGCAACGCCGTGTCACAGGAAGTAAAGCAGCCCATCACTGATAGCAACGCCGTGTCACAGGAAGTAAAGCAGCCCATCACTGATAGCAACGCCGTGTCACAGGAAGTAAAGCAGCCCATCACTGATAGCAACGCCGTGTCACAGGAAGTAAAGCAGCCCATCACTGATAGCAACGCCGTGTCACAGGAAGTAAAGCAGCCCATCACTGATAGCAATGCCGTGTCACAGGAAGTAAAGCAGCCCATCACTGATAGCAACGCCGTGTCACAGGAAGTAAAGCAGCCCATCACTGATAGCAACGCCGTGTCACAGGAAGTGAAGCAGCCCATCACTGATAGCAACGCCGTGTCACAGGAAGTAAAGCAGCCCATCACTGATAGCAACGCCGTGTCACAGGAAGTAAAGCAGCCCATCACTGATAGCAACGCCGTGTCACAGGAAGTAAAGCAGCCCATCACTGATAGCAACGCCGTGTCACAGGAAGTAAAGCAGCCCATCACTGATAGCAACGCCGTGTCACAGGAAGTAAAGCAGCCCATCACTGATAGCAACACCGTGTCACAGGAAGTAAAGCAGCCCATCACTGATAGCAATGCCGTGTCACAGGAAGTAAAGCAGCCCATCACTGATAGCAACGCCGTGTCACAGGAAGTAAAGCAGCCCATCACTGATAGCAACGCAGTGTCACAGGAAGTAAAGCAGCCCATCACTGATAGCAATGCCGTGTCACAGGAAGTAAAGCAGCCCATCACTGATAGCAATGCCGTGTCACAGGAAGTAAAGCAGCCCATCACTGATAGCAATGCCGTGTCACAGGAAGTAAAGCAGCCCATCACTGATAGCAACGCCGTGTCACAGGAAGTAAAGCAGCCCATCACTGATAGCAACGCCGTGTCACAGGAAGTAAAGCAGCCCATCACTGATAGCAACGCCGTGTCACAGGAAGTAAAGCAGCCCATCACTGATAGCAACGCCGTGTCACAGGAAGTAAAGCAGCCCATCACTGATAGCAACGCCGTGTCACAGGAAGTGAAGCAGCCCATCACTGATAGCAACGCCGTGTCACAGGAAGTAAAGCAGCCCATCACTGATAGCAACGCCGTGTCACAGGAAGTAAAGCAGCCCATCACTGATAGCAACGCCGTGTCACAGGAAGTAAAGCAGCCCATCACTGATAGCAACGCCGTGTCACAGGAAGTAAAGCAGCCCATCACTGATAGCAACGCCGTGTCACAGGAAGTAAAGCAGCCCATCACTGATAGCAACACCGTGTCACAGGAAGTAAAGCAGCCCATCACTGATAGCAATGCCGTGTCACAGGAAGTAAAGCAGCCCATCACTGATAGCAACGCCGTGTAACAGGAAGTAAAGCAGCCCATCACTGATAGCAACGCAGTGTCACAGGAAGTAAAGCAGCCCATCACTGATAGCAATGCCGTGTCACAGGAAGTAAAGCAGCCCATCACTGATAGCAATGCCGTGTCACAGGAAGTAAAGCAGCCCATCACTGATAGCAATGCCGTGTCACAGGAAGTAAAGCAGCCCATCACTGATAGCAACGCCGTGTCACAGGAAGTAAAGCAGCCCATCACTGATAGCAACGCCGTGTCACAGGAAGTAAAGCAGCCCATCACTGATAGCAACGCCGTGTCACAGGAAGTGAAGCAGCCCATCACTGATAGCAACGCCGTGTCACAGGAAGTAAAGCAGCCCATCACTGATAGCAACGCCGTGTCACAGGAAGTAAAGCAGCCCATCACTGATAGCAACGCCGTGTCACAGGAAGTAAAGCAGCCCATCACTGATAGCAACGCCGTGTCACAGGAAGTAAAGCAGCCCATCACTGATAGCAACGCCGTGTCACAGGAAGTAAAGCAGCCCATCACTGATAGCAACGCCGTGTCACAGGAAGTAAAGCAGCCCATCACTGATAGCAATGCCGTGTCACAGGAAGTAAAGCAGCCCATCACTGATAGCAACGCCGTGTCACAGGAAGTAAAGCAGCCCATCACTGATAGCAACGCCGTGTCACAGGAAGTGAAGCAGCCCATCACTGATAGCAACGCCGTGTCACAGGAAGTAAAGCAGCCCATCACTGATAGCAACGCCGTGTCACAGGAAGTAAAGCAGCCCATCACTGATAGCAACGCCGTGTCACAGGAAGTAAAGCAGCCCATCACTGATAGCAACGCCGTGTCACAGGAAGTAAAGCAGCCCATCACTGATAGCAACGCCGTGTCACAGGAAGTAAAGCAGCCCATCACTGATAGCAACACCGTGTCACAGGAAGTAAAGCAGCCCATCACTGATAGCAATGCCGTGTCACAGGAAGTAAAGCAGCCCATCACTGATAGCAACGCCGTGTCACAGGAAGTAAAGCAGCCCATCACTGATAGCAACGCAGTGTCACAGGAAGTAAAGCAGCCCATCACTGATAGCAATGCCGTGTCACAGGAAGTAAAGCAGCCCATCACTGATAGCAATGCCGTGTCACAGGAAGTAAAGCAGCCCATCACTGATAGCAATGCCGTGTCACAGGAAGTAAAGCAGCCCATCACTGATAGCAACGCCGTGTCACAGGAAGTAAAGCAGCCCATCACTGATAGCAACGCCGTGTCACAGGAAGTAAAGCAGCCCATCACTGATAGCAACGCCGTGTCACAGGAAGTGAAGCAGCCCATCACTGATAGCAACGCCGTGTCACAGGAAGTAAAGCAGCCCATCACTGATAGCAACGCCGTGTCACAGGAAGTAAAGCAGCCCATCACTGATAGCAACGCCGTGTCACAGGAAGCCATGAGGAGCCAGACTCCTGCCATTCAGCTGCTCCTAAACGTAGGACAAAGAGAGGCCAACAGAGATCCTCTACTGAGGATGTGTGAGGGGTGAGTCGTTACTCCTTCTTACATGTTAGGAAGAATTCCTGTGGAGTGCTTTTGTATCAGTCCAGTTACCACAAGGAGCACCGATCATTCCACCAGTTGAAACATATACAGAAACAGAACTGTGATATTGATTTGTACATACAGGTTTCTTAGCTGGTTTGTCTCCTCAATGCACCTTGTTAGTTTTTAATAACCCCCTCCTTCATACACACACACGCTCACACGCGCGCGCACACACACACGGGCACACACAAAGCTTTGTCTGCTTGCCGATGACACAGAGCATGGTATAGAGAAGAGTGAGTGTGGCGCTGTGGGTGTTACCATGGCAACGCCGTAAGGGCCCTCTGACAGAGGGTCAGGAATGGGAGGGTGTGTGTGTGTGTGTGTGTGTGGGTGTGTGTGTGTTTGAGTGTGTGGGTGTGTGGGTGGGTGTGTGTGTGTGTGTGTGTGTGTGTGGGTGTGCATGTCTGGACTTGAATAAAGGTGCACTTTGTTGGGGAATCTCAATCCTTTACTGTTGAGATGAAAATCATTTTTTTCAGTGGATCCTGTAGAGTGAAATCATGGTTTTGGATGAAACGTGATGATGTGGATTGTGATCAGACAGGAGAGTGGGTCAGCCTCAAGCAGCCAGACAGTCACTTCTGCTGTAGGACACTGTCGTCCTCCTGGTCCCTGGGCGCTTAGCTTAGCCTTCAGACAAATGCTCTCTGCTAGCATGCTGGTCCTCCTGTGTCTCTGCCTGGTCATTGAGCTTCCGGCTGCCAACTGTGAGTATTCCCCAGACTGGTTCACATGTTTATAGAATAATGATTTGCTTGGCTTCTAACTTACGTAATGGTATTATTATATTAGGCGTAGTACATGTTTGTATTGACAATGAGGTCATTGACAGTGTAAATTTGCTGACATTGGCAGATAGGCTTTTGAAAGCTCCAATGCAGACATCTCAAATCAATTTCTATCGCTTAAGCATTATGCCAAAAAATCTATGTTACGAATACAAACAACAGATATAGACACACATTGTCATCACCATCATTACAGCCTGACAACTGACAAGAATCACTGAATATTTTAATTGTGACTTTGCGGAATAAACATGACTGAGCTTTTAATTCCTCTTGTCTCTAAACTTCTTTCTTTCATGTTGTCTGTAGCCTGGGGGAAAGTAGTTTGTGGTTGTTGTCTGTAGCCTGGGGGAAAGTAGTTTGTGGTTGCGTAACGCGGCGAGGGCAAACCCTCTCCAGTGTTCTGGGATGTGACAGAGACAGAAGGTCAGGTCATGTAGGATTCTCTTCATTACAGCCAACCCATGGAGATGACACAATGGCCAATGGTCAATGGCCGTGAAAAAGCATGAATACGCCATCCTATCATGTGGTCCTACAGCATTTTACAACACAGTCGACACGCTTCTGGGTTTTCCTGTTCAGCGTTCAGTTGTTTGTGATTAATAAGTTTCGAACTGCAACTGAAGTGAAAGCTTAATGACCTAGGCTGCGACCGACTTCTCTCAAGCCTGATTCTATCTCCATAAAAACATATACAAAAACATACATTTGATATGGACGTTTCATTGGAATTCACTTGTTGAGTCTCTAAAGCACATATCGCTCAAAGGAAACACTGTCCAACCTCCCAAACCTTACTCCGCACTTTCTCACCCTTGACATCGGCGGTCAGTAATGACACTGTTTTTCTTTCCATGCAGGCCAGAACCTGGGGCAGGGAAGCCAGAACCTGGGGCAGGGAAGCCAGAACCTGGGGCAGGGAGGCCAGAGCCTGGGGCAGGGGCGAGTGGTTGGAGGATCCCCCCCCGCCCCACTCTCCCTGAGGTACATGGTGTCGCTCCAGAGCTCCCAAGGACAACACTTCTGTGGAGGCTCACTGGTCCACAAGTACTGGGTGCTGACCGCGGCTCACTGCAACATTGGGTATGTTTGCTACTCAACAGGTACTGGTGTGCAAGAGAGGGTGGTGAGGATTTTGGTCTCTGCTCTCAATTTGATTGGATGTTTGGACACAGTCAGGGAAAGCCACTCTCCTTGTCGCCTTGTTGAGAATTGGTGTTGCATTGGTAGAACACAGTTGTTTTCAAGCCAGTCATCGAGTGGAAAATTTATGTCAAAACAGATGTCAAAACAGGTGTACTTTCTGGGAATTTCTTCAGTGATGAACTGAACGTGTGAAGTGAATGGAGAGGGATGAACGACTCCTAGAAGCTATGTTGACCTGATACTTGATAATCATGCATGTAAACACACAACTCCCCACTGCAGAGGAGGGATGTTGCCACAGATGTCTTCATGTTGCTGGGTCATGTTGTGTCAGACAGCAAGCTGTGGGGGGGCAGCAGGAAGCAGGTGGGCTGGCAGGTGACCTTGCTGTGTCGTTGTGGAGTGTGTTACAGGTGACTGCAGGAAGCAGGACTCAGATACTGTCATTCTGTCCAAGTTCTCACACAAGGCCCCCTTTGTGCCCCCTCAGATACACACAAACACTCACACACACTTGTGCTACTCATCCACCAGTTTGCACCGATTGTGATTCCCAACACAATTCATGGTAATATATTCTGTTGTGGGGGGGGGGGGGGGGGACCTAGGGTTGAAATGGGTAGAATATACCTTGGGAATGTTTGTCCTTGGGGGTAATGGCAACCTATTTGGTTGTCCAACCTGCTATTTGGACAAAAATTTGCAGTGTTTCCCGGCGTGTCCTCAGGCCAGAGCACATGATGGTGGTGGCAGCAGACCGTGCTCTGGGCAGCTACCAGGGGATGGAGCAGTACTCCAAAGCCCACACGCTCATCCCTCACCCGCTCTACAACAGGAGCACCAACAACGCAGACATCATGCTCATCAAGGTACACTGCAGAATACTGCTGCCTCACTCTCCCACAAGCTCTCTGTCTCTATGCTTACAATGAAAAAGGTTTTTAGCCAAACGGCTAATTTGCAACCCCAGTCCCTGGTCAAACTCCACTAGCCGCTTCAAAATGAAGCGGCTAGTGGAGTAAAGTGGTGACAGCTCTTTGCTTGAAGCAGCTAGTGGAGTGAAGTGGTGCCATCAGCTCTGTGCTTCCTTGCAGCTGCGAGTGCCGATGGTGCTGAACAGCTTGGTGTCCCTGGCCCCGCTCCCACGCCAGGGCTGGGCTGTGGCAGCAGGGAGGGTGTGTCGGGTGTCTGGGTGGGGCCACACCAGCCCAGAGGGCGGCCATACACCCCCCACCCTCCAAACTGTTAAGCTTCCCATCGTCTCCACGGCTACATGTAACGGCAGCGAGTCTTTTAACGGGAGTATCACGGCTAACATGATCTGTGCTGGGTCCAAATCTGGAGGCCGCGATGCCTGCAAGGTACGGTCCTGGGCTTACTGCCCGGCCCACTGACATTCAGCAGGACTCGGAAATGGATACTAAAGTAGCTCCTTTATGAAAGATATACTTACTTTTGGATTCCCTAAGTGTGGTGTGTTTTGATGTATTTGCGGTGCAGTCTTTAGACAACTTTTGAAGCGTAGAACCCACGTTTGTGTGTCAAATATGCTTCTGTAACGAGCATGCTTACATCTCTTTGCCTGTCTGTCTGTCTGCCTGCTGGCTGCCTGTCTGCCTATCTGCCTGTCAGCCTGTCTGTCTGCCTGTCTGCATACTTACATCTCTTTCTGAGAGCTTTCTAAACTCTGTCTCCAAAACCACTTACCTCACCTGGCACTCCTAACACTAGTGAACTTTCCATGAGACAGACCTCAGTACTGAGGGATGGGCGGGGCCTTGTCATTCCAGGGAGACTCCGGAGGACCGCTGGTGTGCGAGGGGCGTGTCTATGGCGTTGTCTCCTGGGGCAATGGCTGTGGGGATGCCAGGTTTCCAGGAGTCTACACAGCGGTGTCCAAGTTCCGCCACTGGATCGACAGAACCATCTACACCCAGTACACACGCTGCATGAAGTATTAATGTACTCCACACACACACATACAGCACCTCCCATCACTGTTTCCAAAACCACCCCAGTAGTTCAACTTTGCTCAGCTTTCCATGGGACAATCCCAGTAAAGAGGAGGGGGTATGACACTCCTGAGAAGCATGTCAGAGATGGCAAAAGCACACACATCCTTCACTCAAGTAGTACAGATACTCATGTTTAAAAAGACTGGTAACTGGACCTCACATCATATTATAATACATGAATACAACAAAACACTATGGACACAGGAATCCTTTTTACCTGGTTACTGGTTACCTTTTAAGATTTCAACCTTCCGAACTTTTTTTCAAAAACTATTTTCGCAAATATTTTTTCAACCTTTTGAAACTCTCAGTGAAGAGAGGAGAAGACAGGAGAGAAGAAGAGAGAAGCCTAAAACAGAGCATATTAAACTGATAGTCTGTGTTAAGTCATTCTCATCTGTCTCTCTGAATCAGCAGAGCTCAACTACAGTGAGAAAAACCACCTACTTGTGTTGAAAATATTTAAAAATGTTTCCAAAGCTAAATCAAATATGTTTTATTAGTTAGATGTTCTTTATCTTTTAAACAACAAATCAAAAATAGTTGTGATTTTTATCGGTTTGATTTGAAATATTATACCATTATTTAATATTAATAAATTGCCACATTTTTTATCTTTGTGAATTTTCAGCTTGGTTCTAAACTGAAAAGATTTATTAGAATCATTAAGGGTTCACTCACTGCCCTGATGTCATGATCATCATGACTGCACAACCTAACAGTATCACACCAAGAATATATAAACAGCTTCTATTATGAATGGGATACCAGACTACATGCTACAAAGTGCTGTCGTAATGGTGTTACACAGTAGTGCTACATTGATATAGAAAAGTGTTGTGAGTGTCTGTGTGGAAGAGAGAGGGAGAAAGAGAGAAAAGGAAAGGGAGATAGAGAGGGGGGGAGAGAGAGGAAGAGAGAGGGAGAGAGGGAGAAAAGGAAAGGGAGATAGAGAGGGGGGGAGAGAGAGGAAGAGAGAGGGAGAGAGGGAGAAAAGGAAAGGGAGATAGAGAGGGGGAGAGAGAGGGAGAGTGAGAGAGAGAGAGAGAGAGAGAGAGAGAGAGAGAGAGAGAGAGAGAAAGAGAGAGAGAGAGCGAGTGAGAGCGAGTGAGAGCGAGTGAGAGCGAGAGAGAGAGAGAGAGAGAGAGAGAGAGAGAGAGAGAGAGAGAGAGAGAGAGAGAGAGAGAGAGAGAGAAGGAAGGATGGAGGCCTTATACCTCTCCACCTGAAGCTCCATGAGAACAGGGTGTGTCCCAGCTGTACCTAAGGTGAGAACAGGGGCGTGTCCACACTGGCTCCTGTACAGGTGTCTCGTTTCATCATCTTTGACATGGCTCTGTAAGAAGATCTCTGGAGACAGAGACTGTGAGAAACTATATTTAGGGATGAACACCCGATCTCTTATATGTCATGTAAAGCCCATCACGCTACACCTGCTCCTACACAAAGGAGCCCAGAGGGGCCGTAAGAAGGAGACACTCTGATTTCTGCAACGGCTTCAGCCAAAATCTTTAATTGAACTGTTGTTCCTGCTGGGGTCTGACAGGAGTGTGACCACCTGGACAACCTGTTCCGTGTGAGTGGGCTACACTGGGCCTGACTAGGCTACTGTTCTGTCACCAGGTGAAACTACATCAACACTAAATGCCCAACATTGGATGTTCAGCTTCTCCCAAGAACTACTGTGAGATCATCAGTGAGAGACACCACCCTCTGTCACTGCTGACCGCATGTGCATGGAGCTGGGGCACTGAACACTGCCCTAACCCTGTGCATGGAGATGTGGCACTGAACACTGCCCTAACCCTAACCCTGTGTATGGAGCTGGGGCACTGAACACTGCCCTAACCCTGTGTATGGAGCTGGGGCACTGAACACTGCCCTAACCCTGTGCATGGAGCTGGGGCACTGAACACTGCCCTAACCCTAACCCTGTGCATGGAGCTGGGGCACTGAACACTGCCCTAACCCTAACCCTGTGCATGGAGCTGGGGCACTGAACACTGCCCTAACCCTAACCCTGTGCATGGAGCTGGGGCACTGAACACTGCAAGTTTCAAGAGTCATCCTATTCTGTTTTTACTCAGCCTGTGTTTAAAACCTTAAAAACTTCACTGAGTGAATCAGATGAGGTTGAGGAGAGTGACGACATAGTCACACTGCTCCATCTCTCCTTTTCTACCACTCCTTTCTATTTGATCCCAGACCCTTCCCATACTCATCTATATTGTCTCAACCCTCAGGAGAAGAAATAACAAAAATTAAGCTATCGTGGATAACAGGTGCACGTTTAAATTGACTTGGGAATTGGAAGGTATTCGCTGGTGTCTCAAATAAGTCATGTCTTAACCTGAGAAAATACTGCCATCATCTGGCTAGGCGTCATGCGTATTCTCATCGGTCCATGGAACAGCGGTTTATGGCTTCTCAGAGGAGAACATCGGGACCATACCATGTTGCCTACATTCCAAAACATTATTTCCACCAACAGATATATTTAGTTAGAGATCAAATCTGAGTTTGGGTTCCCCAATTTCAGTTTGGCCATTCCCAGTCTTTATTGGTAATCACGGAATGTTCCTGCAAAAATACGAAAAAAATTAAATTTGTCGACACGTTAATGGCTAGAAAAATACCAGATCCTGGCGAGTGGAACATCCAGCCAGCCCGAGGACAACTGGATGTTTCTCTGGGCTGCACCAGAAAAGCCCCGGCTCGCCCGCGTGACGCGCTCTCTCCCCAGGTCTCCCTGGGATCCGTGTTTTGCATCGCTCCCCAATTTGCATTTCTCACTCAGATTTTCCGAGCGACGATCCAGCCGCTCGAAATCAACGGGCGTATCACGGCTGTTCTACATGCGACTTCATTTCCAAAGATATAAGCACAGAAACCTTTGGAAATCTTGAATAATGTTGCCGAATCTTGGCGAAGGGGGAAATTGAAGAAATTCTTTTTAATCACGTTTTGTTGCGCATCAACGGAGACACGTGCCTTCGAGGTAAACAGAAAGGGCTCGCTAGATCGTGTCAGCACGTTCTATTTTTTTCTCTGGTTTATTTACCACAAAAGGGCTAGACGTCAACCATCTATTTGCCTTTGTGCGCCTTGGTATTAAAGACGCCGTTGGAAATGTCGGAAGTGCTGCCTTTCAACGAAGAAAAAATGAGTCATTATGGAAATGAGGGCGACGAGGGACACCTTTCCTTCACCTGTCGCCTTCAAGACACCAACAACTTCTTCAGTGGCTCACAGAATGGCAAACGCCCGCCGAAACTCGGACAAATAGGCAGGAGCAAACGGGGTAACTATAACTATCATGTTTTCATGATGGTATTTTCAATGTCTGTATGGACCATATGGATGTAGGACCACTCAGATGAAACCCTACACCTTCACCTTACACAGCCAACCACAGTTTGGCGAAATGACGCAAAAATCTGTTTTTCTGATAATATATGTAAACTATGGCTTACACGAATTCTATTCGCAATGCAACATCAATTGAATGCGCAGTGCGTGCGTGCAATTGCCTCCAAATGCGAATGATGCCCAAGTCGTGCTGACTACCTCCCTATAACAAATGCATGGTTGCTGCAAATTAGTTAATGTCAATCTATGAATATGAAAAATGCAACCTATTATTGAGCGCCATACAATCGTTTTTCAAGTGCGTGTGGGCTCACATGCATGTTTGTGTGTGTCGTGCATGACTAATGACACATCTCAAAGAATTTACTCAAGTGTATTACAGATAACTGTCCTAAGGTTTGGTCCTTGTACAGTAAACCCCCCCACACACACAACTCCACACACACACACCCCACACACACATACAGCCCCCTCACACACACAGGGTTATCATGGCGTGTGAAAACTAACTTGCTGACTTGGCTCAGCTCCTCATGACCTTTAACCCTAACCTTTTCTCCTGCCACTCACAGTTGTGATCGAGGACGAGAACGTTGACGACACACAGAAAAATGGAACAGAGAAGACCCCTCCAGAGGCTTAAACCATGACCCCCCCTCCCCATCCTCACACATTTTCTTAAACCATTACCCCCCCCCCCCCCCTCCATCACACACACGCACACACACTCCCTGAAAATACATAATTTTTTATTCAATATTAACAGTTTTAATCCAAAGACACTGTATATAAGCACTTTCATGCGGCAGCAGACCTCCCGGTTGTGACGGTAGCCTGGTAGAGCAGGTAGGAGGAGCTGGCCTGGTAGAGCAGGTAGGAGGAGGTGGCCTGGTAGAGCAGGTGGGAGGAGGTGGCCTGGTAGAGCAGGTAGGAGGAGTGGCCTGGTAGAGCAGGTGGGAGGAGGTGGCCTGGTAGAGCAGGTAGGAGGAGGTGGCCTGGTAGAGCAGGTAGGAGGAGGTGGCCTGGTAGAGCAGGTGGGAGCAGGTGGACTGGTAGAGCAGGTAGGAGGAGGTGGCCTGGTAGAGCAGGTAGGAGGAGCTGGCCTGGTAGAGCAGGTAGGAGGAGGTGGCCTGGTAGAGCAGGTGGGAGGAGGTGGCCTGGTAGAGCAGGTAGGAGGAGGTGGCCTGGTAGAGCAGGTGGGAGGAGGTGGCCTGGTAGAGCAGGTAGGAGGAGGTGGCCTGGTAGAGCAGGTAGGAGGAGGTGGCCTGGTAGAGCAGGTAGGAGGAGCTGGCCTGGTAGAGCAGGTAGGAGGAGGTGGCCTGGTAGAGCAGGTGGGAGGAGGTGGCCTGGTAGAGCAGGTAGGAGGAGCTGGCCTGGTAGAGCAGGTAGGAGGAGGTGGCCTGGTAGAGCAGGTGGGAGGAGGTGGCCTGGTAGAGCAGGTAGGAGGAGTGGCCTGGTAGAGCAGGTGGGAGGAGGTGGCCTGGTAGAGCAGGTAGGAGGAGTGGCCTGGTAGAGCAGGTGGGAGGAGGTGGCCTGGTAGAGCAGGTAGGAGGAGGTGGCCTGGTAGAGCAGGTAGGAGGAGGTGGCCTGGTAGAGCAGGTGGGAGCAGGTGGACTGGTAGAGCAGGTAGGAGGAGGTGGCCTGGTAGAGCAGGTGGGAGGAGCTGGCCTGGTAGAGCAGGTGGGAGGAGGTGGCCTGGTAGAGCAGGTGGGAGGAGGTGGCCTGGTAGAGCAAGTGGGAGGAGGAGGCCTGGTAGAGCAGGTAGGAGGAGGTGGCCTGGTAGAGCAGGTGGGAGGAGGAGGCCTGGTAGAGCAGGTAGGAGGAGCGGAGGGATACCCGGGTGGGCGCCTCATCCATGTTGTTTCCAAACACCTCCAGAACACCTGAAGAACACCTGAAGAACACAGAGGAAAGGCTTCCTGCAGCGGGGGGAAACTCAGCTACAATAGTCAGGGAGAGGATAGATAGGATATGAAACGTTCGATACTAAAGCACACACTAAATCAAATCATGTTACCATGTTTTTCTGCCCTTGAGTTTGACGAGTGCAATTAAATACGACATAACCAAGTTTGTAAATATTGAAACAGTAGCCCACATTTCCTTGCACAAGTGGAAAACAGAAAAATGGTTAGTCACAAGCCGTCTGTATAGAAGACAATATTTATTGATCCTTGGGATACATCTTTTTGCAGTGCTCAAGGTCTGAGAGCGTGTGTTTGTTATGTAGAGAATGAAAGTGGATTTTCCTTTTTTTACTGATGAATTTTGATGTTGCCTGAGTGTTTTGTTACCATCCTGTAGAGTGGTTTATATACTGTACATCAGGATGGTTTATATTCTGTACGTCAGGATGGTTTATATACTGTACATCAGGATGGTTTATATTCTGTACATCAGGATGGTTTATATTCTGTACGTCAGGATGGTTTATATTCTGTACGTCAGGATGGTTTATATTCTGTACATCAGGATGGTAAGCTTCCAAGGCCAAGGCCTGGACTGAAACTGATACACCCTGTTCATAAAACTATTTATATTGCATTGCATATTATCGTGTGTGCCAAATATCATGGGGAGATATACCTGCAACTTGTTCTTTTGTGCTTTCTATACATTTACTGTACACTTTATTTGTTTGGGGGCGTTGCCATTTTTCAGGGCTCTTTCTTAACACACTAAAGTACCAGCTCATGCATGGCAAATTAGTGGGATCAGGCATGCACAGCAAAGCGTTGTGAAAACCTTGTGTTTGAAACACCTCGTATACAGCTTTGAATGACAAACCTCGAGATCAGTCTTAATACTGAGTACTGTACCTATTCACTTATTTGTACAGTAGCCTAATACCTTGAAATAAAGAATCTGAAGACGTTATTTTACAGTTTACAGTGTTCATTGTGGTCCGCACTGCATGCTGATGTCTCCCAAATGCTGAGAAAAAAACCATGAAATGGAAAGACAGGGAAGAATGGAAGGAAATCAGACTCCATGTGAATGATATAAACCCCATCCTTGTTCCCCAGACTGGCAGCTTGTGTGTGACAGCAAGAGGGGGCGAGTCAGCAGGTTTCTCTGTGACAAACATGAATTCCTGTTTCTACAAAGAAGAAACAAAAAATGATTTGACTGGAGGAATAAGGTTGTCATGACAGGATATTGAGTTAACAAAATGTACAAATTGGTGTTGGCTCTCGCCATAGAGTCCTTCATAGTTAATGTGAGGTCATGTATGTAGACCTGCATCTCTGACGTCTCACTCTTCAGGCCCACAAAGCGTCTTCCATTTTCCTGTTCCAAAGGAAAAAGAGTCAAGGCGTTTCCAGCTCCTGCTGTGAACTGCAATCTCAGCCCCTCTCTCCTCCTCTCTTTAACTCCGCGCTGCACCCTGACCTGCAGCGCTGCACCCTGACCTGCAGCCCAGGGAAGCATGATGAGACCTGACGTTCTGCTCGGCTCTGGAGACTGAATGGTTCATGTGATGTGATTCATGTGATCTGTCAGAGTAAGCTGCGCCCACCAAGATACCAGGAACATACTCACAGTAGTCCTTGTCCTGCTGTAGATACCAGGAACACTGTCTCTCACAGTAGTCCTCTTCCTCCTGTAGATACCAGGGACACTATCTCTCACAGTAGTCCTCTTCCTCCTGTAGATACCAGGAACACTGTCTCTCACAGTAGTCCTCTTCCTCCTGTAGATACCAGGGACACTGTCTCTCACAGTAGTCCTCTTCCTCCTGTAGATACCAGGAACACTGTCTCTCACAGTAGTCCTCTTCCTGCTGTAGATACCAGGAACACTGTCTCTCACAGTAGTCCTCTTCCTCCTGTAGATACCAGGAACACTGTCTCTCACAGTAGTCCTCTTCCTGCTGTAGATACCAGGAACACTGTCTCTCACAGTAGTCCTCTTCCTGCTGTAGATACCAGGAACATTCTGTCTCTCACAGTAGCCCTCTTCCTCCTGTAGATACCAGGAACACTGTCTCTCACAGTAGTCCTCTTCCTCCTGTAGATACCAGGAACACTGTCTCTCACATTAGTCCTCTTCCTGCTGTAGATACCAGGAACACTGTCTCTCACATTAGTCCTCTTCCTGCTGTAGATACCAGGGACACTGTCTCTCACAGTAGTCCTCTTCCTCCTGTAGATACCAGGAACACTGTCTCTCACAGTAGTCCTCTTGCTCCTGTAGATACCAGGAACACTGTCTCTCACATTAGTCCTCTTCCTCCTGTAGATACCAGGAACATTCTGTCTCTCACAGTAGCCCTCTTCCTCCTGTAGATACCAGGAACACTGTCTCTCACAGTAGTCCTCTTCCTCCTGTAGATACCAGGAACACTGTCTCTCACATTAGTTCTCTTCCTGCTGTAGATACCAGGAACACTGTCTCTCACAGTAGCCCTCTTCCTGCTGTAGATACCAGGAACACTCTCTCACAGTAGTCCTCTTCCTGCTGTAGATACCAGGAACACTGTCTCTCACAGTAGTCCTCTTCCTACTGTAGATACCAGGAACACTGTCTCTCACAGTAGTCCTCTTCCTCCTGTAGATACCAGGAACACTGTCTCTCACAGTAGTCCTCTTCCTCCTGTAGATACCAGGAACACTGTCTCTCACAGTAGTCCTCTTCCTCCTGTAGATACCAGGAACACTGTCTCTCACAGTAGTCCTCTTCCTGCTGTAGATACCAGGAACACTGTCTCTCACAGTAGTCCTCTTCCTGCTGTAGGTACCAGGAACACTGTCTCTCACATTAGTCCTCTTCCTACTGTAGATACCAGGAACACTGTCTCTCACAGTAGTCCTCTTCCTGCTGTAGATACCAGGAACACTGTCTCTCACATTAGTCCTCTTCCTCCTGTAGATACCAGGAACACTGTCTCTCACATTAGTCCTCTTCCTCCTGTAGATACCAGGAACACTGTCTCTCACAGTAGTCCTCTTCCTACTGTAGATACCAGGAACACTGTCTCTCACAGTAGCCCTCTTCCTGCTGTAGATACCAGGAACACTGTCTCTCACATTAATCCTCTTCCTGCTGTAGATACCAGGAACACTGTCTCTCACAGTAGTCCTCTTCCTGCTGTAGATACCAGGAACACTGTCTCTCACATTAGTCCTCTTCCTCCTGTAGATACCAGGAACACTGTCTCTCACATTAGTCCTCTTCCTCCTGTAGATACCAGGAACACTGTCTCTCACAGTAGACCTCTTCCTGCTGTAGATACCAGGAACACTGTCTCTCACAGTAGCCCTCTTCCTGCTGTAGATACCAGGGACACTGTCTCTCACATTAGTCCTCTTCCTGCTGTAGATACCAGGAACATTCTGTCTCTCACATTAGTCCTCTTCCTGCTGTAGATACCAGGAACACTGTCTCTCACAGTAGTCCTCTTCCTGCTGTAGATACCAGGAACACTGTCTCTCACAGTAGTCCTCTTCCTGCTGTAGATACCAGGAACATTCTGTCTCTCACAGTAGTCCTCTTCCTGCTGTAGATACCAGGAACACTGTCTCTCACAGTAGTCCTCTTCCTGCTGTAGATACCAGGAACACTGTCTCTCACAGTAGTCCTCTTCCTGCTGTAGATACCAGGAACATTCTGTCTCTCACAGTAGTCCTCTTCCTGCTGTAGATACCAGGAACACTGTCTCTCACAGTAGTCCTCTTCCTGCTGTAGATACCAGGAACATTCTGTCTCTCACAGTAGTCCTCTTCCTGCTGTAGATACCAAGAACACTGTCTCTCACAGTAGTCCTCTTCCTGCTGTAGATACCAGGAACACTGTCTCTCACAGTAGTCCTCTTCCTGCTGTAGATACCAGGAACACTGTCTCTCACAGTAGTCCTCTTCCTGCTGTAGATACCAGGAACACTGTCTCTCACAGTAGTCCTCTTCCTGCTGTAGATACCAGGAACACTGTCTCTCACAGTAGTCCTCTTCCTGCTGTAGATACCAGGAACTTTCTGTCTCTCACAGTAGTCCTCTTCCTGCTGTAGATACCAGGAACATTCTGTCTCTCACAGTAGTCCTCTTCCTGCTGTAGATACCAGGAACATTCTGTCTCTCACAGTAGTCCTCTTCCTGCTGTAGATACCAGGAACATTCTGTCTCTCACAGTAGTCCTCTTCCTGCTGTAGGCCACAACAGCACATTCACCTGGGCTGGCTCAGCTTCGGTTCTCTCCTCTCATCTCACCACTCACCTCTTGTGTCTCCTCCTCCTCTCTTCTCCCCTCCTCTTCTCCTCTCTCCTCATCTCCTGTTCTTTCCTGTCCTCTCTCCCTCTCTCCTCTCTTCTCCTTACCTCTTTCCTCTTATCTCTTCCTCTCTCCTCTCCTCTCTCTCCAGTCTTGACAGACATGAAAGAAGCTGTCTGGGCTGGCTGCCATGGTAACGGATGCACCTTGTGTTCACCAGACGCTTCAGCGGAGCGCTGGCTTCTCAATACCATCTGGATCTTTACTGGAATGTTTTCCTCCTTCTTCTGTCCTGGTAAACATCCCTCTCCCTCCACCCTCATCCCACAGTTCCAACACACCGCTATGAGCGGAGCTGGTGGAAGTCTCCGGTACCTGGCGTTCCTTCTTTCTTTAACAAACAGTTCTCCCTCCATGGCCCACCTCCCCCTTCACCTCCTCATCTTTCTCCCCCATTCACCTCCCTCTCAACCCTCCCCCTTCACATCCACCTCTCTCTTCAGCTCCACTGCCATTTACTCCCTGGTAGATAACTGCCATCTATGACAGAGATCTACCAGTGAACAGCTCTAATGTTTAGAAGGAATGGAATGATTGAGCTTATTTAAAGGGTCGGGATTTGCACTGAGATACTCTGCAATTGGAGGGTTTTAAAAAGAATCCATTGTAATCTGGGTGATTGTGTAGTTAATGGTTTGTGTTGGAGGACTCTGAGAAGAGTGCAATCACTGGACTCTTGAGAGGGCTGGCAGGAGTGTGTATCAGTGTCGGGTTATGTAAGCTGTGACAGGTAGACAGGCTGGGGAGAGAGAGAGCGTTCAGAGGTCAGTCTGACATGAGGGGAACCTCACTCTGGCATGAGAGACACACAAACAATGATGTGACATTCAGACTTTTCAATAAAAAACTCAAAAACAGACCCTGATGCTCTGCTCACAAACTCACACTACTTCTAAAACATCCCATTAAGCTGTCACCTGTGAGCCAACAGACAGACAGGCGTTGCAGACAGACAGGCATTGCAGACAGACAGGCATTGTAGACAGAAAGACATGCGTTGCAGACAGACAGACAGACAGACAGGCGTTGCAGACAGATAGACAGCCATTACAGGCAGACAGACAGGCGTTGCAGACAGACAGGCATTGCAGACAGACAGACAGGCGTTGCAGACAGATAGACAGACAGGCGTTGCAGAGAGACAGACAGTCATTGCAGACTGGACGAGGGCCTGGCAGCTTGTCCTCCGGGCATGGCGAGGTGGAGCATGCAAATAGCTGCATGTGAACAGATTTGCATATAAATGTTGGTGTCTGGTGTCTGCAGGTTGCCTGTGTGCTAATCAGCTGTTCCTTCTGCTCAGCAGGAGCGAGGCAGGGAATTCACTGCTGCTACGCACTCGGAAAGTCTGGTTTGGATGGAAATTATACTGGGAATAGTTCCATAAATACTAGCTACCTGGGAATAGTTCCATATACTAGCTACCAGTAACACTGCTGCGGATACTAGCTACCAGTAACACTGCTGCTGATACTAGCTACCAGTTATACTGCTGCGGATACTAGCTACCAGTTATACTGCTGCGGATACTAGGCAGACAGACAGGCAGACAGGCAGACAGACAGACAGACAGACAGACAGACAGTTAGACAGACAGGCAGACAGGCAGACAGACAGACAGACAGACAGACAGACAGACAGACAGACAGACAGACAGACAGACAGTTAGACAGGCAGACAGACAGACAGACAGACAGACAGACAGACAGACAGACAGACAGACAGTTAGACAGACAGGCAGACAGACAGGCAGGCAGAGGCCACAGTGTGTTATCATCAAACAGGAATATAGGGGAGCTCACAGAGACAGAGACAGAGAGAAGGAGAGAGATGGAGAGAGAGACAGAGACAGAGAGAAGGAGAGAGCGACGAACAGACAGATAGAGGGAGGGACTGGAAGAGACAAGACATGGAGGGAGAGACAGGGAGAGAGAGAGATGGAGGGAGAGACAGGGAGAGAGAGAGATGGAGGGAGAGACAGGGAGAGAGAGAGATGGAGGAAGAGAGAGAGAGATGGAGGGAGAGACAGGGAGAGAGAGAGATGGAGGGAGAGAGCGAAAGATGGAGAGAGAATGAGAGACGGAAGGAGAGAGATGGAGAGAGAGACAGAGAGAGAGAGGGATCCAGACTCTGTATGTTGAAACGTGCGCCAGAGAGAAACAGTTCAGACCCACCGGATGGTTGTCATGGCAACCGTTCCCGGCTCTTGCCGGCTTTGTTGCTGTGAAGTCTGGGAGGGAGACGAGGGGCATCACCACAGACCTTCTAGACTCTTCTACTGTTCTGTCTTCGCTTATTGCAGTTACTTTAAAATACGGTAATATGTGTACCAGAACAGCTGTACCTGAGAGTTAGTTAGTAAGTTTGTTTTCTACTGTTTGACTCATTGTTGATTGTTGAGAAAAAGCACTCCTGTGCCAGGACAACTGTGTTGGGTCAGTGGCTCTGTTGATGGATGCTGTGTCAGGGAGGGACAGCCTCTAGGACAGACAGCCTCTAGGACAGACATCCTCTAGGACAGACAGCCTCCAGGACAGACAGCCTCTAGGACAGGCAGCCTCTAGGACAGACAGCCTCCAGGACAGACAGCCTCTAGGACAGGCAGCCTCTAGGACAGACAGCCTCTAGGACAGACAGCCTGTAGGACAGACAGCCTCCAGGACAGACAGCCTCTAGGACAGGCAGCCTCTAGGACAGACAGCCTCCAGGACAGACAGCCTCTAGGACAGACAGCCTCTAGGACAGACAGCCTCTAGGACAGCCTCTAGCCTCCCATACAGAAAATGAGAATCTCCACAAAGATCCTTTTCCGTTTTGCAATGAGCAGACATCCCCCCTTCCAACATTCAAGGAAACACACACACACAGCCTCCCTCCATTCTCCCTCCAGCCTCCCTCCAGCCTCGCTCCAGCCTCCTTTCATTCTCCCTCCATTCTCCCTCCATTCTCCCTCCAGCCTCACTACAGCCTCCCATTCTCCCTCCAGCCTCCCTCCAGCCTCGCTCCAGCCTCCCTCCATTCTCCCTCCATTCTCCCTCCAGCCTCCCTCCAGCCTCCCTCCTGCTTCCCTCCAGCCTCCCTCCGGCCTCCCTCCAGCCTCCCTCCGGCCTCCCTCCAGTCTCCCTCCGGCCTCCCTCCAGCCTCCCTCCAGTCTCCCTCCAGCCTCCCTCCAGCCTCCCTCCTGTCTCCCTCCAGCCTCCCTACAGTCTCCCTCCAGCCTCCCTCATGCATGGAGATCATTTTCAAAACAGAACAAAATGGAGGCGCGTGTCTCCATGGCGGAGTGGGACTCCATGAGGCCCCCAGGCGAGATGGCATGTAACTGTGTACGTGTGCCTCCTGAATAAAATATGGTGACCTAGATGGAAATCCGCCATTGGTCACTTAATTTGTCCTACATGCGTGATTGGCCCGCGTCCAAACACAACAGTGTACCATCCAATGAGGCATGATTAAAGGTGGTCATGTATGTCATTGGACAGCTGTTCCCATCGTCTGCTGACCTCCCCCTTCCAGCGGAGGAGTCGAGGGACAGAACGCTCTTCCACGTCAAAACTGTCACTGATCTTCTGCTGTGACACGATGTCTCCTGGTCATCTCTCTTCTATCTTACAGCCACGGTTTCCACGGTTTCCACAGATGTGTTACATTGCATGTACTGCACTGTTTCACAGCCCCTCTAAAATGGGATTATTCACCTCAGGGAGGTTTATTCTGCATAAATCTATGGAAGGAAAATCATCGGAGACAAGAGACATTTCTGAAGCAATATAGAGGTCTTGTTCTACTACTCACTGATGCAGACATAAATCATGCATCAGTGTGCTGGCGAGGGAGAGAGAGAGGTAGAGAGAGAGAGAGAGAGAGAGAGAGAGAGAGAGAGAGAGAGAGAGAGAGAGAGAGAGAGAGCACATGTGACTAAACATAGCACATATGTCTGCAGGTCTGCAGATCTGAATAAACACAAGCACGGTACTTTGTATCAACACTGTTCTGAGCCCTTCTACATTATTGATACTCAATTTGATTGCCCGCATCAATAAATTATGAGGGAATTTAAATTTGGCGGGGATCGAGTCTGAGCCCTGAACACCCTCATTCTCCCAAGGACCAGTCTCTGTTCGCTCCCTCTCCTCAGATGGTTACGGAATAATCCAGCTGTTTATTGACTGGAGGGGCCAGGCGATGGCTCTGTGCTGCTTGAATATTGAGCCTGCAGTCAGCCTGCCTGTCCTTCCACCCTCACCTCCTATCCCATCCTCTCCCCCACCCTCACCTCCTATCCCATCCTCTCCCCCACCCTCACCTCCTCTCCCATCCCCCACCCCACCTCCTCTCCCATCCCCCACCTCACCTCCTCTCCCATCCCCCACCCTCACCTCCTCTCCCATCCTCTCCCCCACCCTCACCTCCTCTCCCTTCCTCTCCCCCACCCTCACCTCCTCTCCCATCCTCTCCCCCACCCTCACCTCCTCTCCCATCCCCCACCCCACCTCCTCTCCCATCCTCTCCCTCTCCCCCACCCTCACCTCCTCTCCCTTCCTCTCCCCCACCCTCACCTCCTCTCCCATCCTCTCCCCGACCCTCACCTCCTCTCCCATCCTCTCCCCCACCCTCACCTCCTCTCCCATCCCCCACCCCACCTCCTCTCCCATCCTCTCCCTCTCCCCCACCCCACCTCCTCTCCCATCCTCTCCCCCACCCTTACCTCCTCTCCCATCCTCTCCCTCTCCCCCACCCTCACCTCCTCTCCCATCCTCTCCCCCACCCTCACCTCCTCTCCCATCCTCTCCCCCACCCTCACTTCCTCTCCCATCCTCTCCCCCACCCCACCTCCTCTCCCATCCTCTCCCCTACCCTCACCTCCTCTCCCATCCTCTCCCCCACCCTCACCTCCTCTCCCATCCTCTCCCCCACCCTCACCTCCTCTCCCATCCTCTCCCCCACCCTCACCTCCTCTCCCTTCCTCTCCCCCACCCCACCTCCTCTCCCATCCTCTCCCCCACCCTCACCTCCTCTCCCATCCTCTCCCCCACCCTCACCTCCTCTGCCATCCTCTCCCCCACCCTCACCTCCTCTCCCTTCCTCTCCCCCATCCCACCCCCTCTCCCTTCCTCTCCCCCACCCTCACCTCCTCTCCTATCCTCTCCCCCACCCTCACCTCCTCTCCCATCCTCTCCCCCACCCTCACCTCCTCTCCCTTCCTCTCCCCCACCCCACCTCCTCTCCCATCCTCTCCCCCACCCTCACCTCCTCTCCCATCCTCTCCCCCACCCTCACCTCCTCTCCCTTCCTCTCCCCCACTCTCACCTCCTCTCCCTTCCTCTCCCCCACCCTCACCTCCTCTCCCATCCTCTCCCCCACCCTCACCTCCTCTCCCATCCTCTCCCCCACCCTCACCTCCTCTCCCTTCCTCTCCCCCACCCCACCTCCTCTCCCTTCTTCTCCCCCACCCTCACCTCCTCTCCCTTCCTCTCACCCACCCTCACCTTCTCTCCCTTCCTCTCCCCCTCAACTGTTCCCTCACCCCCTCTACCCCATCCTCTCCCCTACCCCCACCCTCTCCCTTCCTCTCTCTCTCTCCCACCTTCACCCCCTCTCTCCCACCCCTCTCCCTTACCCTATACCCTGTAGAAAGGTACTGTGTAGTAAGTCCATAATATTATGGTCCAAGTCATCGACAAGGATAACCCCACTACCCATTTTATTTCACACATCCAATGAACCCTCAGGTACATAGACTTCCATTAAGGGTCTCCTTATCCCATAAATCCTTGGTCTGGCCTAGGACTATGAACCAATAGCAGGACTGTTTCATGCCCATTGTAATTCCAGAAGGTGTCTATTCTGAATCGGTTGGTTTGCCAGCTAAGCCCCAGGAATACCAACCACCCCCTCTCTCCTCACCTCTCTCTCTCTCTTGCTGCCCACTCACCCCCTCTCTCATTTTCTCCCCTCTTCCGCCATCTCTCTCTCTTTTTCCCTCTCTTTTCCCAAAGACAGAAAACAAGTGCTGCATCACCATTTTAATTGTGGCGTGGGAGTGCTGGAGCCAGGGAACAGCCTCATGGGGCTGAATCTTAATGACTGTCAGGAGGAGGAGAGCAGGGGTCTGGGGAGAATCTGCCCTAATCCCCCTCCCTGTCTGCTCAGGGACCCAAAGTCTGTTGCTTTGATTCTGATTAATTAGCGGACGAGAAGCAACAAAGGACCAGGGCTCTACGTCTTAGAAGGGGATCAGACTGGAACCCAATGGGGTTGAAGTGTTCCACATAGGTTTGTGTACATTCTAAGGCTCTAGTATTGCCACAAGTGCCACACACACACACTTGCACACACTCACAAATGTAACCCCAGAGTGGAATAAATGCAGTTTGTTTGTGTGGCAACTACATCATGAGAAGATGTGTGGGGGGGGTAACAGTGGTAGTGATGAGTGACACATGTGCATTAAAGGAAAGACATGTTTCAGTAAAAGGTAACAACATTTACTTTGCAATGATCGCATCTACACCAAGCTACACCTCATTTACACCAAATTTACACCAAGCTACACCACATCTACACTACATCTACACCAAAT
Organism: Hypomesus transpacificus; assembly: GCF_021917145.1. Classification (NCBI taxonomy): domain Eukaryota; kingdom Metazoa; phylum Chordata; class Actinopteri; order Osmeriformes; family Osmeridae; genus Hypomesus; species Hypomesus transpacificus. The sequence continues at coordinate 2,688,306 of NC_061068.1, read as the reverse complement.
CCACACCAAACTACACTACATCTACACCAAATCTACACCAAGCTACACCACATCTACACTACATCTACACCAAGCTAACACCACATCTAAACCAAGCTACACCTCATCTACACCACATCTACACCAAGCTACACCACATCTACACCACATCTACACCAAGCTACATCACCTCTCAGGCATACAGAGAAAAAGGCAGTTGGTTAAAAGCTTGTGTGAAGAAAGGAACATTGGAATAGTATTGTTGCATTCATAATAAATCATGTTTTCATTAATATGAAATGATGTTGTATAATCAGTTTGGCAACCATCTATATATATGGTTTCTCTCTCTGTGCCTAACTTACAGATAACCTTTACTCTGTCACGATTCCACACAGTATTTTAACGTGTTATTCGATCCTTCAAATGAGTCTTCTGGTGTTATATCTCTCTCAGGGGACCTAAACCTTACTTTTACGCTTTTAGTTGCCATGGATACCTCCAGCAAAGCAGCAGATTTGGAAGCAACATTAGACAACTGTGTCTCTAAACTGAAGCTTGACAAGTCTCCTTTTTTCCTTGGGTCACACACGCACCCACGCCCGCACACACACATCTGCACACACACCCACGCCCGCACACACACGCACGCACACACCCATGCCCGCACACACCCGCTCACACACACCCGCTCACACGATTGTCATCGAGTGACAGCGGAACAGAGATCAATGTAATCTTCCTCAGCACAATCCAAAGCTACTGTCATCATCTATCTATCCACCACAGTGGAACGCAGGGAAGGTGTGAAATCAATTCTGGATTTAATTAAGGAGCGCAAGTCTGGCTACAGAGGCGACCTTTGGGCCTCCCGTCCTTAACTGATGCAGACCTGGTCAATGCAGGGCACGAGGTCCTCCGGCCTCCAGGGGCTCTTGAGGGGGGGGGGGGGGGGGGGGGGGGGGGGGGGGGGGGGGGGGGGGGGGGGGGGGGGGGGTGGGGGGGGGGGGGGGGGGGGGGGGGGGGGGGGGGGGAGTGCGCTATTTGCAAGAACATGGCTTATTTTGTTATAACGTTGGGATTAGCTAATACGGTTCAGAATAGTCTTGGTTGGCCTTGGTTAAAGACCGAGCATTACCTTGGGGGCAATCTAGAGAGTTACGTTACCTTTATTTGAGATTTAAAGTAAGCATTCTATTGAACATGATTTATTCATGATCAGGAATGCCCTTGTCCTTGAACGGGAGATTCATGAACATGTCGAAGGATGTTACATAATAGTAAATTGGCATTCATCCTCCTTTCTTGTTGAATCCACCAGACCTTTCCCCAATATTCGGGACTATGGTGTTCGTTTAACTCGCTACACTGCATTCTATGCAATTTTGCAGATATGAAATAGTTCTTGAAAGAGTTCTTCAGGTTTGACGTTTTGGGCGACATCTACAGACCGAGTCAGGTATTCTCACTGCTAAGAAGTATGTCCTAAAATACCCAAATATAAAATAGAAATATATTGATATACATCTAAATGCATAAAACATTTGCTACAAACTATTGGATTCTAAAATAAACCGTAAACAGACTTTTTTTTAAATAATTGTCGTGAGAAAGGATGAAGCGCTTTTCAGGGGGAACACATCTTATGTTGTATCGTCTCTCCACCCGGAAGGCTGGCCGGTGGTACTGGGGCACTCGGAGCTGAATTCGTCACGCCATTGTACAAATTCGTTTCTTTCACAGACTTTCGAAACTTATAGCTAGGCTTCCTAGCGAGGTTATCTGGTTGCACCGAAGCGAAAGCAGTTTTGGTGGAGAAATTGAAGCATTGGCACACGGAGAACAGCTGGCATCATGGCTACAGACTCTTGGGCCCTGGCGGTGGACGAGCAGGAAGCCGCGGCGGAATCAGTAAGTCGTACAAGCCGAACTTGTCTTTGTGAAATGTGTCTGACCATGGGCCCGTTGTGTGGCCACTTGCAATTTATTTAGGTTGTTATTCAACGTATTATAGCTACCTGAAGTGTTTGTCTCTGTCATTTATTTGCTCTTATAGCAAACTAGGTTAGCTTGCTGACGCAGCAGTGGCTGCGCTAGCTAATAGGCATGCTATCCAACTAACTTTAATCAGTGTCGTTAACTAACGTGAGTTTGCTGGCTTAAGAGTATTTTTTGGCTTGACCCAATGTATTCCAATTAACCCAGGCCGTCTGTGTTAGTTATAACCTCTAACTTAAATGTTTTATACATCGCTTTAAAGCCAGCACGCTGACACAAGACTCGTGTCCAGCCCTACTAGGTTGCATGCAATCACAACATGTGGACATTACAGCGAGTCCCATCAATCATGACATCGGACGTCGCCTCAAATCTAAACCCCTCAAAAAAAGTTTGGAAACGTTATTTCGGTCGATTATTCCTCCCCTTCAGTAATACCAATTGGTATTGTATTGTATTTTACATCATTGGGAAGCCTGATTAGTCACCTTTACAACGAGGTACAACTTGTATTGATCGAGCATTCATGGAATGAGCAACACAGCTAACCGTGCGGGTAGCGGCCCTAAAAAATGTGCCAAAATCCTCTGCAATATTTTTCTGTTGGTGTTCACTTTCGTTTTAAGTTACTTGGTGGATTGGATAATTGCACTCTCCCACAGTAATAAGGAAAAAACAACCCATGTTGGCCATTTTTACACTTTGTTCATTTTACACTGTTAGGGATGTCAGTAGCGTGTGGAAGGTCCATACACAGCCACACCAGCTTGGCCCCTCCTCCTCATGCTGGTCACCAGCCTGGTCACACACCGCTGTGGGATGGCATCCCATTCCTAAAACAGGAATTGTCACAAGTCATTCAACATGTTTGCGTTGGTCACTATGGCACATACAGCACGCCCAAGCTGATCCCACTTGAAGCTTAAAACCAGAGTGAATACCAACTATATTGCAGAGGATTTGGGCAATTTGTTTGGGCCACTACCCACACGGTTAGCTGTGTTGCTCATTCCATGAATGCACAATCTTTACAAGTTGTACCTCGTTGTAAAGTTGACTAATCAGGCATTCCAACCATATACATAACAATACCAATTGGTATTACTGAAGGGGAGGAATAATCATCTAAAATAACGTTTCCAAACCTTTTTTGAGGAGATTAGTTAACAGCCTCTGTACTTCTTTTGCAGATTGGAACCCTTCAAATCAACGACAAGCCAGAAGAAAATGGTGAGAGTAAATCACATGATATATTATATTCCAAAAGTAAATGAGGAACTTACCCTGAACTAGCCGTAGCCTGAGTTGATGGGTAACAGTACATTGTTTTCATTTAGCAGACTTTTATCCAAAGCAACTTCCAAGAGAGCTTTACAAAAGGTGCATAGGTCAATGATCATAAACAGCGAGACAGCCCCAAACATTGCGGGTAGCCAAAACATGAAACATACATTGTGAAAGTGCCAATGGGTATCCAAGCAGGGATCAGATTACTGAGCGGTTAGGGAGTCAGACTGTTAATCAGAAGGTTGTTGGTTCGATTCCTGGCCGTGCCAATTGACGTTGTGTCCTTGGGCAAGGCACTTCACCCTACTTGCCCCGGGGGGAATGTCCCTGTACTTACTGTAAGTCGCTCTGGATAAGAGCGTCTGCTAAATGTAAATGTAAATGGGTAGAACCAGAGGAACATGCAGTTAAACAAAATAAAATGAATCAACATGATCATCAAACGCGCTAGTGTACCTGGAGGAAAGCAAGCAACAATAATATAATTCACAGCTAGTACAAATAGTTAAATCATTTACAACTAGCCAACAAGTCCCTCAATAATTGTCAATGGGTAACATTGTTCTAAAGGCACCTCAACAACAGAGACCTCAACGGAAGCAAGCAGCGCTGCGAAGCCAGACAGAGCCGAAGGAGACAAGACGGAGGAGGATGATAAAGGTTATTCCTGAGAGTTCTGGAGGTTTCTCCAAATTTTGTGATTCATTAAAGCTGATGTCAGGAAGTAATTACTTAGTATAACAAATCTGTAATAATGTACCATCAAAATGACACTTGTTTCTCTATTTTCAGATGACAAGGCAGCACAGTCGTTGTTGAATAAGTTGATACGCAGTAATCTGGTCAACACAACCAATCAGGTGGAAGTGCTGCAGAGGGATCCTAATTCTCCTCTCTACTCTGTCAAGTCATTTGAGGAACTGAGACTGTGAGTTGCCCTGCAACAATGTCCACCTGTTGATACAAAGATTATTTTGAATCGTTGACAATCCTCTTCCTTTAGCTGGTTATTCTTCTTCTTGTTCTTCTCTTATTGATCTTCTTCCTCAACAGCAAACCTCAGTTGCTGAAAGGTGTGTATGCCATGGGTTTCAACAGGCCCTCCAAGATCCAGGAGAACGCTTTACCCATGATGCTCGCTGAACCGTGAGGACATAATGCCACATGCTTGCAGGAGATACAATGCTCATCCACTTCTGGAGCTCTTTTTTTCTGCTTCTCTCCTTCTCTATTTCTTTCTCTTTCTCCATCTCTCTCACTTTCTATTCCCCCCCTGCCCCCTTTGTCATGACATGGTCTCCTATTGTGTTACAGACCTCAGAACCTGATTGCCCAATCCCAGTCTGGCACGGGCAAGACAGCTGCCTTCGTCCTGGCCATGCTCAGTCATGTTGACCCCAACAACAAGTGGCCCCAGGTGAGCCTTACCCCTGACTGTAACTCTCCCCAGTGCCTGTGTGTGTAACTCTCTCCTCAGTGTGTGTAACTCTCTCCTCAGTGTCTGTAACTCTCTCCTCAGTGTGTGTGACTCTCTCCTCAGTGTGTGTGACTCTCTCCTTAGTGTGTTTAACTCTCTCCTCAGTGTGTGTGACTCTCTCCTCAGTGTGTAACTCTCTCCTCAGTGTGTGTGTGTGTGTGACTCTCTCCTCAGTGTGTGTGACTCTCTCCTCAGTGTGTGACTCTCTCCTCAGTGTGTAACTCTCTCCTTAGTGTGTGTGACTCTCTCCTCAGTGTATGTAACTCTCTCCTCAGTGTGTGTAACTCTCCTCAGTGTGTGTGTCTCTCTCCTCAGTGTGTGTGTCTCTCTCCTCAGTGTGTGTAACTCTCTCCTCAGTGTGTGTAACTCTCTCCTCAGTGTGTGTGTCTCTCTCCTCAGTGTGTGTGTCTCTCTTCTCAGTGTGTGTGTCTCTCTCCTCAGTGTGTGTAACTCTCTCCTCAGTGTGTGTGTCTCTCTCCTCAGTGTGTGACTCTCTTCTCAGTGTGTGTGTCTCTCTCCTCAGTGTGTGTAACTCTCTCCTCAGTGTGTGTGTGTCTCTCTCCTCAGTGTGTGTGTCTCTCTCCTCAGTGTGTGTGTCTCTCTCCTCAGTGTGTGTGTCTCTCTCCTCAGTGTGTGTAACTCTCCTCAGTGTGTGTGACTCTCTCCTCAGTGTGTGACTCTCCTCAGTGTGTGTGACTCTCTCCTCAGTGTGTGACTCTCTCCTCAGTGTGTGTAACTCTCTCCTCAGTGTGTGTGACTCTCTTCTCAGTGTGTGTGTCTCTCTCCTCAGTGTGTGTGTCTCTCCTCAGTGTGTGTGTCTCTCCTCAGTGTGTGTGTCTCTCTCCTCAGTGTGTGTGTCTCTCTCCTCAGTGTGTGTTTCTCTCCTCAGTGTGTGTAACTCTCTCCTCAGTGTGTGTGTCTCTCTCCTCAGTGTGTGTGTCTCCCTCCTCAGTGTGTGTGTCTCTCTCCTCAGTGTGTGTGTCTCTCTCCTCAGTGTGTGTAACTCTCTCCTCAGTGTGTGACTCTCTCCTCAGTGTGTGTAACTCTCCTCAGTGTGTGTGACTCTCTCCTCAGTGTGTGACTCTCTCCTCAGTGTGTGACTCTCTCCTCAGTGTGTGACTCTCTCCTCAGTGTGTGTAACTCTCTCCTCAGTGTGTGACTCTCTTCTCAGTGTGTGTGTCTCTCCTCAGTGTGTGTAACTCTCTCCTCAGTGTGTGTAACTCTCTCCTCAGTGTGTGTGTGTCTCTCTCCTCAGTGTGTGTAACTCTCTCCTCAGTGTGTGTAACTCTCTCCTCAGTGTGTGTCTCTCTCCTCAGTGTGTGTGTCTCTCTCCTCAGTGTGTGTCTCTCTCCTCAGTGCCTGTGTGTGTCACCCACCTATGAGCTGGCCCTGCAGACTGGCAAGGTCATCGAGCAGATGGGGAAGTTCTACCCTGAGGTTCAGCTGGTCTACGCTATCAGAGGCAACAAACGTAACAGCACTTTTATTATTTATGCATTGTAACTTCTTTTGAGGATGTTCAGTATGTTGGTGTAGTGGAGGATTTGCTGTGTGTGAACAGTAGCAGCCATGTGTAACTAGCTATGATCGTCATAACAATGGTGACGGGAGAGAATTGGCATGGAGAGAATGTCAGTCCATCCTTGTCCTCGTCCAGTACAGAGAGGAGTCAAGCTGCAGGAGCAGGTCGTCATAGGAACCCCCGGCACGATGCTGGACTGGTGCCTCAAGTTCAAGTTCATCGACCCCAAGAAGATCAAGGTGTTTGTTCTGGACGAGGCTGATGTGATGATCGCCACACAGGGTCACCAGGACCAGAGCATCCGCATCCAGAGGTGAGCACCAGCCCACACAACCTAACATGCTTAATGTCTCTGCCCACACAACCTAACATGCTTAATGTCTCTGCCCACACAACCTAACGTGCTTAATGTCTCTGCCCACACAACCTAACATGCTTAATGTCTCAGCCCACACAACCTAACGTGCTTAATGTATCTTACGTCTCTCATACATCATGTCAACAAGAACAAACCATTTGTTGTTGACACACTGACCCTGTATATCAAGCCGAGTTTCCTTTCACTGATCAGAAGATAGAATAATAAAAGTTAAAAGGTGTGCAGTTGATGCATGAGCCGTCCCCGATGGGTGTGACGTGTGGTTCTCCAGGATGCTGCCCAAGGTCTGCCAGATGCTGCTGTTCTCTGCCACTTTCGAGGAGACGGTGTGGAACTTTGCCCAGCGGATCGTCCCCGACCCCAACATCATCAAGCTGAAGCGCGAGGAGGAGACCCTGGACACCATCAAGCAGTACTACGTCCTCTGCAACAGCAAGGAGGAGAAGTTTGTAGCCCTCTGCAACATCTACGGAGCCATCACTATCGCTCAGGCTATGATCTTCTGTCATGTGAGTGTGTGAGATTGCGTGCGTGGTAGGGAGGGCAGGGGTATTGTTCTGTGTTGTCAGGTTTGTTTGTCTTCACCTGTTCATTTCTTGATTGGATGCAAGTCAGCCTGAATTACGGGTGGTTCTGGGTGGTTGTGATTTTCCAGCTATTGTGTTACTCAGTTTGCTGAAAAAAAAGCTTCTGAAAGTTGTCCAGAGTTTGTGTGAACCTGTCCATTCCTGTCTTAGACCAGGAAGACTGCCGGCTGGCTGGCTGGGGAGCTGTCCAGGGAGGGCCACCAGGTGGCGCTGCTTAGTGGAGAGATGCAGGTGGAGCAGAGGGCCGCCGTCATCGACCGCTTCCGCGACGGCAAGGAGAAGGTGCTGGTGACCACCAACGTCTGTGCCAGAGGTACTGCCTGCTCCTGGACACATCCTGGTGCTCTGCTCTGAAAAACTGCCTGCTGGCACCTCATGTAATCCTATGACCTCAAATACAGGTTATTATAGAAATGCTAATAATAATGCTCAGTAAACTAGTATGTTCTAAATTATGTACACGTACCAAACCATTACATGTCCAGCTTGTGTAATGGGTTGAGTTGGACAGTTTTGTGGAACTACAAGATGATAAGTCTTGTTCACAGTGGCAGTTTAAAGTGACAAATCTGATTGGTTAACCACAACAGAGCATTTTTCCCCTCTTAGTATTTGACAACAGAACAGATTAGATAGATACTAAACATGGCTGAGCACAAATGGCTGCAATAGAAACAAGGCTTTACCTGTTTACCAAGGCTAACCCTGAACCTGACTTCCAGGTATCGATGTGGAGCAGGTCTCTGTGGTAATCAACTTTGACCTGCCGGTGGACCGGGATGGTAACCCAGACAACGAAACATACCTGCACCGGATTGGACGTACGGGCCGCTTTGGGAAAAGGGGGCTGGCCATCAACATGGTGGACAGCAAGTTCAGTATGAACATTCTTAACCGGATCCAGGATCACTTCAGTAAGCCCTCCGCACACCCCTAACCACACACAGCCTCCACACACCCCTAACCACACACAGCCTCCGCACACCCCTAACCACACACATCCCTAACCACACACAGCCTCCACACACCCCTAACCACACACAGCCTCCACACACCCCTAACCACACACAGCCTCCACACACCCCTAACCACACACAGCCTCCACACACCCCTAACCACACACAGCCTCCACACACCCCTAACCACACACAGCCTCCACACACACCCCTAACCACACACAGCCTCCACACACCCCTAACCACACACAGCCACCACACACAGCCTCCACACACCCCTAACCACACACAGCCTCCACACACCCCTGACCACACACAGCCTCCACACACCCCTGACCACACACAGCCTCCACACACCCCTGACCACACACAGCCTCCACACACCCCTGACCACACACAGCCTCCACACACAGCCTCCACACACCCCTAACCAAATTAACCAGACAACCATGAGCCTTCTAGACATTTACATTTATTCATTTAGCCGGTTTTATCCAAAGCAACTTCCAAGAGAGAGCTTTACAAAAGTGCATAGGTCACTGATCATAAACAACGATATGGCTTCAAAAACATTGCGGGTAGCCAAAACATGAAGCATACATTGTGAAGAGCAAATGCAAATAGCTTTTAATTACTACTCATTTATTTGTACTGTGTTCAGTGTTTCCTCTACATGCATTTTTCAGCGTACGTTAAAGGCAGGGGGTAGGCAAGTTGCGGGAAGCTAGCTATTTTTGCTTCTGTTTGACATGATTCAAACCGAAATATCCCACCTCCTCCCTTCAAAGCCACTCCCATGAAACTACAGTAACGAGTAGGAGTGGGAATCTTTTGGTACCTCACAATTCGATTCTTGGGGTCACGATTCGATAAAAAAACTGATTTTTTCAATTCGTAATCAAATTTCGATTCAATATATGCTTACATTTGATTCCAGTTTGCTGTTTAGTGTTACTTGTTTCTATTTGACTGTGATAGGCAGTTAAGTGTTGAAGAAAAAAATCCCAATGCATCAAAACTAGGGGTGGAACGGTACATGTATTCATATTGAACCGAAACGGTACGGGCGTCACGGTTCGGTGCATGAAATTACACAGAGAATACACGATATAAAAATAAAGTTGCGTGCAATTTAATTAATGTAATGTGGACCTACTGTTAGATACTCGTGTTCTTTAGGGACACCTAACCTTTTGCCCCGCTTAAGCTCTGAAGCTCTGATTGGGCCGTCGTTAGTCAGAGGTAGGCTAGCAGCACTAAGGACGAGTATGGCGAGTGGTGGCGACCCACGAGAGATGGAGGACCGACCGGCCTCTTTAAGATCGCAAGTTTGGGAAAAACGTAGGTTTCCCATTCAGTTCCAGTAGTACAGGCGAGAGAGTGGTGGATAAGACAAGCACTGTGTGTCGGCGTTGTTCAGCAGTTGTGGGGTATGTGAGTGGAAATACATCTAACATGCTAACACATGTAACACATCTGGATAAGAGCGTGTGCTAAATGACCAAAAATATCTGACGCCATCACCCAGGTGTGCCAATCACTGGAAAGAGACAAAAAAAACTGTCCAACTTCTCCTCCCTACAGTGCTTAACCAGCCTTTAGATACACTTACAAACAGGGCCCAAAAAATCACTGAAGCAATCGGAATTTACGTCATCTTCAATGCACCCGTATTCACTCCTAGAGGAACCTGGTTTGTTTTGCTTTTCCCTCCATTGTACCGAACCGTGAGTTCAGTGTACCATTCCACCCCTAATCAAAACCTTAATGTATAGTTTTTCTTGCAGTTTAGTAAACTCGAGATTTTTGAAGATGTGAATCGATATGAATAGCTAGAACACTGAATCGCGAATCTATTTCCCCCCCCAGCCCTAGTAACGAGCATTGAGTGGAGGGGCAGAGTGCGCACAGGCCGGTTAAAGACAGCTAGCCCTTCCAATCAATAGTCAGGGTACCCCTTCATCATTGGTCCTGTTTATTACAGTATGTACGACCACAGATGTCAGAATGTCATATTACTGTCAAACCTTTAGATATATTGGTTGCCATCAAGACGTGAAGTTACCTTTTGCTAATATGACATACCTTTAAGTTAGCTATATTTTAGTTCAAATTAATATTCCCAATGTAGGCCTAATGTTTGATGTAATGGCCAACTGATTATTATTATTATTTAATTTTAAAATAATGTTACAGCTAGTCTAGTAGAAACTTAAGCTAGTTGCTGCTAGGAGAACTCTGTGTTCGTTCCTGTGTGAAGCGTATTAGTGTTTACAAGAGTGCAACTTTAGTGAAATGTAGTTGGTAGAAAGGGGACTACTGTGTGTTGGTTGGGAAACAGAATCTTCCCAGGCAGCTGCCTAGATTCACTGGAAGTGTTTTCAGAAGCTCTGACTCTCCATTTCCACGCTTTCCACAGACAAGAAGATTGAGAAACTGGACACAGACGATCTGGATGAAATTGAGAAAATTGCGAGCTAAAGTGGAATTCTGCGACCACAACTTTTAGGTTCCCCCCCAGACTGGATAGTGTTTTACTCTTTTATTACTGGGAGACGACCGATGCCACACACACACATATGGACATGTCCTCCTGTACCTCCTTGTTTGATTGTTTTAATCTCTGAAACGTGTCTTTCACTCTTTGTGCTTCTTAATAAAATATGTGCTCTTTAGTCCTGTTGTGTGTGCCTGAAGGACAGTGGTTAACAGTGAAGCACCTCCTGGTCTGCTCATGTCTGTGGTGGTACTGAAAACAACACTTTGCTTAAAACACTACACACCATTTTATCTCTTAAAAAGAGCATTCCTTAAATATTTGCCTCAAGCAACATTGAGTTACTGTTGTAAACAAACATGTTTACATGTAAACAAATGTAATTCTAAACAAAAAAATGATATGCCTCTAATGGAATTACAAAGAGTGAAATATAATTGTTCAGAGAATTTTTTTTTTTTTTTTTCGTCCGGTTACTTTGACAAGGTTATGGTTGGGTTTTAGGCTCTATGCAAACTTGTAGCACTGTTTTAGTGTGCAGCTCACACAGCGGAATGGGAATGAGGCTAAATTCTTTTTCAAAGTCAGGGATTTTAGTCCAAATGCGAATACTTTGATAGCAAAATACATTTTGAGGATATATAGACAAATTCAGTGATAAGTAGCCTATCATATATCATATATTTAACATTTGATCAAAGGCTTGAGCGTTTGGGAATTCCAACCATGGACCATCTCTATGTTTTAGCAGCTACACTTAAACTTGGTCATTATGTTACTGCTTCTGTTTTATTTCATATTCATATCTGACGGTAAAAACTAGCCAGTGGTCTCATTTTAATACTCTCAGTCCTTTCACAATTTTTTGGGTCGGAATTTCAAATTACGCACTTCATCAACTTCGTTAGTGAGCAGGCTGTGGTTTTGACCACGGGGAAAAAGTCACTTGAAACATCATTTTGAGGTGCTCAATTCAACTCCAAACCAAATTCTTTCCTGAAGTGCATATTCTGAGACACTTGAAATTTGGGCAGGTTTAGGAAAACATGATGTACTGTTTTCTCTTTAAAGCCAAATGCAGATTTGACTCAAGGACAGTGGCTATGCCAGAATGAATGTGTGTATGGATTCTTTGACAGGATTGCCTGGACTTGTCACATCTAGACTTTTTTTCGTTTGGCCGAATGTTTTTGCATCACTGCTTAAAGTGCGGTAACATTCCTGACGCTAGGCACGGCACCTGTTGATCGCAAATAAGTAGTTTATCATCTTCTTCACGGGTAAATCTTAAAACAGCTATTGTTACTGAAGCTGATTTTCAAAGTTCATGACTTCTAATTTGATTGCTGTCAAACATAAAGGGCAATTATTGATAAACCAGAACTGTATCCTACAAACCTCATTTTCCTCCAACTGTCATTGAAAATGCAGTTGGAGTTTGTTCTATTGACTGTTTTCTGGAATGTTGTGTTGCGAGAAAGACGTGTATGCACGTTTTCTATTGAATGAGAAAATGCTGCCAAATTTGTAATCATGAGCGAGAGTATCATGTTTCATGTTGAGTAACATGTATCTATATATTGTGCTGGGTCTTTGTTAAAGCCAAGAGGCTTGAATGCAGTTTGACCAGGATGTTTGGATGTACAGTTTTGAGTGCACTTTGTTGGTCCTTACATAACACTTTTTCCATTGAACACCAAGCAGCAAAGTCTATGGTCCCATAAGCTCCATATAGAACTGTCTTTGTGTACTTGAACTAAATTTACTTAATTCTAAAGAAATAGTTTTTAATTGTAAATAGTCTTAGGTTTAATATTCAAGCTGATGTAGGAATTATTAGATATCAGATCTTATATCACAAGTTGTGAGGACTATGGTGTTATGTAGCATGACGACAATCTGTTCTAAGTTGTTGTCATGTTCCATACCTGAGCTGCATTTATGGACAGTCATGTATCACTGAATGATGTGTTGAAATAAACTTTGTGGATCTTCATTGAGATTCAGTACGTTTATAATGGCTCGATATACATACATTAATATTGGCATATTGTTACATAAACACAAATATTTTGTATATTTTGAAAGAATAAATGACATCACGACGGCCATGAATGGGCCTAGGGATCTGAAGTAGGTGAACTCTGTCCTGATGTCAGCCAACAGGGCTGGAGCAGGGACGCAGATCTGAAACAGGAACACAATCTTCCATCATCATGCAACACATTCTGAGCTACAGTCATATGCATCCCTCCCTGTCTTTTGAGGTTGTCTTTTTAGCAATATTTCCTGCTTTATATGCCTTTATTTAGATAATTTCCTAACCCAAAACAAAATAAATTGACAGGAAAGGAGAGGCCGTGCGGTAAGGCCTCAGCTGGACCCCAGGCCGTGCGGTAAGGCCTCAGCTGGACCCCAGGCCGTGCGGTAAGGCCTCAGCTGGACCCCAGGCCGTGCGGTAAGGCCTCAGCTGGACCCCAGGCAGGCCGTGCGTTAAAGCCTCAGCTGGACCCCAGGCCGTGCGGTAAGGCCTCAGCTGGACCCCAGGCCGTGCGGTAAGGCCTCAGCTGGACCCCAAGCAGGCCGTGCGGTAAGGCCTCAGCTGGACCCCAGGCAGGCCGTGCGGTAAGGCCTCAGCTGGACCCCAGGCAGGCTGTGCGGTAAGGCCTCAGCTGGACCCCAGGCAGGCCACGCGGGAAGGCCTCAGCGTGACCCCAGGCCGTGCGGTAAGGCCTCAGCCTACATGGCACACATACCTATCTAGTGAGCTGCCGGGGCGTTCAGAACCCTGGAGCTCAGCTGCAGCATCTCACCTTGTTGCTGGTACTCCACCTGGGTCAGAAACAGGCCCTGGGGGGGTGCTGTCAGGTTCTGTGGGTAGGCCAGGGAGTCCTGGGCCTCCAGTAGTTTCTCTAGCTGAGAGATGGAGAGCTTTCCCTGGCCGACCGCCACCAGAGCCCCAGTCATCCTGCGCACCTGCAGGACAACAGCAAACAGGCGAGGCAATAAGGTCAGGTTAGGGAGCTTGCAAAAGTACAAACACAACAGATCAGTCATTAATGTTTACCAGGCAGTGTTCCATATTCGCCAGCAGGAGGTGCTAAACATCTACTGTAAACTTGTTTGTGAATAGGAAGGCCTTTTGGCATCTTGTGAAAATGAAGGAAAGCCACTTGAGACACACCTGTTTGTAGAGAAAGGATCTACTCTTGAAAGTAAGCTCCCAGAACCGGATCTCTCTGAAAGGACACAACCAGAAAGTCAAAAAAAGTGGAAGATATGGTGAAGAAAATCAATATATATACTCTATATATATATACACACACACCTCTTAGGAAGGCATCATTCTTCCCTTTCAACCCCACACTAACAGATCAGTGACTGTTGACCTCGTTCCTAAAACCTGAACAGTTTTGAGAGGGTGAAAAAATATTTGCATATTTTGCATCATTGATGAATACTTGAGGACTCTACTGTACTCTGCTCTGCTTTAATCTACTGTTTTAGGACTCTACTAAACTCTACTGTAATCTACTTTAAACTACTCTGTTTTAGGAGGACTACTAAACTCTACTGTACTCTGCTTTAATCTAATCTGTTTTAGGAGGTGTAGGAGCAGCATTACAGGTGTAGGAGCAGCATTACAGGTGTAGGAGCAGCATTACAGGTGTAGGAGCAGCATTACAGGTGTAGGAGCAGCATTACAGGTGTAGGAGCAGCATTACAGGTGTAGGAGCAGCATTACAGGTGTAGGAGCAGCATTACAGGTGTAGGAGCAGCATTACAGGTGTAGGAGCAGCATTACAGGTGTAGGAGCAGCATTACAGGTGTAGGAGCAGCATTACAGGTGTAGGAGCAGCATTACAGGTGTAGGAGCAGCATTACAGGTGTAGATCTTCTACGACAGATGTTTCCAGCTCCCCAAGCTCCATCGTGGAACGTAGTGAACCGTCAACAATGACATGGAGCTAATTCTAGTTTCCCTGCGGAAGGCTTTGACACAACTCCATCTCATCTAACACTATGATCCTTCTGCTAGCGCAATATAAAAAGTAGTTCAATTTTGATGTTTTAATAATTCACAGGTAGATTTCCCTTCATGTTATTCCCTTATGATAGTGTCCCTCGTGAAATATGCATGCAGACTTCGACTGCACCAACCTACAGCTGAAACAGTCAGTTAACTGACATTTGGATGCTAGTCGTGTTTGGTTTAGATGGAATATTTTTAATTGAGAGGCCGTTTGAAAATGTATGCGGTACACATTCGTTTTTTCATCCTCAATCTGTTTTACTGTGACAAACAAATCACAAACTGATTTGAGGTTAAAGGGAATAGCAGCTAAAGAGAATGTAAGTTATGTGTGACAATCCCCTTTAACATGGACTAATGGAGTTTTCACATGACCGTATGTCTGTTTGGGATTTGACCATATTCTTATGCTTAATAATAAATAAAAAGGTGTAATAATAAATGATCATGAAAGTGCCATTTGGCACGGGAACCCCCCCGCGGCCCTTTAATCCTGTCAACATCGTGCGCCTCCACTTTGAACTCCTGCAGCATTCTGGATTATATCTGCCACCCCGCTGGCACGCACACACACACACACACAAACAAGGTGATGTACAATTACTGTAAAAGGGTGTTTAAGCCAGTTCTAAAAACCTTGCATGGTATATTTAAACATTTTCTTTTCTTCCCCCCCTGAAGTGCACAGAATCAAGTCTGGCTAACAGATTGAAAGCCTGCATGCATATTAACTTTATTATAAGTATCAGTCTACATTCCTACTCATTTATGTTGTGTTCTGTAAACAAACAGTACTCTCCAAAATGTCCCCACGAGAGGGTCAATGGTCTTATGAGAATAGAGACTTCCTGTGGTGTTATTTACATTTAAATTGTAGTCGTTTAGCAGACGCTCTTATCCAGAGCGACTTACAGTAAGTACAGGGACATTCCCCCCGAGGCAAGTAGGGTGAAGTGCCTTGCCCAAGGACACAACGTCATGTGGCACGGCGGGGAATCAAGCCGGCAACCTTACCTGTGGAGGTGTGTTACCTGTGGAGGTGTGTTACCTGTGGAGGTGTGCTACCTGTGGAGGTGTGTTACCTGTGGAGGTGTGCTACCTGTGGAGGTGTGTTACCTGTGGAGGTGTGATATCTGTGGAGGTGTGTTACCTATGGAGGTGTGTTACCTATGGAGGTGTGTTACCTGTGGAGGTGTGTTACCTGTGAAGGTGTGTTACCTGTGGAGGTGTGTAACCTGTGGAGCTGTGTAACCTGTGGAGCTGTGTTACCTGTGGAGGTGTGTTACCTGTGGAGGTGTGTTACCCGTGGAGGTGTGTTACCTGTGGAGGTGTGTTACCTGTGGAGCTGTGTTATCTGTGGAGGTGTGTTACCTGTGGAGGTGTGTTACCTGTGGAGGTGTGTTACCTGTGGAGGTGTGTTACCCGTGGAGGTGTGTTACCTGTGGAGGTGTGTTACCTGTGGAGGTGTGTTACCTGTGGAGGTGTGTTACCCGTGGAGGTGTGTTACCTGTGGAGGTGTGTTACCCGTGGAGGTGTGTTACCCGTGGAGGTGTGTTACCCGTGGAGGTGTGTTACCCGTGGAGGTGTGTTACCTGTGGAAATGTCTGTGAGCGAACGCCTCTCCCGGCTCCAGGAGAACCAGGTCCAGGGTCTTCACAGGGTCCTTGAAAGGTGTCTCAGAGTTCAATGCTCTGAAGCTGCTGAAGTTATGGGTCCCCACCAGCAGGGAAGCAGCCTCACGCATGGCCCCCACGTTCAGCTCCCTTAAACAAACACACACAATCAGGAGAGAAAGAGAGAGATAAAGGGGAAGGGCCTCATCAGAAGAGAGAGAGAGAGAGAGGCAGGGCCTCATCAGGAGAGAGAGAGCGAGAGAGCGAGAGAGCGAGAGAGGCAGGGCCTCATCAGGAGAGAGAGAGAGTGAGAGTGTGTAGGGGGGTGAGCTCTCATGGGTGGGTGACTACAACTCAGTTAGAGGATGGATGGAAGGATCTCCTCATGGTTGTGTAGAAAGACACCATACTGTGACCCAGCTAGGGAAGGGGCCGTTGGTTGCCAAGGTAACTCACGTGTTGCATAGGCCCCAGCACAGCCTGAGGTCGGCCAGGGGCAGCTGGGAGGGCCGGGTCACACCGGCAGCCAGCCGGTACACGTATGTTCGTGACGTGGCGCGGAAACGTGCATGGAACCCTTCAGGCACACGGTAGGCACAGTTGACCCTGACAAATACATACAGAAACACACACATGAATATCTAGCGGCCCCCAAAAAACACCTGAGAAATGTTTTAGAGAGAGATTCTGACACAGCTTTCTGGAACGACTCTTTTCTTGTTTAGTTGAAAAGCCTGTGGCTCCAACCACAGCAACCTGCCCTGACCTCGGAGGTGGTCGTAGAGTGAGTGAAACAAAGGGCATAACAGGTTTGAAGAAAACACCCATGGCTTCCTAAGAGACTGAAGACTTCCTGACCTGTAGTGTGTCTGTTCTAAATATTAATAGAATAGGTACGCACACACACACACGTATGTGATGTGTGTGTGGTATATTTGAGTGCAGTACATATTGCCAGCATACAGTACTCAGTAGACTATAGCGAAAGTAAGTTAGGTTTCCCGGGGAGGAGATTGAGTGTGACACCTCGCAGAGTCAGGCCTTGCATCAACCGTCAAGCAGGATGTGATTAGACAGCCCTTCCTACACTGTGAAATTTTCTGAGAACATCTAACCCTGTTCAGAAAACATGACCCACAACAGGGACATGAGGCAGAACAGCCCAACCTATATATATATCAACATAATTGATATAATAGCTCATATTTAATGCTAGTGTAAAGTCCTTTTTGTCCTTTTTATTTCTCTCTTAGCTGTCTTGACTGAGGTATTGTGAGTTCACTTGACACACACAGGTGATCTCCCTCAGCAGTTGCTAATAGTCCCTATCCCAGGCCCGGTGTGTGAAAGCAGGATTCCACCACTATCCAAAATGTTCCCCAACCCCTTTTTCTCTCTCGCTCTTTCTCACTCATACACTCACTCACACACACACACACACACACACACCAAGCAGACTCCAAATGCAGTGTGAATGGAGTGGAATGTTCGAAATCAGGGTATAAACCGCAGCTTTATTTCTGAAAAATACGGTACATACGTCAAACTCAATGTCATATAGTCACAGATCCTTCAGTCAACTGCCACGACATCTTTATGGCCCTGCTCACTTAACAACAAAGCCCATACCTGATTGGCTCCTGCCTCAGGTGAAAGTTGAGGGCGTCGACTAGGACATCCTCTGAGAATGGGGGCTTGTTGTTTCTGCGTTGTAGGTCAAAGTGGGCGGAGTTAGAGAGGGCGTGGACGCCGGTGTCTGTCCGGCTGGAGATGGTCAACGACACGTCGCTGAGAGGGCGAAGCTTCCTCACTGCGTCCTGAAGAGGAGGAGAGGGAGAGGGAAACAGAGGGAGGGATAGAGAGAGATCTACAGATCAATGTGGTCCCTATAAACTGTCTATGAGCAAATTTGTGAAAAAAAAGAATCAGTCACTTCTTAAATCCATAGATTAAATACACACATTAGATAACACAAGGGTTGATCTCAGACATGTTGTAAGCTCAATCATAACATTAGAGCAGATGCAAAATAACGAGGATTTATCTTCCACTATCTAATCTCAGCTCCTGTGCTGTGATGATGTCACAGGAGCAGTATGAGGCTATCTGGCGTACGATATTTACAGTCATGAGATCAGAGAAGCACAGATAACACCAGGATCACACCAAACGAGTTCCTCCTGAAGATAAATCACATGGTTTGGAAGAGACAACACCCAAACGTTCTAACAACCTGAGTGGAGTCTGTTTCCTGGACTTGACCTCATTTTCAAGTCTAGACATGCACATGCTATCAATGCTGCATGAAAGGAACAATCTTTCTATGTCTGCCATTTTCTCAATAGTGACACGTTTGCAGTGTTTTTATTACTGGACAAGACTACTTGATTGGTGGTAAAACAGTGTATTCTAGAAGTGATTTGTTGACGTATTTTTTAAATCTCGGCTAACGTTTGCTCAATCAATAAATATAAAATATTTAAACAATAATACATTTATCATGCTCTCTTGATGGCCCTGCCTCTCTCTCTCTCCTGATGAGGCCCTGCCTCTCTCTCCTGATGAGGCCCTGTCTCTCTCTTGATGAGGCCCTGCCTCTCTCTCTCCTGATGAGGCCCTGCCTCTCTCTCCTGATGAGGCCCTGCCTCTCTCTCCTGATGAGGCCCTGCCTCTCTCTCCTGATGAGGCCCTGCCTCTCTCTCTCCTGATGAGGCCCTGCCTCTCTCTCTCCTGATGAGGCCCTGCCTCTCTCTCTCCTGATGAGGCCCTGCCTCTTTCTTCTGATGAGGCCCTGCCTTTCTCTCTCTCCTGATGAGGCCCTGCCTCTCTCTCTCCTGATGAGGCCCTGCCTCTCTCTCCTGATGAGGCCCTGTCTCTCTCCTGATGAGGCCCTGTCTCTCTCTCCTGATGAGGCCCTGTCTCTCTCTCCTGATGAGGCCCTGCCTCTCTCTCCTGATGAGGCCCTGTCTCTCTCTCCTGATGAGGCCCTGTCTCTCTCTCCTGATGAGGCCCTGCCTCTCTCTCCTGATGAGGCCCTGTCTCTCTCTCCTGATGAGGCCCTGTCTCTCTCTCCTGATGAGGCCCTGTCTCTCTCCTGATGAGGCCCTGTCTCTCTCCTGATGAGGCCCTGCCTCTCTCTCCTGATGAGGCCCTGCCTCTCTCTCCTGATGAGGCCCTGCCTCTCTCTCTCCTGATGAGGCCCTGCCTCTCTCTCCTGATGAGGCCCTGCCTCTCTCTCCTGATGAGGCCCTGTCTCTCTCTCCTGATGAGGCCCTGCCTCTCTCTCTCTCCTGAAGAGGCCCTGCCTCTCTCTCCTGATGAGGCCCTGCCTCTCTCTCTTCTGATGAGGCCCTGTCTCTTTCTCCTGATGAGGCCTCTACACATAAGATCATACATCAGTAGGCTGGTTAAAAGGGTCAGCTGGTGTTGGTGCTGGTGTTAGTGCATCAACACCTGGCTGCCTCGGATACCTGCTGCCTCGCCTCCCGGCTGACTTACCTCCAGATGGTTCTGGACCCCGAACATCTGATAGTGTGCAGGTGACCTAACCACTCCGCTGGGTACACAGTACAAGACATCATGGTGACTGAGAACTACATACGTATAGACATATATATAAATATATACACTGAAGATATATTTACATTGCACAGTTATGACAATGTTCTTCTTACCAGTATTTAGTTCCAATGTATTGAAAAAAGATAAGATAGCGTGTGCTACCTGTGTTCATCATTACTTAAGTTTCATTTATAGATCTCAGTCTTCCTGTAACCCAGCCTAGCCTTTCCGATATGAACTTTCACAGCAGTCTAATGATGTGCGTGACATGACATAGTTGAAAACATGAAATGCATTCATTGCTATAGAAAAAGAGTGAGACAGTCAGATGTCAGTCAGTGATAGAGAGACTGACAGAGACAGTCAATGATATTTATCACGCTGAGAAGTAAGGTAGGCTATAACTTGTCCCGCTGAGCCGCAGTCATAGACTACTGAGGGAAGTTTTCTGCCGAGTTGAGAGCTCTCGAAATGGCCCCTATCAGAAACATCGATCACCCCAGTCTCCCGGATTTTAGTACCCAAACGTTGACAGGTATGGTAATCTCAAGATAACATTTTTATCAAACTTGAGAGCCCTGAGCATGTGCCCTTGTGTGGCCTTTGAGGGTCTGATCGCGTTCAACACATTACAAATCATGAAATAGCCTACCAATTACATAAAAAGGTTATTTATCAAATAATTTACGACGAATGTTATGAAAAATATTATGTCAACAGAAACGTGAAGCATTTAGGGAAGAACACGGATGTTAAGTGTGTTTTACGCTTCCTGGTCCTTTATCCGTCAAAGAAGTTCGTCCCTCTATGATGTCGTCATGAGGATTGGCAGAGGGGTGTGTTGTCTCACCAGTGCAACCACGCCCCCTATTCGTTCTCCAGCGGCGGCAGTGCTCGTTTGACCGGTCATTTGACATGCAGTGAGAGACTGAATATGCAGTGAGAGACTGAATACGGTGACACAGTGTCAACGTTACCGGGGCAAGAAGCTGCTGCGCGACAGGGAATAGGTGACACTGTATCTATATTTCACGCGACAGAAGCGCCGCGCAATGTAATTTACAGATTGAAGGAATAGTACAAGAAAAAACATACAATAAACGCAAAAATGACGGTGGATTTTGAGGAATGTATTAAAGATTCACCTCGATTCAGGTAAGAATGCTAATGCAATGTACAGCTGTGCACAATTCTGAAACGAGTAATATCATTCCAGGGTCAGAATATATTTGCTCGGTTCTTTCGTGTAATAACACTATTACAATAGTGTCGTTCACCGATGGAAGGCAATGCGGACATATTGACAATGGTTTCCAATAAATCACGTTGACTTATTATCGATACATGTTCACATTGCTTTGATGACAGAAAGCAATCGTTGAAAGATTTTTACTCGTGCCGTTTCATTTGAGGATTGCTGTCTGTCACCTTGTTCTGTAACCGCCTGTTCAACGCGCCCTCAGAACCAGTTGAATTAATTACTCTATATAAGGTGACGGGTAGAAAGGAGATAGCAATCGTACACAGAGATGATGTGGGAAAATTATTTATTATAAACATCCTGAAAATGTATTCATAATATAGCATGTTGAATTCGAAGATTTTCTTTTCTAGAGGCAACAATCAGACATAAAGCATCAATGGGTCCTCCCTCTTTCTCTCTCCCTCTCTGAGACTGTTGAAGCCTATTCAGTTTCTTCATTCACAAACATGAGACCATTGTAGCTGAGGGCTTCCCTGGGATAGTCAGCGCTCTGAAAGGGGGACGCTGTTCCCGTGTCTATTTGCATGTCTACTGACGTATTCCATTTTCTGAAAGCGATGCATGTTAGATGCAGTCCCTCGGTTCACTTACTACACTGTAGGGCAAGTGGCTGCCAATCTGGAGATGCCCTTGTCAAACCACTAGAGCCGTGGCAGGGAGGTTGTGGATTCTGTCTTCAGGGAGGGGCATCATATTCTAGGCAGAGCTCCAGTTCTCTGGCCCCTGGAGGGTAGCGTCGAACCAAACATCCTTCAGGGATATGACCAGGGGAGCTTGATAAACGAAGGTCATCTAAGATCTAGGTCATACATTGCCTGGTTACTATGGTTATATTGTCTGGTGTTGTTGATTTGAGATCTACTGAGGTATATATTTATTAGTTCCTGTCTGTGTTGAAGTATAATGTTCTTATTTGGAGTTATGAGCACACTATAGTACTGCAATTCTCTGGTTTTGTCGTTTTTGGCATTTATTCATTTTCTCACATGTTCATGTTATTTATGTATCATCTCTCTCAATCCTACACACACTCACACACACACTCTGACACAAACACTCCCACTCTCTCACACACACACACACTCAAGAACAAACTCAAACAATCCTAAAATTTCTGTTGCTGGCAATCTGCCATACATAAACATTTTAGAAAAGTTTGGTGATAATGAGCTTTTGAGAAAGTATTGTTGGGTATTATGATAATAGTAGAGTTATCAGGGATGCAGTCACTTATAGAAAAATAATCCAGCAACACCAGAGATCAAGGTTGACAACTCTTCGGTACTTACTCTATATGTCTTACCTTCCACAGATCTCTAATCCTAACCCTCCAAAAATATCTGTAACCTGAAACTGGAAAGTTCACTCTCTTCTCTCCTCCTGGGAAACTCTGTTTCTGTCCTTCCCTGCATCCTCTACGGCAGCCTCTCTGCCTCAGCCTCTCTGCCTCAGCCTCTCTGCCTCAGCCTCTTCACATTAAAACAGGGGAGAAGAGCTAGAGTGTTTCATAAAGCTTGACACGATAATGGGAGTCAGATGGCTGAGCGGTGAGGGAGTCGGGCTAGTAATCAGAAGGTTGCCGGATCGATACCCCGCCGTGCCAAATGACGCTGTGTCCTTGGGCAAGGCACTTCACCCTACTTGCCTCGGGGGGAATGTCCCTGTACTTAATGTAAGTCGCTCTGGATAAGAGCGTCTGCTAAATGACTAAATGTAAATGTAAGTAGCAGATGAGGAAAAACAACTTCCAAACCGTGATACGAATCTCAGTCTGGAAGGGATCCACACTCGCATGTATCACAGAGCTACGGTCTGTGTGGAGCAAGTAGACATTGTCCTTACGTAGTGAGATCTGGTTTGTGTTCCTCTTCTAGAAGACGGCAGGCTGTCTGGTGTGGCTGTTGTGCAATGCTGCTGAGGGAGAGAGAGTGAGTGTGTGTGTGGTCTTGTTTGGTCAACTAAAAAAGAATGTACCTTTTGGGGCCCTCTTCTTGGGTCCCACAACTTCAATGCTATTTCTAGGGGGTTTTGGGGGGTGTTGTGGTTAGAATTAGATTAAGGGTTGGGGTTAGGGGTCAGGGAAATAAGATTTTGAACTGGAGTGAGTTTGTCCTCACTAGGATGGTAGAACAAGTGGCTCTAACAGCACAGCCCCTCTCTCTGCAGGCCCACACCTGCGTGTGGCACACAGACTTCTTTTTCTCTCTGGTTTCCTTGTTGAGACACACTGACACTCCTCTGTCTCTCTCTCCGCTACTAGTCCCTCTGTTGTCCTGCCACCTGCAGCTGCCATGCCCTAAAAACCTCCTGCCCAGAGCTGCTCCACTGTCCAGCTGAACTGGACTCTGTGTCAACACAACGCTGTCTGGAGTTCCACCTCTCTGTCATTGAGTTTCACTCGTCCCTCATGGACGGTGAAGAGATGACACCGTGTTGGCAGGTTGTACACCAGAGCTGTGTGAGGTCTGCAGCTCAGGTGACTTGCTCTCGTTCTCGGGACAGGGATGTTGATTGGCTCAGATTATTCTAATTTTCCTGTTGGAAACATGCCCAGTCCTCCAGCCTGATGCATGTTTAAACAGCAGTGCTGTCTCTGAGTAGGAGGCAAATGGAGTCAGAGTTAAGATGCAAGCCAAACGGACATGGGTCTTATCTAATCCATGAAAACATGACACACTAACCAAAAGAGCGACGCTATGAAGGAGTTGTCTTGTCTGGAAGGTTTGAACGTGCAGGTTTCAGTTCGCCCAGGCCCTCCGTGTGACGACAGTCTCAGCTCATCTGCTCTGGTGGATTCTGTTCCAGGTTCACGTCTGGCCTGATTCTGCTGTGTCAAATCTGGTCTTTTTTACTCTTTTATAAAAAAAAAAGGACAACCCTGGTTTTTATTCCTTTGACTATGTATTTGGTATGATAGTGTATCGGTTTTGTTTCTGATTGTTTCTGAAGAAAAAACACTTCTTACTTCTTCGAGGAGGAGATGTGAGGTGGTGACCTTTCCATGGAACCTCTGTCTTAGACACACTCACTTGTTAACCAACTCCACCTGGGAGTGAGGCAGGGGATGCATGCATGGTTCAGGGTGATCTAAGCCAGAAAGACCATAGTATTCATTTCCTCTCTCCTGTCAAGTTCCCCTCATAACCATAAATATTAAGAACAGAAAGGGATGTTCATCTCTTTTTGCTGCATGTCTCATTCTGTTCTTCAGTGACTGTTGCGTTTTGAGTCGCGTCATTTTTTAAACAATGCCCAGCGTCTGCTAGTTCCAGATTGATGCCCTGGTTTCTAGACACTGACATCCCAGTGCTTGTTTGCCTCAGTTCCATACCAGTGTCTAGGACCTCATAGCCTGTCTGGCAGATAGACAGGCTGGTTCACCTGGCAACTATGCAACAGGGGTGGCCCAATCTCTTTCTTAATCACTGGCAGGTATCGTTGCTGATGTCGCCCTGGCGACCTGTTGCTTGGGCTGCTATGGCAACCGTCTGTATTTTTCTCCTTTACTCTTTCTTTCCCTCAGGTTGAGCATGTGTTGTTACATGATTTAATCAGCAACCTTTAGACCAACCTAACCATCTGAACTTTTGCTGTTCATAGTGTCACTAAAACAGGCTTTCCAGCCCTTCCAATTTCAACCATATTTGGCTTCCGTTGCGGGGGCATATTGCTGGCCCTGACGCATGTTTCCTGCTGTGAACACCAGGGGAGCTTCCCAATACTAATATCAGAATTTGCTTACTTTTTGAAATATATATTTTTTCAAACTTTCTATCCTGCAGACTGGACTGTTTAGCCTCTTCATCAGCATGGTTGGGAATGTGGGATTGTATGTGTGTGGTTGGGTATGTGAGATTGTGTGTATATTCATCCTTTTGTGTGTGCTTCCATTCATGTGTTTGTGTGTTGTCTGTGCTGTTCGTGATGATACAAGCCAGTGTCATTGTATATTGACTACAGGCATGACTAGTTAATAGCCTCCTCTATTCTGGAGCTCTTGTTTGGCCTCCCCCTGTCTTGTCATTCACACCCAGCGAGCAGAGAGGAGGATGGTCTCTTCACAGAGACCCAAGTCTCCAGGACTGAGGCAGATGGAGCTGGACACGGCTCTGCTGGAGACAGAAAGATCGAGGACAGACTGAGATTATTCAGAAATATCCTTCAAGTAACAGCAAACAGCAAAAAGCACAATAATGATTAGGGGTGGAACGGTACACTGAAGTCATGGTTCGGTTCATACCGCGATTCAGACATCACGGTTCGGTAAGAGTTCTGTACAATGGAGGGAAAAGCAAAACAAATCAGGTTCCTCTACGAGTGAATACGGGTGTAGTGAAGATAACGTGTAAAATCGATTGCTTCAGTGATTTTTTAGGCCCTGTTTGTATGTGTATCTAAAGGCTGGTTAAGCACTGTTTTGTCTCGTTCCAGTGATTGGCACACCTGGGTGTTGGCGTCGGATATGTTTAGTCATTTAGCACACGCTCTTATCCAGATGTGTTATGTGCGTTAGCATGTTAGATGTATTTCCACTCACATACCCCACTACTGCTGAACAACGCCGACACACAGTGCTCGTCTTATCCACCACTCTCTTGTCTGAACTTCTGCAACTGACAGGGAATCCGAAGTTTTCCTAAACTTGTGATCTTAAAGAGGCCGACGGGTCCTCTATCTCTTGTGGGTCGCCACCACTCATTCTCGTCCTTGTGCTGCTAGCTAGCTCTGACTCACGGCGGCACCAATCAGAGCTTCAGAGCTAAAGCGGAGCAACAGATTAGGTGTCCCTAAAGAACACGAGTACCTTAATTAATTTGCACGCAACTTTTATTTATTTTTATACAGTGTATTCTCTGTGTAATTTCATGCACCGAACCGTGACGCCCGTACCGTGACGCCCGTACCGTGACGCCCGTACCGTGACGCCCGTACCGTGACGCCCGTACCGTGACGCCCGTACCGTGACGCCCGTACCGTGACGCCCGTACCGTTTTGGTTCAATATGAATACATGTACATAGGAGTCAGGTGGCTGAGCGGTTAGGAAATCGGGATAGTAATCAGAAGGTTGCCCGTGCGATTCCCCGCGACATGCAAAATTACGTTGTGTCTTTGGGCAAGGCACTTCACCCTTCTTGCATAGGGGAGAATGTCCCTGTACTTACTGCAAATCGCTCTGGATAAGAGCGTCTGCTAAATGTAAATGTAGATGTACCATACCACCCCTAATAATTATGCATGATACCACAGAGGATGTTTACTTGTCCTACATAGCTGTGGCCTTTCAATAGAGCTGTTCATGGATGTACACCAAGCATGAGGAGAGATAGTCACGTTCTTGGAGGAATGTGGTTGTTTAATCCCTCGTCATGGTTGGCTGCAGGGTTAGGTATGGAGTGGATTGTGAAGAAGCAGGATTCTGAAGGAGGCTGAGTGTGTCTGTGTGTGTCTTGTCAGGGTGGTGGGTTTGTCCTGTCCTGTCCTGCTCTAAGAGGAATTTTCACTGCAGTCTGGCTGAAGGTGGGTTGTGTGAGTCATCTTCCACACGGGTGCAGAAACATCTCAGCCTCTTATCGGCTGAGAGATCATTGTGTGGAAGGCAGCCATTGATCAGCACAGACTGGCCTTTGTGTGTTTGTGTTAGGTAGGGTGTGTGTGTGCGACACAACACAGGCTTAGATCATGTGAAGCCAGGAGACAATTGTAAACAGTTGTTTTTTTGCTATAGCAACTGGGCTTGTCACTGTGTTTGTGTGTGCAGGAGGGGAGTGTCTTTCTGCTGGTGTGTCAGTCTGTGTGGGGTCTGGATGATGTGCTACCATTCACTGACACACCACAGAGACACACCCAACATCAAACATGTGTCTCTGTAGTCTCAGTCTTCCATGCAGCAGATTAACCTCTGACCTGTCACATGACCTCTGACCTGTCACATGACCTCTGACCTGTCACATGACCCCCACAGTCTGGACATGTAGGACATAGGAACCACTTCTCACACACTGAAACCAAACAGCTAGACTACATATCCCATCACCCCTTTCCCACTGAAACGAAACTGCGGGACTACAAATCCCATCACCTCTCTAACACTA
This sequence comes from Hypomesus transpacificus, assembly GCF_021917145.1. NCBI lineage: Eukaryota > Metazoa > Chordata > Actinopteri > Osmeriformes > Osmeridae > Hypomesus > Hypomesus transpacificus. The sequence goes on along the minus strand of NC_061068.1, from coordinate 2,661,059 downwards.
CTTCAGCCTCTTGGCCTAATCATCTGGGCGGAGGTTTGTAGTTCCTACGGACCACCAAACCCTACATCGCTCCCCTTCAATCTTTCTGATTGAAAGATTGGTTGAAAGTCTGACAGATGGCATCCTCAACGCTGATGAAGGAATATTCAGGTTCCAACCCTCCAATATTCCTTAATGTTTGGGGACACAGATGACAGTTAGGGTGGAACACTGTGACAGGTGCCTTACAGGAATGGAGTGATGAGTGTTGGAAGGTAAGAGAGGGAAAGAGAACAGGAAGGAGAATGAAGATAATAATGACTTCTTGGGAAAGCGCTGATGGCAGGGGGTGTGGGAAGAATTTTCATTACATTCAACAGTGACACACTCAAGACGGACTTGTATCAAGGTGTGAGGAAACAGCTTCACACGATCACACATATCCCCCTCCGGAGGTAATGTGGTTGGCGTGTTGGAACTAGAAAAAACAGCTGGGCATTCCAGATTCTTCTTAATACAACTTTCTCCTTCCTCCCGAACAACCGGGACATTTATGATTCGGTCACCTGACAACACATGGTCTCCCCTGACAAAACAAGAGACATGTATGACACGATCTGTGCTGGCCTGTTGCTCTGCTCTTTTGGTGGTGGACATGGTTCAACACCAAAACATCACCAAAGGCAGCAAAAGCTGCCAGTTTAACAGTTTGAGTCATGGCTATACTTCCGAAATTAAACCACAATTTGTAAAAACCTGTTGTGTCACAAATGTGTTGTCTCACAACATCTCAGATTTGAATTCTAATTCCGTCTGGTGTTGAAAGAAGGAGAGTGTGAACTGGGACAGGCAGGTAGCTGAACAGGGAAGCTTCAGTACTGTAGTTGTAACACTGCCCCCTGTTAGCTGAACACAAGGGATCTACTGTCTTCACTTGTCACTCAGTAGCATTACTCAGACCTTGAAGAATGTCAGAGAGTGATGAGGCCTCTGTAGCAGCAGAAACCCAGATACTGAACTGGCTGACTCAGTCAAACATGTCACCTCAGGACCCTGGAGAACCACATGGTTCACAAAATCAATGTAATCAAAATAGTGCTCTTGTTTGAGTTCATTTCAGTGTTCATTTAGAGAGTTGTATTTGGAGGAGCGCCAGCGTGGCAGACATGTCAGATGTGAGTTGGTGATAAAGTGACAGGGAGGGGACGTCAGTGTGTGTGTTGACGTATGATCCTATTTACCCTCACAGACACCCTCATGGTGACAGGATTAACACATGTGTGTGCGTGTGTGTGTGTGAACACACAATGGATGCTGCCAGCCAGGAAACAGGCCCTGATTATCCCTCTAGGAACCATTTCTGCCAAAAACAGGGGTGTCAAAAACAGGGTACCCTGTGTGTGAACGGTCACGGAAGTACTCATTCACAGGTCAATCAGGTGAATCAGATTAATTGGGTTTCAATATAAACAGACAACACGAAACAAGGACAAGGATTTCAACATCTCTCTTGAGCTTGGATCTATAGTGTGTCCTGAATCATTCTGTTTTCTTAGCAATATTTCCATTCTAGGAAATTGTAATATCAAATATCAAGCAGCACTATACATTTGCACTGGTCCAAATGAGGACAGTGTGAAGTTTAGGGATTGCATGGATTCATGTCATGATCCCTTAGCACAACAGGTCAACAGACTGTCCTGTGTTTCTGATCTTTAGACATCTACGGCCTTTAGAACAACAGGTCAACAGACTGTCCTGTGTTTCTGATCTTTAGACATCTACGGCCTTTAGAACAACAGGTCAACAGACTGTCCTGTGTTTCTGATCTTTAGACATCTACGGCCTTTAGAACAACAGGTCAACAGACTGTCCTGTGTTTCTGATCTTTAGACATCTACGGCCTTTAGAACAACAGGTCAACAGACTGTCCTGTGTTTCTGATCTTTAGACATCTACGGCTGTGTGTGTTTCTTCCCCCCCCCCCGCCAGAGACACACACACACAAGGAAGATGGACAAGTTACTGAGGAACTGTTCCAGCCCAAAACTCCAACTGACCTCTCTAACATGGACCGCTTCAGACACACCTACCTCTTCTACCTGCAGCCACACACACACACACCGAGGATAGATCTCAGCCCGGCTCGTCCATCTGAGATGCCCCAGTTGGACCCTTCTGGACTCCAGAACTCCTGGCAGATTTAATTGTGTGGCCAAGGACGTGCAGGTCAGATAGAGCAGACTAGAGACCTGCAGGTCAGATAGAGGCATCTGTATTTAAGGCAGGAAGGAACCGTGAGTAACCCGAGCAGCCTGGACAATAAATAACTGAGGTTTTCATTCTGGAGTCTTTTAGCCATGAGCTCCACCACGTACGTTCTTACACAGGCACACGTACACTCTTTCTGTCTGTCTGTCTGTCTCACACACACATGGACACATGCACACACACACACAGACACATGCACACACACACACAGATATGCAAACAAACCAAAGCTAAAAGCGTGACATGTTCATGTTCTTTGGGGTCGACACCACAGGGATGGTGTGTAGGAGGGATCCCATCCCTAGTGTGGAGGAAGAGATGAGTGAGTTAGAGGGGGGAAAGAAAAGGATGGACATGGACGGAAAAGTACAAGCGAGAGAGAGTGGGGGGGGGCAGAGAGAAAGAGAGAGATTCAGAGAGGTCCTCCGCCTAAGTAGGTTTACATCAACACAGGGGTGGTCTTACACAACCCCCTGAACACTGTCAGGGGACACATACACCATCACACCACAATAGGAGACCTACACAAATATGGTATACACAGAAAGACCGCCAGTTCAGTTAACTATATTATCTGTCCCAGAGACATACTTACATGCACGCACACACACACACACATATACACACACACATATACACACACACATACATACAGGCAATAAATGAAGCATGTGCTTCCTCTCCCTGGTGGACGACAGCCGGACTAACGGAGCCTGGAGCCCAGAGTCAGGAATATGAGCCACTTGGCTGAGGGATTCTGAGACCAAGGATGAGAGGTCCAAATAATTGGATGTTGGCATAGAAAAGGAAAACAGAAATTAACTGGACACCCTTCTTTTTGATGAGGAGGAATATCTGTCTCCCTCACTGTGGTTTTGGGAGGAAATTAGTTTGTCAGTCGTATTGTGAAACATCCAAAGATTTCTAGGTAGAATCTGTCACAGTTTAATTTTGAGTTTGCATTGGTGCACTACCAAAGACAACAAGCCAATTGGAAGTAATCTGAGGATTAATTAATGAAAATGATTCTATTAATCATCTTCTGCCTTGGCCGACACACAGAAACTTTTCCCAAGAATGCATGTGAATACAGTCAGCCTGGGCTTGCACAAGCAAGGCATTTGCCTGTGGGTGAAGGCTGCATCACAGGAAGGTGGGTGGAGAAGAGAGAGGGAGAGAGAGAGAGAGAGAGAGAGAGAGAGGGCGGGAGGTGGAGAGAGAGAGAGAGAGAGCGCGGGAGGTGGAGAGAGAGAGAGAGAGCGCGGGAGGTGGAGAGAGAGAGAGAGAGGGAGGGAGGGAGGTTTTGAGGCTTGGGGAGAAGAGAGCTGATAGATATAAATGAAAAGGAAGGGAGGCAATGGGGGAGGATGAGCAAGATGAGGAAGAGGAAAGGAATACATGCTGTGAGGAAGAGAAGGAATAGAGTCAGGGATGAAGCAGTGCTGCCAGACTGGTCACAGATGTGGACGAGTCAGCAAGCTGCAAAACATGCACCACACACACACCATACACACACCATACACACACACACATATATATACACACACACATGCACACACACATACCCTTACACACACAGCTTGCATGAAGGAGAGCTGTGCCAGCTTTAGGGGAGGACTACATGACTTGATGTTTTCATGCCAGGCCAACTTTGCCTGAAAAAACATCCTGGATTTCAACTGACTTTTACTGTCTATGTGCGTGTGTGAGAGTCTGTACACATGTGTGTGAGTGTAGATGTTATGTGCATGTGTGTACACAGTATATATGATGTGTGTGTACAGTATATATGATGTGTGTGTGACTGTATATTCTGGTCTTGTTCATATCCTTGTGGGCTAGTGTTCCTGTATAACTGGCTGGTCATCACAAGTGGGTTAGGGTTAATGGTTAGGGTTAATGGTTAGAGGTTAGTGGTTAATGGTTAATGGTTAGGGTTAGGGGTTAGGGGTTAGGGGTTAGGGTTAGGGTTAGTGGTTAGGGTTAGTGGTTAGGTTTAGGAGAGAGCCACCACAGAGCTTGAGGACTCTTGTCCTCTCAACAGTAACATGTCAACCTACATGGACAATTCAATTTCTGATCCTGTTGCCATGACTGTAAGTCTATAAGCATCCTCCTTGACCCCAGGACCTAACCCACCACACTGATCAAGCAGGTTGGGCTGCTGGACGTGCTGCTCTCTCCAACCTGAGAGGCCGACGGTCATTCAGAACCAAGCTGAGGTTCTCCTTGGACGAGCAGCTAAACTCAGACACACAAACACCAGATCATTACAGTAGAAACACCACATCAATACAGTAGAAATACCAGATCATTACAGTAGAAACACCAGATCATTACAGTAGAAACACCAGATCAATACAGTAGAAACACCAGATCATTACAACACAAGCAGGCAGTTATACCCCCAGTTGCTGGGGATTAGCGATGTGCTGCAGGCCTCAGTCTGTGTCGGTCGTGTTAGACAGGGTCCTTTCTGTGTATCTGGTTTCCGTTAAGTTACGCTTCCTTAAATCCCACTGAGGGTAACACATGGTGCAGCTGTTTATCTACCTGGGATGGTTGTCATGGTGAACTGAAGTCAATCTCTGGCCCTATGATGGCGAGGTCAAGTCAGGTCTGTCCCCCTTTTAATGCTCCCGCTCTTCTCGTTTAGAAAAGAGGGCCTTTGCACTCTGACCCTGATCCAACCAAAGCAACCAACTGACTGACTGGCTGACTGGCTGACTGGCTGACTGACTGACTGACTGACTGACTGACTGACTGACTGGCTGACTGGCTGGCTGACTGACTGACTGGCTGACTGACTGACTGGCTGACTGGCTGGCTGACTGACTGGCTGACTGGCTGACTGGCTGACTGACTGGCTGACTGGCTGGCTGACTGGCTGACTGGCTGACTGACTGACTGGCTGGCTGACTGACTGGCTGACTGACTGACTGGCTGGCTGACTGACTGACTGACTGACTGGCTGGCTGACTGACTGACTGACTGACTGGCTGACTGACTGACTGGCTGACTGACTGACTGGCTGACTGGCTGGCTGGCTGACTGACTGACTGACTGACTGGCTGACTGACTGACTGACTGACTGGCTGACTGACTGGCTGACTGGCTGACTGGCTGGCTGACTGGCTGGCTGGCTGACTGGCTGACTGACTGACTGACTGGCTGACTGACTGGCTGGCTGACTGACTGGCTGACTGGCTGACTGGCTGACTGACTGACTGACTGACTGACTGACTGACTGGCTGACTGACTGGCTGACTGGCTGACTGACTGACTGACTGGCTGACTGACTGGCTGACTGGCTGACTGACTGGCTGACTGGCTGCCTCAGGACACATCAGAAATATACATTGGTCTATTGTGACTGACACAATCACTGCTCACATTGCAGTGCCAAAGTTGTTTACCCTACACTGTCTCATCATTCCCAGTCCTCCACACAGAGAACACAGGCTTGGCTGTACGCTGCAGATACTGACAAATGTACAGCAATGGACATCACAAATGTACTTATGGTGTTAAGAGGCACAAAATGAACCACAATCTGCTCAAAATTAATCCACCACCCTCAAATCTTGTAGTCCCATCTAGTTACAGCTCCAAGCTGCTGTCTTAATGGTGGTCTAATGCCAAGCTTCCATGCTTTCCAGGAACACAGTTTCAGTTCCTCAGTAAATTACTTACAATACCAAGCAGAGCAGCTCTTTAATGAACCCTGGTTCTAAAGGTCATAGTGCAGATTAATGTTATAGATGAAAACGTAAACCCAGATTAATGTTATAGATAAAAACATAAACCAGACTGTGGAACTGCAGGGTTACATGGTCACACTAGAGAAGAATCCTGCTAGCATTAGTATGGGACGCTTTGACCCTGTCCCAGGCCACTCCCTCTCTCCCAGCCCACTCCCTCTCTCCCAGCCCACTCCCTCTCTCCCAGCCCACTCCCTCTCTCCCAGCCCACTCCCTCTCTCCCAGCCCACTCCCTCTCTCCCAGCCCACTCCCTCTCTCCCAGCCCACTCCCTCTGTCCCAGCCCACTCCCTCTCTCCCAGCCCACTCCCTCTCTCCCAGCCTTGTTTAAGAGGAGGAGAGCCCCTCATTATGTGGTGGCTGCTTGCAGAGTCAGATATCAGGAAGATGAGAGGGAGTCAGATGGCTGAGCGGTGAGGGAGTCGGACTAGTAATCAGAAGGTTGCCGGATCGATTCCCAGCCGCGCCAAATGATGTTGTGTCCTTGGGCAAGGCACTTCACCCTACTTGCCTCAGGGGAATGTCCCTGTACTTACTGTAAGTCGCTCTGGATAAGAGCGTCTGCCAAATGACTTAATGTAATGTAAATGTAAGATGAGACAGACCTTGTAACCCTCCATGGCTTGTCTGTGCCCCAGACTACGCCCTGGTCCCTGGATCCCCACACACTGGGAGCCTCGGGTGGGAACTGGATGTAGCCTGGATGTAGCATTAGCCTCAGTTAGCATGAATGGGCAAACAAACCCAGTCGAAACATCTGACTCAGAGGATTTGTACTACGCTGAGGATCAGGGGACTCGTGCTCTAGTTTAGAAGCAAATCTGTATTTTTGTTACTGTAATTAGTTTGTTTTAGCGTCAATTTTGGGGAAGCTTTTCAGAACAGCAGGGGTGAGTTGGTAGGATTTAGATGTAAGTAGCAGAGGGAATAGCTGTGTGTGTGCGTGTGTGTGTGTGTGTGTGTGTGTGTGTGTGTGTGTGTGTGTGTAGTTGTTACCAGGCATGTGGTGCAGTGTTCCCTAGGGCACATGGGAACACTATGTATTTTATCTATCTCTCTAACTCTCTCTCTTTGTAGCAGACAACATTTACAGAAGATATTCTGGAATTTCAGAAATTGACCACTAAACAGAACCCTAACCCTTCCACACAAGGAAGGAAAAGTCCCCCCCCCCCTTCACCCCCTGCTCCACAAACAACATGTGCAGCTAGTATAAAGAGCATTCCCACCAGGGTCCCATTGCCCTGGTGCACCCCCTGCCTGGTGCACCCTGCTTGGTGCACCCCCTGTCTGGTGCACCCTGCCTGGTGCACCCCCTGTCTGGTGCACCCTGCCTGGTGCAGACCCTGCCTGGTGCACCCTGCCTGGTGCAGACCCTGCCTGGTGCACCCTGCCTGGTGCAGACCCTGCCTGGTGCAGACCCTGCCTGGTGCACCCTGCCTGGTGCAGACCCTGCCTGGTGCACCCTGCCTGGTGCACCCCCTGTCTGGTGCACCCCCTGCCTGGTGCACCCCCTGCCTGGTGCAGACCCTGCCTGGTGCAGACCCTGCCTGGTGCAGACCCTGCCTGGTGCATCCTGCCTGGTGCAGACCCTGCCTGGTGCAGACCCTGCCTGGTGCAGACCCTGCCTGGTGCACCCCCTGCCTGGTGCAGACCCTGCCTGGTGCAGACCCTGCTAAACACTGCCATACTACTGGGCTGTAATAATGATTAATCGTGTAAGTGTGTAGAAGATACATACAGTATCACATTGGTAACAAGAAAATAATACCACCATTTAAATGACCCTGACTGCAGCTGATGCAAATCCACCACTAGCAGTTTACATGCTAGTGGTGGATTTGACTTTTGCTTTGTACATGTGTGGTCACAGACCTCTTTCAGAGACTTGATGAGAGAGGCTGCTTTGTTGGTTCAGTCGGTCGGGAGTCCAGCTCATTGTTTCTTCAGGGAATCAATTTCATGTTTGTTCATTGATTGGGGCTTTTGAAAGACATGGTGAAGGTGTCTTTGTTGCTGATGAAAGGGCCATAGAGTCAACTGGGGTTTGGAACGTTTGTTGGTGTGAAAAGTGATCTGTTTGGGCCTGTGTGTTTTTTTGTGAAAAGTGGCCAATTTTTTGAGTGAGTGTGCATGTGGGTTAGTGTGTTTATTCAAGACTGATTCAGGCAGAACAAAGACTTGGATTCAGACGGCTGTTTGATGACACTCCCTGCTCTGGTCACAACACTCCTTGTTGCTCTCTTTGCTGTAAAATACAATCTTGTATTTGTGGTCACACACACACTCACTCTCACAGACACACACACTCACTCACTCACACACACACACAAACACACCCACACACACACACACACACACACACACACACACACACACACTCTCCCCACCTGTGGTCTCAGTCTGCAGGGGTAAGGGAGACTGGCAGAAGGGAAAAATGAAAACAATGAGAAATAGAAATTAAACAAAAGAGGGATAGAAAGAGAGAGGGAAGTTGGAAGAGGAAAGAAAGAACGAATAAGAGAATTGGAATTGGAGGGACGGAGGGATGGTCGGTGGCTCTCTGGGAAAGAAACGTGAGTAATGCCAAGGCCAGTTGCCATGGCAATGGTATGTCACTGAGTCGTTGCCATGGAGCTGCCTAGTTAGGATTCTGAAGAGGAAATTAGTGAAGTGTGCTTGTTGTTGTTTTGGGAGGGCGGGGCAGGGCGGATGAAAGAGGATTTGTTATAGATGATAATCAAGAGTTGATTATCACCTGCTAGCTAGCAGGGTGGTCTCTCTGCTGTGACATTCCTTTGTTTTGTCATTGGCCCGTATGTTATTTTATCATGGGATGTACTCAGGCATCATGGGAAATGTTGTTTCATAAATCTGTGTCTTTTGTAGTCCTTCACATGTTCTGTGTGGTCCTGGTTGGAGAGTTTCTGATGGTGTTTGACAGTCCTGAAACATGCGTGAGGAGGGAATATGTCATCTTAACCCTAGAAGACACACAAACGCTCACACACACACAAACGCTCACACACAAACGCTCACACACACACAAACGCTCACACACACATGCTCACACACACAAACGCTCACGTACACACAAACACTCACACACACATGTTCACACACACATGCTCACACTGCACTGACATCTTTATGAAGTGGATGTGCCTCAGGGGTTCTCCTTGGTGAATCCTCCTCCTCTCTGTTCACACACATGCACACGCACACATGCACACACACACCACTCCTGTCTGTTCCTCCTACACGTACACATGCACACCACACACACACTGTCTCTCGGACATGTCTAGTTAGAGGGAAGCGCTAGTGAAACCTCTAACCTTTGCCTGCAAGCACACTCTCCAGATCAGCCTCTCACACATGCTTCTGGTTCTTAACCAGCTCTGACAGTCACTGTGTTGGATTATTGATTTACAGAGTCTTCTGAGATGCCCCTGTCTGCATGACTGCCCTGACACGGCTGATATTGGGTGTGTGTGTGCGCATGTGTGTACCATTCAAGACACATTTTTTTATTTTGAGTTTCTGGAATGTTCTCAGCATGTCCTCTGACCTGCTTCAGCACGTCCTCCTGTGTGTCTGGAGCATGACAGAGAGAGATGGATGACAAAGAAGGGAAGGATGACTAGAGGAGTGTGGTGGAGGGAGGTCTGGAAATGGACCTGCTCCAGCCAAGTGGAACTCTGGGAATGTGGCGTTGCGGCAGGTGCAGACCTGAAGAGGCAGCAGCCCTCTGCCCTGCCCCCCAGCTGCCAGGTCACCTCAAGGATAAACACCCGGGGTTGTGACCTTTCACCTCACAGTGACCTGTACACAAGAGAGGAGGGGTGGAAAGGTGCACGACTCTACAGACTACACATCTTTAGTCAAATTACAGAATGTTCTCATAACATATAATTCAATTAAATGGGAAAAATATATACCAGCACCAGCACCAGTCACAGTTTTGACTGGTGCTGTATATTAAGACAAATCTTGTGTTATTCCTGTAATTGAAAATGTTTAATGATTTGTCGTTTAGTTTTTTAGAGGAGAGGAAAATATGTTGAAATGAGGCTGACTGGGTTGGAAAACATGTTTGTTTCTAAAGGTTCCTGTTGAGAAATTAACCTTTTATATAATCTGATTTAAGAGATTTTTGCATGCTGTACTGCAACTGTCTGTGTGTTTAAGCGAGAGCTTGGGAACGTCAGTGTAGCTGTCAGTCAGGCTGTGTTTAGAGGTACGGTTCTGTTCTTTACGAGGGTTGTCTACAGAGTGTTTATGCCAAAATGAGACATTATAAGGAAAATCTCTTGGTGAAATACAACTTAGTAACCCAGACTTGGGTTAGACCATTATTACTTTAGATATACTGTGACTGTACACAGACTCAGAGATGGTGTGTGTGTGTGCGTGTGTGCTTGGGTGTGTGTGTGTGTGTGTGCGTGTGTACATTACACTAATGGATAGGGAGCCTGTAGATGCAAAAGGTTGCTGTCCCCCACTGACACACACACACACACACTCACACACACACACACACACACACTCACGCACACACACATGCACACACACACACTCAACAGTCAGTAACTGTCTCAGAGAGACAGACATCCTAGAGGCCAGGGGGTCTGTAACCAACCCCCATGTCTGAGTCTGTAAGAAAGGCAACAACACATGGGATTTATTATACAGTATATTGTTAAAAAAGCAAAAAGTAATATTTTAAAGGGGCTGTTTGTGTTCATGTGTGAGGATGTGACCTGTTCATGTGTGAAGATGTGACCTGTTCATCTGTGAAGATGTCTGAGGATGTGACCTGTGTGTGTGAGGATATGATATGTTCATGTGTGAAGATGTGACCTGTGTGTGTGAGGATTGGATCTGTGTGTGTGAAGATGTGACCTGTGTGTGTGAGGATGTGACCTGTGTGTGTGAGGATGTGACCTGTGTGTGTGAAGATGTGACCTGTGTGTGTGAAGATGTGACCTGTGTGTGTGAGAATGTGACCTGTGTGTGTGAAGATGTGACCTCTGTGTGTGAAGATGTGACCTGTGTGTCTAACCACTTCCTAACCGCTCAGCCATCTGACCCCCACATAGATAATAGGGAGTGGACAGGCTCTCCTTAGCCAGGCTCTGAACACACCTAATGTGTTTCAACCAGGGTTGATGATGCACACACACACTCACACGCACACATGCATGCAAGGTCTATGCAAGGGAGCCAATGAAAGAGGAGCCATGTGACAGATACATGCCTGTGTATGACTGACTGAATGAATGACTGTGGAAAGCGCTGTTGTTTAAATAGTTAGCTAGCGCAACAAGCTAACAGACAAACTTTGTATCACCATGATTTGTCTCCTGGCAGCCAGCCGCAAGCAATAACGTTTCTTGACTTCTTCACCGACTGACTGTGCAATACTCGATAAAGATGAATATTTCTGACATCTTTATAAAGAATGGCTGTGCCCACGACTATCTCATGATTTCCTTAATGATCGTGTGTTTAAGGCAGAGCTGTGTGTTGTGTTTCATGTAAATCTTCCAGCAAAATGTGCAAAAAGACTACAATGCAGCCTCTATATATATGTAGCCTCTATACTGTGGTATATGGTGGTATCTTACAGATCTCTATGCTGTGCTATCCTACAGATCTCTATACTGTGGTATCCTACAGATCTCTATACTGTGGCTAACCACCTGCGTGTGTGTTGCAGGGCTGGCATTGACGAGGTGGAGACTGATGTGGTGGAGATTGAAGCGAAGCTAGAAAAGGTATGTGGTAAAACATCAAATGGTCCAATTGTCAATTACACTGAATATAGTTGATAAGACTAGGATGTCGTTGTAGTTAATACAGTAGTGTACAGTAGTTGTTGACAATGTTGTTGTGATGTTGATGATGTACAGCTGTGGTCAAAAGTATTGGGAGCGACATACATTTTGTGTTTGCAAAGCTTGCTGGTCCTTGGCATAAAATGACTGCTAACATCATTTCAGTAAGTCATATCATTAGCACGGGGGAAGTGTGAACTAGTTCTAGCCAGGTGAAATCACTCTATCATTCTGATTGCATTTTTAGAGCAGATGGATGCTGTAAAAAAGGGAACTATTTGCATATATTGAACATTTTTGCCACAAAAAAGCTTTAAAAAATATGAAATGTTCCTTATTATGATTTCAGTATTCTATAGAAACATGTGAAAACATTTTCTTCAAATACTGAACCAGCAAACTTTGCAAAACACAACATTTGTCATTGCCAAAACTTATGACCACGACTGTATGTGTTAATAATATGGTAAATAGTAAAAACATGATGGTTTGATATGTTTTGTTATAGAAAAGGAATAGGATCACAGTGCATTCTTAATCCTACTCCTTTTATGGATCGTTCAGAGATGGCAAAAGTCCACACATCCTTCACTCAAGTAGAAGTACAGATACTCATGTTTAAAAGGTTCTGTTCAAAGTTGAAGTGCTGACTACACCTTTTCACTGAAGTTAAAGTAAAGAAGTGTGGGCCGTGACATATACTTCAGTACAAAGTAGCCATTACTACTACCTGTTCTAGTGTCACGCAGGTAACTAGACCTCACATCATATTAATACATTAATACAAAAATACACTATAGACACTATAGACACTATAGACAATATAGACACTCAGCACATTTGCCAGGAATCCTTTTTGATGGTGACAATGTCGAACACATCCCTGATCAGTAATATCTCTATTCTCAGACATATTAACATTGCTAACACTGCCTCATCCATAACGTACCTTTTATTAAAACAAATGTTACCGTTCAAAACGTTTTTTTCCGCAAATATTGTTTCAAATATTGTCCTTTTGCAAATATTTTATCACAAATATCTTATCTAAAATATTGTATAGAAAATATTTTATAAACAAAGTTTTTTTTACATTTCAAAATATTATTACAAAAATAAACCTTTAGAAATTTTGCAACTTTTCCGCTACATTGACAATTTCCGTTTTCATTGGTTAGCAACAAAATAACCTGTAACTGATTTGTGAATGACACTTCTTGGCTGTAACATTAGCAGTATTAGGTCATGTGAAGGGATGACATGCTGATCTTATTGTTAGCATTAGCAGTAATAGGTCAATTAATGTGAAGGGATTCTATGCTTATCTAATTACCCCCAATAGCATTACCTCATCTAATTGCTTAAAAAGTTCATGCAGGTCTTTAATGAGGAATCAATAGCTGTCTTCATTGTGATCTTGGGAGCTAATAGGCTAAAGATGAAGATAGCCAGGCTAGCATAATTGAGGAATTAGGTAGTCCTTAGTAGCTGCAATAAATCAACATAATGGTCTTATCTTTTCTATCTGCTTCTGTTTTAGCTTCTATCATGTTCCAATTCCTTTTTAGAATCTTATCTTCAGTGGTTTTAAATGGTTACTATAATGTAGCATAGCTGTGCATTAGAGTTGATAGGCGTGTTTGACGCTGGCCTGCTGGTCTGTCATGTGTGATGACAACATCAACATCTGCTTCCAGCAGGGCAGCGTGTCACAGTAGCCAGCGTGTCACAGCAGACCAGTGTATCACAGCGTGTCACAGCAGGCCAGCGTGTCACAGCAGACCAGTGTGTCACAGTAGACCAGTGTGTCACAGCAGACCAGTGTGTCACAGCAGGCCAGTGTGTCACAGCGTGTCACAGCAGGCCAGCGTGTCACAGCAGGCCAGCGTGTCACAGCAGGCCAGTGTGTCACAGCAGGCCAGCCTGTCACAGCATGCCAGCTCTCTCTTCACTAAGTTGATTACCCACATGTAATTAAATGTAAAAGAGAGGATTCCTATCATGTTGCGTTAGCCTGGCTGCCAGCCCAACTTCTCCCCGCCCAAAAGAAATTTGTTCGGGAAATTGGGTCTGGAGGGTCTCGTATTGGGGACCAACTACAGAAAAACAGAATATGGGCGAACCAATGAAATTGCCAGGGCGGGCTTTATACGATGATGGACAGATGATCAACAGTAACGTAATCACCCGCGTCACAAAAGAGCGCTTAAGTTGAATTCGTTTTGAACAAACATGGCTACCGCTGGAGATCTGGGATGTTGTGATTCTGCCATCGAGTCTGTTTTAGAAGACATCGACAGCGCATTAATTTTGAAAGAGGAACAGAGAGACGCAATCAAGGCATTTGTCGATGGAAAATATGTTTTTGCCGTCCTTCCTACGGGATTCGGTAAAAGTTTAATTTATCAGCTGGCCCCGATGGAGTTGTAATCCTAAACGGAGAACTTCGTATATGCATTGCCCTTTATTGTTTCGCTCAAAAAGGTTGACCGTGTGAACAAGTACTCTCCCTACCCTTAAATTAATTTTACAACACCGGCAAAAATCGTTTGTATTCATTCTTCAAGCATACTTCAAGTCTGCTTGTAGTTTAGTTCTGTTGACAACAACTATGCGGTGCTTAACATACGTCACATACTCTGTTGCTCTGATTGGTTGAAGATCTATCCAATTGAGCGAAGAGGCATTTGTTTTCCAGGCTCTTTTGAAACACGCCCTGTAGTCAAAGCCCAACGGAGAGTTCTCAGACTCATATTCTGACTAGAATTGAGTATGACAACGTCAGGCTAATGTTGCGTAGCTGCATGTACTAGAAACTGTTTGCCCCAGCTGTGGTTGAACCGTGTGTATGTGTGGTTGTGAGTGTGTGAGTTTGTATATGTGTGTGTGTGAGTGTGAAACCCTGTGTTTTCAAGCCATGTTGAGGCCCTCAAGGTTGGTGTGTGTATATGTGTGCATGTGTGTACGTGTGTGTGTGGTTGTTTATGTGTGTGTGTGATTGTGTGTGTGTGTATGTGTGTGTGTGTGTATGCATGTGCTCATCTTGTCACATGGGTTCACTGGCCTCCACCAGTAAAGCACCGTGACATGTTTGCCTCCATGCAGACTCCCTCACCATGGGTGACTCTGCTGCACGCAAACACACACACACACTGACACATACACACTCTGCTGCAGGCACACACACACACTGACACATACACACTCTGCTGCAGGCACACACACTTGCAGACATGCAAAGGTCAGGCAAACACATTCATGTACCCCACTGTACACACAAATGATCTAGATATTTGTTTGATTTATATTTACACACACAGACACTGCTGTGTCAGAGGAGTGGTAATGACAGTGTACAGCGTTTAAGCTTCTCTCGTGATCAGTTAAGTGGAAAAGTTGTTGTTTCTAGTGAACGTGGTGATTAAGTCTTATAGTGCCATCTGTGTGTGTGTGTTTGTGGGTGTGTGTGCACCTGGATAACCACCACTATCACCATCATCATCACACTGTGTAGAGTCGACTCACTGTCGTCTCCTTCCTGTCGTCTCCTTCCTGTCCTCCCCGGCCTCCTCCCTCCTCTCCCTCCCTCAACTCCCTCTCTCCTCAGCTGGTGAAGCTGTGCAGTGGAATGATCGAGGCTGGCCGGGCATATGTCGGCGCCAACAAGCTGTTCGTCAACGGCATCAAAGACCTGTCCCTGCAGTGCAAGAAGGAGGAGATGATCTCTGTAAGTAGACCTTCTGAAGGAACCTTTGGCCTTCCTTCATCATGTTTAGTAACAGTTTGTCAAGACCAGTTAAGCTGCTCTTAGCTGACAGATGTGTGAGGACATGAGGGCCAGGGTGCAGCTCAGTGGTTAGAGCACTTCACTGCAGATCAAGAGTTGGAAGGTTCAACTACGCTCGTACTGTATGATGGAGACAAGTGTCTGCACATTTTTCATCATGACCTTACAGTCCTCACAGTCTGAGAACCGGAGCTCAGCTCCTCATTCATCATCGTCCTTCTGTCCTGCGTTCCAGAACGTTTCCCCTCTAGAACAATAACAGTCCCAGATGTAAACAGTATTGTCCAGACCCAGGCGTTTGGGTTTCAACAGGGAGTGGGTTCTTACAGAGGGCCAGCTGTCATAATTGTGTGAAATAATGGAGTCAGGAGATGGCCATGTTTATAGTAGTACTGTAGTTTACATGGCGGGAACAGGAGCGATCTGTGATCTCCAGACAGCATGGATAGTCAAGACATTGCTAGGCAACAGGTTTTGATGCTATAGCTAACGTTAGTGCTAATGCTAGCTCTCTGAAGATAAGTTAATAACCAAGAGTAAAATAAACTTCTAAATGCTTGGGTGATGACTGATAATGTAGGTAATACTTTTATACAAACTAATTAGAAACATATCTGTACAACATAGCATCCATCAGCGCTGTGCGCAGCCCTGAGGGGCGGCACAGTGACATGCTGGGCGGGTGTTTACTCAGGTGTCTAAATCTGTCATTGCAGGAATGTTTAGAGAAGTGTGGGGAGAGTCTCCAGGAGATAGTCAACTACCACATGGTAAGACCCTCCACACACACTCATATACACACACACACACTCTCACACACACTTACACACACACACACACACACACACACATATACACCCACGTATTCTCCCCCTCCATGTTGAATCATGCTGTGTGGCTCCAGTAGAGCGAGGCTGTTTGTGGTTTTCCCCTCCTGGGTCCAGTATGGTGCAACACTAGGAACACACACGTGTGTGAATGAGGGTGTGTGTTGCTACTCAGTCGTGACATTGATTGTAAATCTGTTGACACATGGTGAAGGTGTGTATGTGTTTGTGTGTGCATGTTTGTATGTGTACGTGTGTGTGTGTGTGTATGTGTGTGTGTGTACGTGTATGTGTACGTGTGTGTGTGTGAATCAAACCACATGCTCGGTCAGGCACACATATGTGTAAAACAACACTAATTGAACACTCACACACACTCATGCACACACACACACATGCCTTTAGAGAGTCCTGCTGTTCCCAGGTGTGTCCAGGGCAGTATGGGTGTGTGTGCCAGGGTGAGGAGGCGTCTAGACCAGTCAGAGGGGAGACAGTGGTCTGATGAACACAGGTCTGAGGGAGAGAACAACATAAACATGAGGAGTGACATGAGGTCAGAGTACTTTGAGTTCCTGTTTGCTGGTCTCAACAAGCATTTGTGCATGTGGTTCTTTCTCTCTGTTACTGTCTACCTCTTTCTCTTCCTTTTTTCTCTCTACCTTTTCTTCCTCTCTATCATCTCCATTTTACACCCTCTTCTCTCTCTCTCCTCGCTCTTCCCCCCGCTTCATCTCTCCCTCCCCCATCTTTCTCCCCCCCTCTTTTCCTCTCTCCTTCCATTTCCCCATGCCAGGAGGCTACCACCAGTCATCCACTTCCTCCCTGCTGTCTGTGAACACAGAGACAGAAAGAGGGAGGGACAGAAAGAAGGAGAGAGAGAGATGGAGGGAGAGACCCCATCCATCTTTGTTCTCCAATTCCTAGACGTCAATGTTTCAACACGTTTCTAGAGAGGCCCAAACACCGACACAGGCCCAGAATCAGTAACAACAGTTGAGGCATCTTGTTTATGGACACATTAACCACACATGGTTCATCTGAACAACAAAGGCAAACGGCTCCTTGGAATCTGAACATAGTTTTGCAAGTGCCCCATACAAACACACACAAGCACAAACACACACAAAGACACAAACGTGTATAAATACACAGATGTAAATGTTTGCTGTATTGCTTAAGACAGCACTGTGGCAAACACATGTCTGGAGCCCCTGATGGTCTAATCCCAGGCTGTAACATGTGACGTGTGACATGTGACGTGTGAGTAGCAGGCAGCACAATCCCAGCACTCTCTGTTTAATGATTGTGTGTGTGTGTGTTTACTACCGAGTAAATCTCTAATCATCAAATGTGTGACTGACTAACATAGGATCAGCATCTAATCCAAGCTTTCACTTTATTTAATGATTGTGTTTGTATATATTTGTGTATAAGCATGGGCATGCAGTGTGTGTGTGTTCATCTGTCCATTTTAGCGTAATTTTTTACGTCTCTTTACAACGTTTTTTAACGTCACAGAATGATGGACAAAAGATGGAGAGATAGATAAAGCAAGACACACACAAGGAAACACACACACACACTACGGGCAGTAGTACCAGGGCAGCACCACCAGGGCAGCACCACCAGGGCAGCACCACCAGGGCAGCAGTACCAGGGCAGCACCACCAGGGCAGTACCAGGGCAGCACTACCAGGGCAGCACCACCAGGGCAGCAGTACCAGGGCAGCACCACCAGGGCAGCACCACCAGGGCAGCACTACCAGGGCAGCACCACCAGGGCAGCAGTACCAGGGCAGCACTACCAGGGCAGCACCACCAGGGCAGCACCACCAGGGCAGCAGTACCAGGGCAGCACCACCAGGGCAGCACCACCAGGGCAGCAGTACCAGGGCAGCACTACCAGGGCAGCACCACCAGGGCAGCACCACCAGGGCAGCAGTACCAGGGCAGCACCACCAGGGCAGCAGTACCAGGGCAGCACTACCAGGGCAGCAGTACCAGGGCAGCAGTACCAGGGCAGCACCACCAGGGCAGCAGTACCAGGGCAGCAGTACCAGGGCAGCACCACCAGGGCAGCAGTACCAGGGCAGCAGTACCAGGGCAGCACCACCAGGGCAGCACCACCAGGGCAGCAGTACCAGGGCAGCACCACCAGGGCAGCAGTACCAGGGCAGCAGTACCAAGGCAGCACCACCAGGGCAGCAGTACCAGGGCAGCAGTACCAGGGCAGCAGTACCAGGGCAGCACCACCAGGGCAGCAGTACCAGGGCAGCAGTACCAGGGCAGCACCACCAGGGCAGCAGTACCAGGGCAGCACCACCAGGGCAGCAGTACCAGGGCAGCAGTACCAGGGCAGCACCACCAGGGCAGCAGTACCAGGGCAGCAGTACCAGGGCAGCAGTACCAGGGCGGCAGTACCAGGGCAGCACCATGAGGATGTGTGGGAGTGTCTTCAGCTCTTCAACATGTCTCCTTGTCTGAGCATTAGCCCAGCATCAGATGTGTGTGTGTGTATGTGTGTGTGTGTGTGTGTATGTGTGTGTGTGTGTGGGGGGGGGAAGGGGGTGTGTGTGTGTGGATGTGTGTGTTTCACCAGCCTATTTTACTCCTCACAACAGGAAAGAAGCAATCCCCTAACCTCCCTGTCCTCTCATCCTCTCTCTCTCCCTCTCATCCTCTCTACGTCTCTCTCTCCATCTCTTACTCGCTTTGTGTAAATGAAGGGGGTGTGGCTCATGTGTTCTGCAGAACACAAAAAAATCTCAGCCCTACACTGCCACTTTGTGGTAGAATACAAGAAGGCAAATGTCTAAGAAGCACTGTTGAAGCAGAGAGGTTCCATGTGCTGTAGACAAGTGGTTCTCAAAGTGGGGGGCAGCGTTCTCAGCCAAGACACTGGCTGAGTTTTGGATTTCAGTGGAGAGGGAATAACCATGGCCGCTGGAACTAGGGGTACTGAGGGTGCTGAGGGTGCTGAGGGTGCTGCATTACCCCCTGATAGCACGAGAATTTAAAATAATATGACTTGAAAATCCACCACCGCGGCACAGCCTCGCAGTAGCGGACTGGCCATCGGGAGCACCGGGAGAAGAATAACGATGGAAAACCAGTCTAAGAAACGTAAGGGTGGGGCTGAAAAATGAAGAGACAAAAACACATTACCTTCACCTTCACATCACCATCACCTTTCAATTGAAAAACGCCTATGTTTATTTTACACAAAGCTCCCCAAAAAAATTGCGCTCAAATATAGGCCCAAAAAATTGCGCACCATCGAACTCCCAAACTAGCATCATATCAAACTCAGATTGTGCATGCATTAGCAGGGTAGCTGTGGTGGTGTATACGGGGGCCGGTTCTGGTGGGCCGGTCTGGATCAAAGTCCAGGGCCTATTTTCAGTCCCACGTATACGTAAACCACCTCCGTGGATGCGGGAGTCGCGAGTCACTGGCACCATTATTTTAGGGGTCGTGGGCTGAAAAGTTTGAGAACCCCTGCTGTAGACAGATCCTTCGTGAAGCTGGGACTTGGAGGCAGGTTCCACTACGGTCGGGGTATAAACCTGAGACAGGACAGGGAGGTCATGAGAGGAGCCATGTTAAGTTTTATTTAAACAATAATAGGGGCACATTAATTACGAGAAACATTCATTAACAAAACACAAACAATTTAAACGAGCAGCCGGAGTTCGCTAGCTATTAGTGTAGAAAGTGCATTGCTGTACTCCAGCTGTTGTTTATTTGGTTGTCAAGACTTTGCAATTGATTGACGTCCTTTCACGGTTCTAGTTGTTCATTCTTTCACGTGGAAAGAACGGAACCGTTCAGTTCCGTGGAGCGGATAGCAGTTTCATGACATTTCATAACACTTCTGAAGCGCGACTGTAATGATGAATATAGCGGAAACACTGGGGCCCAATTACTGCCATTTTTAGACCAACAATGGAGACAGTAAACGTCATTGGATACCAGATGTTTCTGGTATCATTACTTGACTTCACTATTTTGAGGGGGACAAATATCTGTACTTATACTATAGAACATTTTCAAGCCAGGTGTCACTTTAATTTTTATAAATAAATAAATATTTTGGGAAAAAGCTACGATATGGTTGAGGCAGAGGGAATTAGCGATGTCGACATGACTGAAATTGTGACATTCCTGATCACCCACGTATAAGGAAGATGGTCAAAATGATTCTTGCCAAATGCACTGCATGTCTAGTGTATTTTTTTATCCATGTATTAATATTATGTAAGATGGTAGTAATGTCAGAGCCCACACTTCTTTAACTGAATTGAAAAAGTGTAGTCAGTACTTCAGCTTTTACCAGTCTTATTAAACATGAAAACCTCTCTTTCTCTGTGGCTCCTCTTCTACCCCCTTTTTCTCCCCCTCTATATCTCTCCCCCTCTATGTCTCTCTCCCCCTCTATATCTCTCCCCCTCTATGTCTCTCTCCCCCTATATGTCTCTCCCCCTCTATGTCTCTCCCCCTCTATGTCTCTCTCCCCCTCTATATCTCTCCCCCTCTATGTCTCTCTCCCCCTATATGTCTCTCCCCCTCTATGTCTCTCTCCCCCTCTATGTCTCTCTCCACCTCATGTCTCTCCACCCCTCTATGTCTCTCCCCCTCTATGTCTCTCTCCCTCTATGTCTCTCTCCCCCTCTATGTCTCTCTCCCCCTCTATGTCTCTCTCCCCCTCTATGTCTCTCCCCCTCTATGTCTCTCTCCCCCTCTGTCTCTCCCCCTCTGTCTCTCTCCCCCTCTATGTCTCTCTCCCCCTCTATGTCTCTCCCCCTCTGTCTCTCCCCCTCTATGTCTCTCTCCCTCTATGTCTCTCTCCCTCTATGTCTCCCCCCCTCTATGTCTCTCTCCCCCTCTACGTCTCTCCCCTTCTATGTCTCTCCCCCTCTATGTCTCTCTCCCTCTCTATGTCTCTCTCCCCCTCTGTCTCTCCCCCTCCTCTATGTCTATTTCCCCCTCTATGTCTCTCTCCCTCTGTATGTCTCTCCCCCCCTCTATGTCTCTCTCCCCCTCTATGTGTCTCCCCCCCTCTATGTCTCTCTCCCCCTCTATGTCTTTCTCCCCCTCTATGTCTTTCTCCCTCTCTATGTCACTCTCCCCCTCTATGTCTCTTCCCCCTCTATGTCTCTCTCCCCCTCTATGTCTCTCTCCCTCTCTATGTCACTCTCCCCCTCTATGTCTCTCCCCCCTCTATGTCTCTCTCCCCCTCTATGTTTCTCCCCCCCCTCTATGTCTCTCTCCCCCTCTATGTCTCTCTCCCTCTCTATGTCACTCTCCCCCTCTATGTTTCTCTCCCCCTCTATGTCTGTCTCCCTTTCTATGTCACTCTCCCCCTCTATGTTTCTCTCCCCCTCTATGTCTCTCCCCCCCTCTATGTCTCTCTCCCCATCTATGTCTCTCTCCCTCTCTATGTCACTCTCCCCCTCTATGTTTCTCTCCCCCTCTATGTTTCCAGATTCTGTTTGACCAGGCTCAGAGATCTGTAAAGCAGCAGCTTCAGACCTTCATCAAGGAGTGAGTGTCGAATCTCCTCACAACTCTCCTGTCTGCTTCAGTGTGTTTTGAGTGTGTTGACATACCTCAAACTTGGGTTCATTTAAATGTGTAGGAATGAAATATTACACACCAGCCAACATGTATAAAACAAAGCTAACTATCAATGCTAACCTCTCTCGTTCTCTCTCTCTCAGAGACGTGCGTAAGTTCAAGGAGACGCGGAGGCAGTTTGAGCGTGTGCGTGAGGACCTGGAGCTGGCGCAGGTGAAGCACGCCCAGGCTCCTCGTACCCGTCCCCATGAGGCGGAGGAGGCCAGCACCGCCCTCTGCTCCGCCCGCCGCAGCTTCAGACACCTGGGGCTGGACTACGTGCTGCAGGTGGGGGAGGGCAGCACTTACACATCTTACTGGGTCCCGACCATTCACTCCCATTCACTCCCATTCAAAATGGTGTCTTTACCCTTCATGTCATTAACCCTAAAACCCCTAACACCAAGTTATCAGAATAAGGGCCCCACAAGGTCATGCTTTTCATATTTCACTTGTGAGGACATTAGTTAAACAAGACCACACACACATAAAGCACACTTTACTTCCTTCTTCTAGATCAATGTCCTTCAAGCCAAAAAGAAGTTTGAGATCCTTGATTCTGTGAGTAACCTTTCCTGATATTTTGAACAGTTTATGATTGAACAGTTTGGGGGATTTATAAGGTTTTGAAAGGTTTCTGATTTACTTTGTGATCTGTTGATCTCTTTCCCCCTCTCGCCCTCTTTCTCCCTCTCTGTATATCTCTGTATCTCTCTCTCCCTCTCTGTATATCTCTGTATCTCTCTCTCCCTCTCTGTATATCTCTGTATCTCTCTCTCCCTCTCTGTATATCTCTGTATCTCTCTCTCCCTCTCTGTATATCTCTGTATCTCTCTCTCCCTCTATGTATATCTCTGTATCTCTCTCTCCCTCTCTGTATCTCTCTCTCCCTCTATGTATATCTCTGTATCTCTCTCTCCCTCTCTGTATATCTCTGTATCTCTCTCTCCCTCTATGTATATCTCTGTATCTCTCTCTCTTCCTCCTATCCTCCTCTCTCCTCCTTCTTTCTCCTCCTGGCCCAGATGCTGTCATGCATGCACGCCCAGTACACATTCTTCCAGCAGGGTTACAACATCCTGGATGAGATAGACCCCTACATGAAGAAGCTAGCAACAGAGGTGAGCAGCAGCAAGCATGAGAGGAGGCCAGCGCACCCCTCTCAGCCCAGTCACCTGCTCCCCTGGGTGGGCTTGATGTCCAGGAAAGGCCCTGGCTTTCACTTTGCTGGCCCAATGAGTGAAAACACTCAGATAATCCTTGAGTAGTTTGTTTTTTCTGTTTGTGAATGTGTGTGTCCAGTGTGTGTGTATGTGTGTGTGTGCATCCCTCTCCCTGAGTGTGTGTGTGTGTGCATCCCTCTCCCTGAGTGTGTGTGTGTATCCCTCTCCCTGACTGAGTGTTAATCCTGTTCCAGCTGGATCAACTGGTCATCGACTCAGCTGTGGAGAAGAGAGAGCTGGAACACAAACATGCTATCATCCAACAGAGGGTGAGACACTCTCTCTCCTCCTCACCTCCCCCCCCCCTCCCAGTCAATCAAGGAGAATAATTCAGTCATGTCATTAGTTCATCAGGATTATCTGGGTTTAGGAAAGTAGGACTGATTGGCTACTGATAGATTGTAATAAATCGTATGTTTTTTTTTTTTACATCGTTGTATACAAAGCTAAAGCTAAATGCAGTATAATTAGATTGACACACTGTTCAGGACAGTCTTCCAAGCAGCGCTGCAGAAGTCTGCCTGGAGATCAGGTGACTCGCACAGAAAAAACGTATTTAACATATCGTGCAGATAAAGGATGTCTGCTCAGTTAAAGTGACATTCTTTTTCTATTTCCAGATATAATATTAAATTAAATGGACTCAAATGAAGTCCTAAAAATATCTCTCTGAGCTCTTCTTCAAAAAGAAGACCAATCAGATCTTCAGCATCACATGGCTTTTCAACAGAACAAAAGAAAACATGAAAGCTTTGACTTCGGATAACAAAAGAGTTTCAAAAGATTTACTTATTTTTTATTTTAAACTACTTCCTGTACTTGTTTTTGACAAGTAGGACTAACATGACAAAATATGTTCCATCAAGTTGGTTTTAATCAGCAAAGATGAAAAATGTTTTAGGAACAATGTCCCTCAAAACCATACACAAACACACACAGACTCTCACACATACACACAGTGAGACACCCACACATACACACACTCTCACACACACACACACACAAACACTCTCTCTCACACATAGACACACACACACACTCACACTCATACACACAGTGACACACACACACTCTCACACTCATACACACACAATGACACGCTCTCACACACATTTACATTAACATTACTTTGATTAATTTAGCAGACGCTTTTATCGAAAGCGACTTTCAAGAGAGAGCTTTACAAAAAGTGATCATAAACAACAAGATAGCCCCAAACATTGCAACAAGATAGCCCCAAACATTGCGGGAAGCCAAAACATGAAGCATGCATTGTGAAAAAGCAAATAAATGCCAATGGGTAGAACCAGAAGAGCATGTAGTTAAACAAATTATAATTAAACAACATAATCCTTGAAAGTGCTAGAGTGTACCTGGAGGAAAGCAAGCAACAATAATATCATTCACAGCGAGTACAAGTAGTTAAATCAGTTACAACTGGTTTCTGCAGTGAGGTCTTGGTGTCCCCAACCCTTCACTATCTGAATGGTTGGAGTGGAAAAGCGTGAGGCGGTTCTCCCTACTTACAGCCCGGATAGCCAGTCACATGACTCCCAAGTCTTCAGACAGGGATGTTGTTACTGACACATAATGACCACTTCTAATAAACTTGTTATACCAGCCAGTTTTCCAGAAATACATTTCAAGCTTATTTACGTTTTTGGGGTCATTTTTTCAGTTTGCAGAGGGCACTGTTTGAATCATGATTCCATCTAAGATACTGCCAGTGACGATGTTGTTAGATATAGGTTAGGTCCATTTTTACACAGGATTGCCCAATTTCCTTTTTTTGATGCGACTGTTTTAAAATATGTGAGGCTGCAACATCAGCATTTCCTCTTCCACTTAGGGAAATGACAAGAGAACCCTTTTTCATTCTACACTTCACTCTTAAAATTTTGAAGTGTAAATGAGCAGCAACAAATGAATGCTTTCTAATCTATGCCATCTTCATAAATAAGAAGTAAAAAATGTCCATGTAAAATTGAATTACACCCATGTCAAATCTTTGTATGTTGGGATGTTTGACAGTTCAAACAAAACAAAAGATTTGGAGGTGAGATAGTAAAAAAAAATGAGGAGCCCTAATAATAATAAAACTAACAAATACAATAGGTTTCCTCCTACCTGAGGAACCCTAATAATAATAAAACTAACAAATACAATAGGTTTCCTCCTACCTGAGGAACCCTAATAATAATAAAACTAACAAATACAATAGGTTTCCTCCTACCTGAGGAACCCTAATAATAATAAAACTAACAAATACAATAGGTTTCCTCCTACCTGAGGAACCCTAATTAATGGATGCACTTGGGTATTTGCCGCCCCATGCAGCTGCCTCTGTCGCCTGTGCCTGGTACCGGCCCTTTGTACCATCTTTAGTTTCAAGTAGATTATGAATCAAGTCTAACTACTAGAGACAGAACACAGTATTATGATATTATAAACTTTTACTGAAATGCTGGAGTGTGTTCAGGGTTCTCAACTGACATTGTACTCTATCTCTTCATGTCACCATGGTGATGTTTCATCCTGCCCATGTGACCATCTCTTCCTCACAGACTTTGATGCAGGTGAGTGTCTCCTTTCTCTAAGTACTGTGTGTTTTCTGGAGGGACTATCAGGTTATTTCTGAAGGATAGACTATTGTATTGTTTACGAAGGAGGGACTATCTGGGTGTTTCTGAAGTGTGTGTGACCTCTCCATCCTGAGTCAGAATGACGCTAGGTCAAAAAAGCGCTAGTATATGAGGCCCTCTGTCTCTCTAAATTAGTGCCACCAACTGTCACTGCCAGTTCGTTCACATACACATATAACTAAACACACACACACAGACTGACAAACATACATTGTCACACAAATTGAACAGTACATACACACACACAGACAGAGAGTTTCTTACACAAATTCACATGAACAAAAACACGCTCACACACTC
Source organism: Hypomesus transpacificus (assembly GCF_021917145.1). Taxonomy (NCBI): domain Eukaryota; kingdom Metazoa; phylum Chordata; class Actinopteri; order Osmeriformes; family Osmeridae; genus Hypomesus; species Hypomesus transpacificus. The sequence goes on along the minus strand of NC_061068.1, from coordinate 2,634,814 downwards.
AGACTAAAAGACAGTTCTCCTTCTGGCCATGTCGGAACAGAGTGCAGAGTGCAGAGCTGTGTCTAGACAGAACGTTCTCTCCTACCCTGCTAGTCCTGTCTAGACAGAACGTTCTCTCCTACCCTGCTAGTCCTGTCTAGACAGAACGTTCTCTCCTACCCTGCTATTCCTGTCTAGACAGAACGTTCTCTCCTACCCTGCTAGTCCTGTCTAGACAGAACGTTCTCTCCTACCCTGCTAGTCCTGTCTAGACAGAACGTTCTCTCCTACCCTGCTGGTCGTGTCTAGACAGAACGTTCTCTCCTACCCTGCTAGTCCTGTCTAGACAGAACGTTCTCTCCTACCCTGCTAGTCCTGTCTAGACTCCTCGCCTACAAACAAGAAACACTCACAATCATTGACAAGACTTGTTACTTTGAATGTCTGTTGTTCAGGGCACATTGTGGAATTTCAAACAGAAATGTGGCTTTTGGTGGGGAGACTGTCTGTCTCTTCTCTTTCTTTCCTTGGTTTCTCTCTCCCCCTCCTCCCTCCCTTCTCTTCTTCTCTCCTCCCTCCCTTCTCTCTCCCCCCCTGCCTCCCTCCTCTCACCTCTCTCCCTCCTCTCCTCAGCACACATCTGCTACCCCTCCACTCCTCTTTCTCTCCTCTCTCTGCAGTCTTTTATGTGTTCAGGTCTTCACAGTGACCCCCAGGGACCTCTCCCTTTCTTCTCAGACAGAGTTACAGCATGTTGCTCCACAGCTGTGTGTGTGTGTATGTATGTGTGTGTGCGCGTGTGTGCCTATTATTGTATTCCAAAATATTCTTTCTTGTATACTTCCGTGTTTGCTCAGGTATCTTGCTTGACATAAACCCAGAAAGATCTGAAAAGACAGTATATCACTAATGTGCTGCTATTTGCTGTCCCTGGTGACCCAGGGGAGGGTGTGCCCTGTGTGATTTACAGTGGGAAGTTGAGCTGTGGGTGGGTACTCAGGGAGCCGTTATGCCTGCCTGATTAGGCAGCAATGCTTTTGTGAACTCACAGACAGATGGAAAGCCGATACTACCAAAAAATAAGAAATCCTAGTTTGAGGTGAGGGAGAAAGGAGGGGGGCAGATGGAAGGCATACCAGTCATGAGGGCGCTCGTAAATCGTGTGTGCAAGCGGTGGGTTTCACGACGGCATCGGCCGTTTATGTTCTGGCTTTGCAACAATGTTGGCGCTCCGGCGGGCATGAAGGGGTCAACAGGACACATAAGTCGACAGCTGTATGATAATAAGCGCTCAAGCGCGTGAATCCACGGGACTGAACACTGGGCAGGTGCACGAGCTGAGCGAGCTCGCAGCACAAGCCTAACCCTAACCCAGCACAAGCCTAACCCAGCACAAGCCTGCTGTTGACATTCTGCTGCACTCATGTGGGGGTCGCTTCTTCTCCGTTCTTTCGGTGCATTTTGGGGGAAAGTCACTACTCCTCTTACTGTCTGATCACCCCCAGGGAAGGAAATGAAATCAGATTGATTGTTGCTTGTTATAGAAGAGCTTTTAATGCCTTGTATATTTATTTTGCTAATTTATTGTCAAGTTATAAGGATATCGTTTTTTAATTTAAATACTTTTGGAATCTACTTCTACTCTATACACTATATTCGGCAGATTGGATTATACACTGGTAAGATGTCTTATAAACGGGAGATTGGATTATACACTAGTAAAATATCGTATAAACGTTTACTCCGGTAAAAAACTTCAAGAACAACTTTTTTCAAAAATATTTTTGCAACCTTACAAAACCTTTTTTGACTTTCACTGTTTCACTGTGTGTAAAAAAACAGTGTGCATCATTGATGAGTACTTGATGAGGACCATACTATAGTCTACTGTATTCTAATGTACTCTGCTTTGCTTAACTCTGTTTTAGGCTTTTCTGTTCTCCTCTCTCCTCTCACTTTCACTGTGTGTGTGAAAACAAAGTTGTTGTTTTTTTCAACCTTTAAAAAATATATATAAATGCTAATATTTTTGCAAAAGTTTGGGAAAAAAAGGTTTCGAATGTTTAAAAAAAGAAAAAAAGTTTGTTACGGTTAAAAAAAAAGGTTCGAAAATAAAATTTTACAAAGGTTGAAAAAGGTTGTCTCAACACCTCAGACCACGTTGTGTTCACCAGTAGTGACGCATCCAGCCGACAGATCGCTGTCGCTCTCCACCTGTATCTCTCCTCTCCTGTATCTCTTATCTCCTGTATCTCTCCTCTCCTGTATCTCTCCTCTCCTGTATCTCTTATCTCCTGTATCTCTCCTCTCCTGTATCTCTCATCTCCTGTATCTCTCATCTCCTGTATCTCTCCTCTCCTATATCTCTCCTCCTGTATCTCTCATCTCCTGTATCTCTCCTCTCCTGTATCTCTCCTCTCCTGTATCTCTCCTCCTGTACCTCTCCTCTCCTGTATCTCTCCTCCTGTATCTCTCATCTCCTGTATCTCTCCTCTCCTGTATCTCTCATCTCCTGTATCTCTCATCTCCTGTATCTCTCCTCTCCTGTATCTCTCCTCCTGTATCTCTCATCTCCTGTATCTCTCCTCTCCTGTATCTCTCCTCGCCTGTATCTCTCCTCTCCTGTATCTCTCCTCGCCTGTATCTCTCCCTTCCTGTATCTTTCTTCCTGTATCTCTCCTGTATCTCTCCTCTCCTGTTAGTTTCCTCCAGGATCACAATGACTCTTATTGAGAGACTTGTTGCTCTTATAGGTTAGTTATAACGAAGTTAACTCTTGTACTCACTGTGAAATATTTTACTGTTGATTGTTCTTCTACAGGTACAGTCTTGCACTTTTTGAGGTTCATGTTGTTTTAATTTGTTACTCGTATAAATGCATGCTCTTATGGGTCTTCCCTTTGGCACTTTTTTAGTTTTTCACAATGTATGCTTCTTGCTTTGGCTGCTTGCAATGTTTGGGACTACCTCGTTGTTATGATCAGTGATCTATGCTCTTTTGTAAAGCTCTCTCTTGAAAGTTGCTTTGGATAAAAGCATCTGCTAAATGCATAAATGTAATGTATCTCTCCTCTCCTGTACATTTTAAATTTTAGTCATTTAGCAGACGCTCTTATCCAGAGCGACTTACAGTAAGTACAGGGACATTCCCCCCGAGACAAGTAGGGTGAAGTGCCTTAACCAAGGACACAACATCATTTGACACGGCGGGGAATCGATCCGGTAACCTTCTGATTACTTGCCCGATTCCCTCACCGCTCAGCCATCTGACTCCCCATCTGTATCTCTTCTCTCCTGTGTCTCTCTTCCTGTATCTCTCCTCTCCTGTATTTCTCCTCTCCTGTATCTCTCCTCCTATCTCTCCTTTCCTGTATCTCTCCTGTATCTCTGGCACACCAGGAGTGTGTGTGTGTGTGAGTCTGTATACCGTACGTGTGGATGGGCTTCTTGGTTGTCCATGCCTGTACTGTATGCAGTTTATCTTTACTGGAATCTAAATCTCAGAACTCAGCCTTCCTCCATCACCCTCATCACAGTCATGTCAGCAGCCTGGCTGCCTCACTACTCAGGACGTTACACATCAACACATCCAGGATCCATTCCATTTCAAATGCTGACAGTAGATCCTTTGTTGTAAACAAAGGAGGCAGGAGATAGGAGAGGTACTGAGTGATAGATAGGGGACAACTAGTTGATATTAGTCACCTTGCTAAGGGGTATTATTGTATGTTTAGTCTTACCCTGTCATTAAGTAATCAATGTATAAAAACATTAGCTATAACACACACATCAACACAAGCACACTGACATGGTGATTGGTATAGTAATGGGGGACTAATATGTGTTGTCAGTCTGTTGAAATCACATTATTGATGTTTTCTGTGTGTGGGTGTAACTTCCATCTACCATCATGTGATGTCAACAGATGATTGACAGCACACTTCCTTCCTATGTCAGCATATCGGTCTGCTGAGTGAAGATCACATTCCAGCCCCCCTAACCCTAACCCTGTTATCTGGGGTCAGAGGTTGACATGAGCCTCTCCCTACAGAAGTGTGTCTGGTCTAACCCTAACCCACAGTAAGACACAGCAGTCTGTCTCAGGGTCTCCTGGTTCGAGGTGCCAATCAAATGAACCTGATGTGCTTTTAGAACAAACTGCTTTTATCAAGAGCTTTTGCGAGTGTCTGTTTTGGGAAACATTAGCCGGGTAGTGTATCTTATTAGAGAGACATGCTAACAGTGCCTCTCCTTCTCCTAAACTTTCAGGACTTCTCGTATGACGACACCAAGGTGGAGTTCAACGTGGATGCACCCAATGGGGTGGTGATGGAGGGATACTTGTTCAAGAGAGCCAGCAATGCTTTCAAGACCTGGAACAGGTGAGAAAGAAGGAGAGGAAGGATGAGAGAGACCAAGTAGATGTACTGTACCAGTCAAAAGTTTGGACACATTGAATGGGAAAATGTGTCCAAACTTTTGACTGGTACTGTAGATACAGATGTACTATAATTTTGGTTATTTGGGGTATTATGTCATAGAATACTGTGTAGCTACTGACTATACTGTGTGACACCATCCTACAAAATACTTTTTTATACTCATAAGTTCAGCTTGCTTAGCTACAATGTAAGTCCTGCTAGCTTAGCTGCAATGTAAGTCCAGCTAGCTTAGCTACAGTGTAAGTCCAGCTAGCTTAGCTGCAATGTAAGTCCAGCTAGCTTAGCTACAATGTAAGTCCTGCTAGCTTAGCTACAATGTAAGTCCTGCTAGCTTAGCTGCAATGTACATCATTGTATTATTTCAGTCTCATGCTCGCCCCCTGGATCGGCCTAGAGCAGCCTTTTAGCCTCATGGCTTCACACATTCCAGATTAATTCTCATATCTAGACTGCATTTAGCTTCCATAGAGAAAGCAAATGATTTTTTTGGTGTATTGCGTGGGAGGGATAAAAAAAGTAAATAGTTCTGATCTACTGAGTTGTGATTGGTGGTCCATCTAACTGTGACCCCCCCCCCCCCCCGTTTCCTAGGCGATGGTTCTCCATACAGAACAGCCAGCTGGTTTACCAGAAGAAACTGAAGGTGTGTTTTATTTACCATGAAAGATTCTTAAGAGGTTTGCTATGAAGTACAAAGTCCTTGTTTAAAAAAATGTGTTCGCAGAGTGTTTATTGACAGGTCTGTCGTCCAATGACAGGACTCTCTGACGGTGGTGGTGGAGGACCTTCGGCTGTGCTCAGTCAAGCCCTGCGAGGACAACGAAAGGAGGTTCTGCTTCGAGGTCGCCTCCCCCACCAAGTAAGTGTGTTGGTCCCCTGTATTCATGCAGGTGTGTTTCAGTTACAGGTTCAGCTACAGGATGTACATTTACATGTATTCATTTAGCAGACGCTTTTATTCAAAGTGACTTCCAAGAGAGAGCTTTACAAAGTGCATCACTGATAATAACAACAAGATAGCCCCAAAGCATTGCGGGTAGCCAAAACAAGAAGCACCCATTGTGAACAACCAAAAAATAAGTGCCAAAGGGAAGAACTATAAGAGCATGTAGTTAAGAAACATGTACAATTAAACAACATGAATCGCCAAGTGCAAGTGTACCTGTAGAAAAGCAAGCAACAGTAAAAATAAAAATAAGATTAACTAAAATAGAAAATTTCGCAACGAATACAATTGTTTAAATCAATTACCACTAACCAACAAGAACAACAAGTCTTTAAGCAAGAGTCATTGTGATCCTTGGGGAAACTAGCATTGGGTTCAGCAAACCATTCCTACGTACCATTGTACTCCCGGAACAAGTGCGTCTCGAGTCTGTGTCTCTGGTGGAGGTGGGGAGTTGATTCCACCACTGGGGGGCCAGGTAGGAGAAGAGCTTGTGTTGGGACCAGGCGGTCTTGAGCGGTGGGACCACCAGGCGGTTGTCTGAAGAAGACTGTAGGTGGCGGGTTGGGGTGTAAGGCTGCAGGAGAGACTTGATGTAGTCGGGTGCAGTCCCGTTCACTGCTCGGAAGGTCAGTACCAGGGTCTTGAATCTGATGCGGGCCCTGATGGGTAGCCAGTGGAGGGAGATGAGGAGCGAGGTAACGTGGGAGCATCTGGGTAGATTGTAGACCAGGCGGGCCGCTGCGTTCTGAATACAGGTACATGATGTACAGGTATATATGAATACTGTGTGTGTGTCCTCACACGTCATGGTGTCTCTAGGAGCTGCATGCTGCAGGCTGAGTCGGAGAAGCTACGACAGGCGTGGATCCAGGCGGTCCAGGCCAGTATCGCCTCGGCCTACAGAAACATTTCAGATAACTGCCACATAGAGGTACAGACACTCACACAGACACAACTCATCTGAATACAGAGGGTTAGGGTTATGGTCTCTCAGTGTGGATGTCTGGGCGAAGACCACTGATCCCCACGCTCTTCTCCCCCTCCTCCACTCTCCTCTCCTCCCCCCACTTCCCCTCCTCCCCTCCCCTCTCCCCTCCTCTCCTCCCCCCACTCCTCTTTTCCCATCTTCCTCCTCGTCTCCTACTCCTCCTCTCCTCCCCCCTCCCCTCTTTTCCCCTCCTCTCCCCTCTCATCCCCTCTCCTCTCCCTGCCCCCCTCCTCTCATCCCCTTCCCCCCTCCCCTCCTCCTCTCCTCCCCTCCTCTCATACCCTCCCCATCTCTCCTCTCCACAGCGTTTGGACAGAACCGCCTCCCCCTCCACCTGCAGCATCGACTCGGCCAACGAGGCGCGGGAGCGGGGGGGGGTGCGGGGGGACAGTCTGGTCCAACGGGTGCAGATGCTGCCGGGCAACGAGCTGTGCTGTGACTGCAGCCAGGCCGCCCCCTGCTGGGCCTCCATCAACCTAGGTGTGCTGCTCTGCATCGAGTGCTCAGGGATACACAGGTACGGAACTACAGAGAGAGAGCAGGTGGAGGAGGGGGCAGGCTGAGGAGAGGGCAGGCTGAGGAGAGGGCAGGTGGGTAGGGAGGTGGTGGAGAGGGCAGGTGGAGGAGAGGGCAGGTGGAGGAGAGGGCAGGTGGAGGAAAGGGCAAGTGGGTATGGATGTGGAGGAGAGGGCAGGTGGAGGAGAGGGCAGGTGGGTATGGATGTGGAGGAGAGGGCAGGTGGAGGAGGGGGCAGGCTGAGGAGAGGGCAGGTGGAGGAAAGGGCAAGTGGGTAGGGAGGTGGAGGAGAGGGCAGGTGGGTATGGATGTGGAGGAGAGGGCAGGTGGAGGAGGGGGCAGGTGGGTAGGGAGGTGGAGGAGAGGGCAGGTGAAGGAGGGGGCAGATGGGTAGGGAGGTGGAGGAGGGGGCAGGTGGAGGAAGGGGCAGGTGGGTAGGGAGGTGAAGGAGGGTGCAGGTGGGTAGGGAGGTGGAGGAGAGGGCAGGTGGAGGAGGGGGCAGGTGGGTAGGGAGGTGGAGGAGGGGGCAGGTGGGTAGGGAGGTGGAGGAGGGGGCAGGTGAAGGAGGGGGCAGATGGGTAGGGAGGTGGAGGAGGGGGCAGGTGGAGGGCGGGCAGGTGGGTAGGGAGGTGAAGGAGGGGGCAGGTGGGTAGGGAGGTGGAGGAGAGGGCAGGTGGAGGAGGGGGCAGGTGGGTAGGGAGGTGGAGGAGGGGGCAGGTGGGTAGGGAGGTGGAGGAGGGGGCAAGTGGGTAGGGAGGTGGAGGAGGGGGCAGGTGGAAGAGGGGGCAGATGGGTAGGGAGGTGGAGGAGAGGGCAGGTGGAGGAGGGGGCAGATGGGTAGGGAGGTGAAGGAGGGGGCAGGTGGAGGAGGGGGCAGGTGGGTAGGGAGGTGGAGGAGGGGGCAGGTGGAGGAGGGGGCAGGTGGGTAGGGAGGTGGAGGAGAGGGCAGGTGGAGGAGGGGGCAGGTGGGTAGGGAGGTGGAGGAGAGGGCAGGTGAAGGAGGGGGCAGATGGGTAGGGAGGTGGAGGAGAGGGCAGGTGGAGGAGGGGGCAGGTGGGTAGGGAGGTGGAGGAGAGGGCAGGTGGGTATGGAGGTGGAGGAGGGGGCAGGTGGGTATGGAGGTGGAGGAGAGGGCAGGTGGGTATGGAGGTGGAGGAGGGGGCAGGTGGGTAGGGAGGTGGAGGAGGGGGCAGGTGGGTAGGGAGGTGGAGGAGGGGGCAGGTGGGTAGGGAGGTGGAGCAGAGGGCAGGTGGAGGAGGGGGCAGGTGGGTAGGGAGGTGGAGGAGAGGGCAGGTGGGTATGGAGGTGGAGGAGGGGGCAGGTGGGTATGGAGGTGGAGGAGGGGGCAGGTGGGTATGGAGGTGGAGGAGGGGGCAGGTGGGTAGGGAGGTGGAGGAGGGGGCAGGTGGGTAGGGAGGTGGAGGAGGGGGCAGGTGGGTATGGAGGTGGAGGAGGGGGCAGGTGGGTATGGAAGCCACTTCCTTTGAGTGTGTGACACTGCAGGCGTCTCATGGATGACCCTAACCCTATGATGGTTTCCACCTCCTCAGCACCCCCTTATTCACGTACAGTTTGAAACAGTTTGGAATGTCATTGATGTGTTCTACTATGACAGTTTGGAGTGTCATGGATGTGTTCTACTATGACAGCAGCAAAAGTTATAATAACCACTGGTAAATTGGCTTGGATAATTTCACTCTATATCAGTATAGAGTGTTTAGTGTTCTGAGTGTTTTTGATCTTGTGTTTAGTGTTCTGACTGTTTTTGATCTTGTGTTTGGTGTTCTGACTGTTTCTGATCTTGTGTTTGGTGTTCTGTAGAAGTCTGGGGGTTCACTGCTCCAAGGTGCGCTCCCTCACACTGGACTCCTGGGAACCAGAGTTACTCAAGGTGCACTTCCTGTTTCCTGTTCCTAACCTGACATGTTCCTGTTTCCTGTTCTTACCCTGACATCTGTTAATGACTCCCTCTCCCCATCCAGCTGATGTGTGAGTTGGGTAACACGGTCATCAACCAGATCTACGAGGGAGCCTGTGATGAGCTGGGTGTCCGGAAACCCAGTCCGGCCAGCATTAGGTGAGTCCTCCTGCAGCGAAGAAGCAGAACAAGGAAGTTCTCCAGAACCAATCTTCCCTCCAGTAGAGGCTACACAGGCTGCCAGACAACACTAGAGAGAAAAAATGAAGTATACTGAAATATAAATGGACAAAAAGCAGTACCGTATTTTTCGGAAATAAAACCGCGGTTTATACCCCGATTTTACATTTTTCTTGTGGTGGTTTTTAAAACAAAACAACAGTAGAAACACTTTTTTCGTGAATGCTTTTCAACCTGTTAAGGAGCAGCGTCGCACATATGTGATCGTTCAATGTAGGTCTCACAGCGTAACGTCGCACATATGAGATTTCAAACATTCCAACTGAATATTTTCCGATGGACAAAAACTATGGCACAATCGCTTTAGTATGGCTTCAAAATTTACTAATGAGAAGGCTAACAAGTAACACTAGCATGGTAGTAGCATTGCTACGAGTAATATGCTAGCTAACTTAGCCCAGAAGCTAACTAAAGCTAGATAGCTACAGTTTTGGAAAAATAATTTACGCTTTGGGGACCATTGGAAATATTTAATATATAATATTATTTAGACTAAACGTAAATATTCGATAATTCCCGGGCACAGGGCCCTAGCACACTCTAGACGACAGTTATCTATCCCAACATCTAGACGACAGTTATCTATCCCAACATCTAGACGACAGTTATCTATCCCAACATCTAGACGACAGTTATCTATCCCAACATCTAGACGACAGTTATCTATCCCAACATCTAGACGACAGTTATCTATCCCAACATCTAGACGACAGTTATCTATCCCAACATCTAGACGACAGTTATCTATCCCAACATCTAGACGACAGTTATCTATCCCAACATCTAGACGACAGTTATCTATCCCAACATCTAGACGACAGTTATCTATCCCAACATCTAGACGACAGTTATCTATCCCAACATCTAGACGACAGTTATCTATCCCAACATCTAGACGACAGTTATCTATCCCAACATCTAGACGACAGTTATCTATCCCAACATCTAGACGACAGTTATCTATCCCAACATCTAGACGACAGTTATCCATCCCAACATCTAGACGACAGTTATCCATCCCAACATCTAGACGACAGTTATCCATCCCAACATCTAGACGACAGTTATCCATCCCAACATCTAGACGACAGTTATCCATCCCAACATCTAGACGACAGTTATCTATCCCAACATCTAGACGACAGTTATCTATCCCAACATCTAGACGACAGTTATCTATCCCAACATCTAGACGACAGTTATCTATCCCAACATCTAGACGACAGTTATCTATCCCAACATCTAGACGACAGTTATCCATCCCAACATCTAGACGACAGTTATCCATCCCAACATCTAGACGACAGTTATCCATCCCAACATCTAGACGACAGTTATCCATCCCAACATCTAGACGACAGTTATCCATCCCAACATCTAGACGACAGTTATCCATCCCAACATCTAGACGACAGTTATCCATCCCAACATCTAGACGACAGTTATCTATCCCAACATCTAGACGACAGTTATCCATCCCAACATCTAGACGACAGTTATCCATCCCAACATCTAGACGACAGTTATCCATCCCAACATCTAGACGACAGTTATCCATCCCAACATCTAGACGACAGTTATCCATCCCAACATCTAGACGACAGTTATCCATCCCAACATCTAGACGACAGTTATCCATCCCAACATCTAGACGACAGTTATCCATCCCAACATCTAGACGACAGTTATCCATCCCAACATCTAGACGACAGTTATCCATCCCAACATCTAGACGACAGTTATCTATCCCAACATCTAGACGACAGTTATCTATCCCAACATCTAGACGACAGTTATCTATCCCAACATCTAGACGACAGTTATCTATCCCAACATCTAGACGACAGTTATCTATCCCAACATCTAGACGACAGTTATCTATCCCAACATCTAGACGACAGTTATCTATCCCAACATCTAGACGACAGTTATCTATCCCAACATCTAGACGACAGTTATCTATCCCAACATCTAGACGACAGTTATCTATCCCAACATCTAGACGACAGTTATCTATCCCAACATCTAGACGACAGTTATCTATCCCAACATCTAGACGACAGTTATCTATCCCAACATCTAGACGACAGTTATCTATCCCAACATCTAGACGACAGTTATCTATCCCAACATCTAGACGACAGTTATCTATCCCAACATCTAGACGACAGTTATCTATCCCAACATCTAGACGACAGTTATCTATCCCAACATCTAGACGAGCTTCACTCGTGGTGCCCCCCCCTCCCCCACACACATCAAATATTAGACAAAACAAATAAAATTATTGGCATGAAAACGGAATTGCATCTTTCAAACGCTATTTTGCCCTGCAAGATTGCGTTTCTTTCAAATAAACACAACAACAATAGCAACGATGAACAAACATGAAATAAAAAACAATCCCTGAGAAAGCGTCACATCTGTGCTGAACTACGCTCCGGCCACGCCCCCTTGTTCAGCGGTGCACACACGGTGCACGGTCACATTCACTCCCTCATCGCCTGCAAGTAAATACATTTTAGTCTTCTTTTCTGTTGATGGCTGGCAAACAACAATCTTAGAAGGTCTGGGTCACTTGTAGCACATATTATTCACTCATTTTAAGCAATCAATCTACCTGAACAAAATTAGACAAAACGGAATAAAACGGAATTCTATTCTATTCTTCTTTTTGTTCCAAAATGCATAGCTCTTGATTAGTTAAATCATAACCCTAACCCTAACCCTATCCCTTATACTGGCAAGCTCGCTCCACCAAAACTTACGTTGTTATGATTACTCAAATTTGTATTTCATGACACATCGAAAATGACGCAAATTGCGGTACAGCTGAACTTGAATTGATGTTTCGACTGAATGCCAATAACAAGAAACGTCACAAGTCACTTGCTAGCTAGCAATAGTTAGTAAGATTACATACAATCCATTCGCTAAAGTTGACAATACAACATTTTGATTTTTACCAGTATTCCTCACTTGTTGATAAATTGCCGTGTTCCATCCATCCATCCATCATCTACCGCTTTTCCTGGGGTTGGGTCGCGGGGGCAGCAACCTAAGCAGGGAGGCCCAGACTTCCCTCTCCCCGGCCACTTCCACCAGCTCTTCCTGGGGGACCCCGAGGCGTTCCCAGGCCAGCCGATAGACAATGTCCCTCCAACGTGTCCTGGGTCTTCCCTGGGGCCTCTTCCCAGTGGGAAATTGCCTTGTTTGTCTTCCTTAATGGGTGTGCTATGCAACGAGTAAGATATTTGTAGTGTTGTTGCACTGGCTATTGGCTTTATGTGTGGCCCTATTTGAATCATGTATTTTTTGTATAATGTAGAATAAATGGACATATCATTTTTCATATACCCATTTCTGTAAAATCCTTATGTGACAGGGAGTAGGAAAACATTCAATGAATATAGCTGCAAGCAGCAATGTGGTGGCCAAGCAGGTCAGATGACCCAGAAGAAACTTTCGACATCTAGTGACTGCGGTTTACCTGGCTTTCTTTGCAGTGGCTTATAGTCTCGCTAAACAGAGAATCAGAGACATGACAAGCTTGTCAGCTTTGGCTGGATTTGAACCTCTGACGTTGCCAGGACACCAATTTATCCTAGTGAGCTATTCTCAGTGCTGGAAATCAGATTTCAGTGACTGCGTAAAAATATAAAGAATTTTTCCTGTGGCAAGCGGTTGTCAGATTTGTCCCAAGTTTAAACAGCTGTAATTCAGTCCTATTTTGATATGTCAATGTGATTGTGGTCTGAAGATAATCTGTGTAAAAGTTGGTGAATATTTGATACATTTTGAGTAGGACAAAAACGTTTTATTAATTAATGAAAATGGCGGCATCAATTTGGCTGGTATCACAAGTTAACATGTGTCAGACATGGGATCGCCCCCCTAGAGGTTAGAGGACACATATCTGTAAAGCACAATAAATCTGACTCTTCTTGAGTATAGATCTCCTGAGATTGAAACATTATCATTACCATTATGATTATACTGTTAGACAGCTACTGTGGCATACCTGGCTTCACTAAACAGATAAACAAGTATCATGACATGCGTGATGACTTTGGCTGGATTCGAACCTATGACCTTACACTTCAGAGGAACCCGTCTTATCCCAGTGAGCTATTCTCAGTGCAAGGAATTACTGTGTTCAGTTACTATGTAAAAAAAAGTAAGCCGTTTTTCCTGTGGGAAGCGTTGTCAGATTTGAACCAAGTATAAAAAGTTGTAATTCAGTCATATTTTGACAAATCGAGGTGATTGTAGTCTGAAAATGATTTGATTACATGTCCATGAAAATAGGAGCAACGGCAAACGAGGAGTTCAAAAAAGTATGTTTTTATGAAAATTCCAAATGGCCGACGCCCAAAATGGTGGACACGGGACAATGTGATATATTTCGACTTGGTATGCCACGTAGAATCAGAAGAGACCAATCTTGTGATTTATGACAAATCTGTTCAGAAGTTATGATGCAAGAAATCCGATGCACTGGCTAGATGTAGATTCACTATATCTACAAAGCACAATAAATCGGATTCTTCATGAGTATAAATCCCCTGAGAATGAAACATTATCGTGGCCATTATGATTATACTGCTCGACAGCTACTGTCACATACCTGGCTTCACTAAACAGATAAACCAGTATCATGAGATGCCTGAGACTTTGCCTGGATTCGAACCTACGACCTTGCACTTCAACGGAGCCAGTCTATCCCAGTGAGCCATTATCAGCACTGGGAATTGCTGTGTACAGTTACTGAATACAAAAAGGAAGCCTTTCTCCTGTGGCACGCATGGTCAGATTTGGCCCGAGTTTAAACAGCTGTAATTCAGTCATATTTTTACATGGCAAGGTGATTGTGGTCTGAAGATAATCTGTGCCAAATCTGGTGAATATTGGATACACTGTGTAGGAGTAAGGAAAAAAGTTTTATTCATTCATTCAAAATGGCGGCCTCATCAATTCGTCTGGTATCACGCGTTAACATGCATCAGACGCGGGATCTCCTAAGATATCACGAGACATAGGAATTGCTTAAATACGCCAAACAAATCAACAGTTATTGGTCAAAACACAATCCTACCTATTGTAATGCCCCCTAGAGGTCAAATGACACTACCTGTCTCAAACCTCTCAATAAGAGGGCCTTGAGTCCATACACCAAGTTTGGAGTCAATGCATCAAAGCTTGGCTAAGATATTACCTCACTTCCTTTTTCCGGATCAGTTGCTCAATTTGATTGGCTGTAACTAACAAACGGTTGCAGAAATCAAAACGCCATGTGATGTCTTTTGTGAGGCTTGGTCTGAAAATGTTTGCCTATTGCGCCACCTAGAGGTGAAATGGCATGACCTATTTTGGACTTCTTTAGAACAGGGTCCCTCGTCCCTATACCAAATTAGAGTACTCCAATGGGAGACATGAAACTTGGTGAATATAAAGAAGGGACTGTGCTTAATGAGTGTGCCAAATTTCACAACTTTTTACCATACGGTTCTAGGGGCTGCCATAGACTCCAATGACAGAAGAAGCGTAATAATAATAATAAATATAGCTGCAAGCAGCAATGGAGGGGCCAAGCAGTCCAGAGCAGGACAAGGCCTCCATAGCACTTGCGCAACAATTAAGTCACAACAACCTGTTGCACTCATGCAACACGCCAAGTTTGGTTGAAATATCTGTTTGCGTTCCAAAGTAGTGATTGTTTACAGTGTTTTTTTCTGGTATAACCCCGCAGGCCTCCTCTGCTCCTCGTGGGAACAATGGAACCCAAGTTTGGTGACAATCGCACAAATGGTTGCTGAGTTACGCTCTCACGTGTCTTTTGCGGCTTCGCCGCCGCCTTTGATCGTCTCTACCAAACAAACGGTTTTGAAAATGTAAAATCCATCCCGACACCTTTGTGAAGCTTGGTCTGAAGATCATCTGTGCCAAATTTTGTAAACATTGGACAACATTTGGGGCGTGTAAAAGGTTTTTACACTTTTCCATGAAATCCAAAATGGCGGCCGCATCAATTCGGTTATTATGAAAAGTTATCAATGGCCAGGCTTGATATCTCACAAGACATCAACAGACAAATAAATTACTTTATTAAGTTAAACACTTCAACGGTTATTAGCCAAAACACGTTTATGCTTCCGGCCACGTCCCCTTTAGTCACATGACACCATTTTTGGAGGACATCCTTAGAATAAGGTTCCGAGTAGGCGTACCAACTTTGGTGTCACTGCTTCAAAGAACTGCTGAGATATGGCTTCACTTCCTGTTTGGCGGCTTTTCTGCAGAATTTGATTGGCTGTACCGGACAAACGGTTTTGAAAATCAAATATCCTTCGATAACTTTTGTGAGGCTTGGTCTGAAGATCATATCTGGTAATTGTGAAGAACATTTGACAAAATTTGTAGGAGGAGTAGGCTTTTAAAGGTTTTTGATAAAACCGGAAATAGCGGAAAATCTATATAACCGGAAATTGACGCCATGGTGTGCATTGCACTCGGCTTGATCCAGGGAGTCCAATGGTACCTCACTTTTGAAAATGGGACATACGGTTCAAAAGTTGCGTGTGTAAACACAACTCCAACTTTGACCCGTTGGTGGCGCTAGAGTGCCAAAGTATGGGACATGAAACTTTGTGACTTGAACCAGGGGACTGTCCCTAATGAGTGTACCAAGTTTCACAACTTTCGACCAAGCGCTTCTAGGGGCTGCCATAGACACCCAGTCTTAAGAATAATAATAATAAATATAACTGCAAGCAGTAATGGCGGATTCCTCCAAACATTGCGAACCATTGAAAAATGTATATTCTTGACAAATTGGAACTGTATAGAAAAATCTATGCTGCAGAATTACCAATGGGATACCAAATCTGAAATATAATACCATCAAGATCCACAAGGGCCTATATTTTAACCCAAGGAGTGAAGGGAGGGGGCTTGGTTAGCCTATCCATTCCAGAAAGCCTTTGTGCTTTAGGGCGTGGAATGTAGCGCCACCTATGGGTAATGGTGGGACAGTTGTGGTTTGGTAATTACCCTTGGTCTATACTTTCAAAAAAGCTCGACCAGAGCATACCCCCCGCTCTCAGGGTACCGAGCTTCAGCTCAGTCATGATGCTGGGATGAATGTAGGCCTATATGTAGAGACCAGGGAGACAGACACACCGGCCAGCTGCCCTGATGGGTCCGTGGTAGATCATTAATGCGGGTTGTATCCTACAATGCTCGTGGCCTCCGAGTAGGACATACTGCTGCTGATAGATCAAGACGTTTGGTGGTGGACACATTATTGGACGAGAGTGACATTGTCTGCCTTCAAGAAACCTGGATGGCCAAGCAAGATCTGGACAAATTGAACTCCCTACACAAGAACTTTCATGGTGCTGGAGAGTCCACTACCGATCTCAGCATGAGAAGTGGTTGGTGGATGGTTTGTGGGAGGATAGCTGGTGGTGTAGCTATACTGTGGAACATAAAATATGACCCAACGGTAAAGGTGGTGTGGCTACACGTTGACTGGGCTATTGGGTTGGAGTTTAATCACAATGAAAATAAATGTACTATTGTAAATGTGTACACACCATATGAATCCTATGACCATGAGGATGAATTTCAGAACAGGTTAGCTTTTATTCAGTCCTTCATAGAGGACAATAGTTCATGTTGTGTCTATGTCATGGGTGATTTTAATGCTGACATGTAAGATAAGCGTTTATTCGCACATCTGCAGCAGTTCTGTAATGAAACTAAATTAATGATATCAAGCGTTATTGCCTGATACAAGTTTTACCTATATAAGTGAAACGTGGCACACAACTTCCTGGCTAGACCATATTGTAACCACAGCCGATGCTCATGACTCACTGGAAAGTATAGAGATGTGTTATGGGCTGGCCACCACTGATCACGTACCAGTTGCTATGCTGCTAAATGTTGAGAGTGTACCCTTGTTGCTGGCCCCCCAAGAAAACTGGACTGGTCAAAATTGACCAAAGAGGTTATGCACAGATATTCTCTATTAACTGACAGCTTACATAGTGATGTTGCATTTTCTAGGGATGCCCTAATGTGCACGGATATGAACTGCAAGGATAAACATCATGCTGAAAAGCTCTGTGCCATGTATGATGATATTGTCAAATGTCTTTATGCTTCCAGTGAACCTTTTATTAATCACAAGAGTAAGGTCCCTAACGCACGGCCTGTCTGGAATGAGTTTGTGTCTGAGCAACATGCTGCTGCTAGAGAAGCCTTTAGAGTCTGGTCAGAGGCAGGCAGACCCAGACAGGGAGTGCTGCTTGATCACAAAAACCTCACAAATGCTAGATTTAAATATGCACTCATTTCATTAAGAGAAATGAAAACACAATGAGAGCAGACTCGCTGGCCAGAAAGATGCAGAATAACAATCTTACTGACTTCTGGAAGGAGGTCCAAGATCATAAATAATAACAGAACTCCCCTCCCTTCTGATATCAAAGGGGTTAGTTGTCCAGAGAAGATTGCTGATCTATGGCATGAGCACTACAGTAAACTATTTAATTGTGTTAAAAGTAACACAGTGAGAATTGATAATGAATATAAAGGTATCTCTGCAGACTTGATAGTTAGATCAGTGGATATTTATGATGCCATCCACATGCTAGACAACAACAAAGCTTGTGGTATGGATTGCATTTCTGCAGAGCATCTAAAAAATGCCAGTTATAGACTCAGTCCATTTCTAGCCATGTGTCTCACTGGAATTATGGTTCATGGTGTTCTACCGAACTCTATTATGTCAGTACTGTTAGTGCCTGTTGTTAAAGATAAGGCTGGTAAACTGAACAGCATAGACAACTATCGACCCATTGCATTGGCCAGTATCTTGTCTAAAGTGTTTGAGAGAATTATTTGATTGAAATTGGAAATGTATATTCTGACGGCAGAAAATCAGTTTGGTTTTAAAAGAAAACATGGTACTGATCTCTGTATCTATGCTCTGAAGGAGATTGTCTCAGGTACACAAGTCTTAATTTATCTGTATTTTTATGCTTTATTGATGCTTACAAAGCTTTCGATCGAATTTGTCATGAAAAACTGTTTATGAAGCTAATAGCGAGAGGTGTCCCTAAACCTCTTGTGAGGATTTTGGTGTTCTGGTATGCCAATCAAACTTTTCATGTTAAATGGGACAATGTTGTATCAGCTCCTTTCCATGTTGGTAACGGAGTTCGACAAGGAGGAATTTGATTTCCCTTTTTGTTTAATATGGATATGGACGACTTATCAAGCCAGCTGAATAAGACAAATACAGGCTGTCTTGTTGGTGAATCTATTGTCAATCATCTGATGTACGCAGATTATCTGGTTCCACTCAGCCTGTTGCAACAGATGCTATGGGTGTGCTCTCAGTATGGCTTAGATCATGATATAAAATATAATGCAAAGAAAAGCCACATAATGATAGTCAGAAGTAATCAGGACAGGAAATTAACCTTCCCTACCTTTTATTTATCTGGCAGTCCCCTTGGTGTTTGTGAGGAAATAAAATATCTGCCATGTCATTTCTGATGATTGGACAGATGACAACGATATGTATCAACAGCGCTGTCAAATATATTCTCAGGCCAGTATGTTATTAAGGACGTTTTCTATGTGCTCAGATTCAGTTTAATGTTCCCTGTTTAGAACCTACATAACACCATTGTACACTGCTCATTTGTGGTCTATGTACAGGTAAAGGAGTATACAGATACTGAAAGTAGCCTACAATGGTGCTTTTAGATTGCTACTTAATGTGCCAAGGTGGCATAGTGCTAGTCAGTTGTTTTTGTCTAAGCACGTACCAACCTGTAAGGCAATCCTGAGACAACTGATGTATGGTTTCAATGATGCTTTTAGATTGCTACTTAATGTGCCTAGGTGGCATAGTGCTGGTCAGTTGTTTCTGTCTAAGCACGTACCAACCTGTAAGGCACTCCTGAGACAACTGATGTATGGTTTCATGTGTCGACTGGACAAGTCTGAGAACTGAATAGTAGAGGCTCTGGTCAACCCTCTAAAGAGCTGCTATCGATTACTTGGAACTTAAGACTACATTGGCACAAAAGTCTTCATACTTTTTATGCACTGTATTATCTATGTTTTATGTTTTCGTTTTACTCTCTTTTTTATAGCTCTATGTCTGTTATTTTATGTGGAACTTGGCGTCTGAAATAAAGATTTATATATATATATATATATATCAATGTTTCAGGATTTGTATAACTTTTTACCATTGCATACAAAATCGGAAATGCAATACTAAAAAGATCAGCTTTTGTTAAGAGATCCAAGATTACAAGATCCACAAGGCCTTTGCTAGAAACCAAGGAAT
This sequence comes from Hypomesus transpacificus, assembly GCF_021917145.1. Taxonomy (NCBI): domain Eukaryota; kingdom Metazoa; phylum Chordata; class Actinopteri; order Osmeriformes; family Osmeridae; genus Hypomesus; species Hypomesus transpacificus. Next base: position 2,615,410 of record NC_061068.1, on the reverse strand, counting down.
GAGTGGGGGCTTGGTCAGCCCACACTCTCCTGAAATGTTGCGTGTGCGTCTTGCCAAGCCCAAGCCCTCAAAATGAATGTCTCCCCTCCTCCTGCCCGCGCGTGCTCCACATCCTCACACACTCAGCCTTAACTTACACACGCGCGGGCAGGAGGAGGGGAGACATTCATTGGAAATTTGGCTGGAAATTAGCCAAGCAAGCAGGTTTCAAATATTCACCAAAAATCGACCTTTGATCTTACAGTCAAATTTTTCACAGATTTGTGTTATAAACATTCTCAAGAGTCTTCATATGAACTTGTGATTGAATCAGAGTATCAGTTTTTGACTGGCTGATGTGTAAAGCATTATTTTAGCGTTAGCGATAAGTTCAATTTGCTTTATATCAATCATTTTTGGAGATATGAAGTTGCCTTTGCACACGGTAACATGTTGTAGTGTCTTCCATCGATATACCAAGTTTCGTGTTGATATCTCAAAGATTTGCTGAGACATGACTTCACATCCTGTTTGGCGGCTTTTCTGAGGAATTTGATTGGCTGTACCGGACAAAGGGTTGTGAGGATCAAAATTCTTTTCGATAACTTTTGTGACGCTTGGTCTGAAGATCATCTCTGGTAACTTTGAAGAAGATATGACAAAAATTGTAGGAGGAGTAGGCTTTCAAAGGTTTTTGATAAAACCGGAAGTAGCGGAAAATCTATATAACCGGAAATTGACGCCATGGGGTGCGTTGAACTCGGCTTGAACCAGGGAATCCAATGGTACCTCATTTTTGAAATGAGACGATGGGTCATACGGTTCAAAAGTTGCGTGTGTAAACACAAGTCCAACTTTGACCCGTTGGTGGCGCTGGAGTGGTCTAATGGGAGACATGAAACTTGGTGTAGGTATAGAATCAACTGTCCTTAATGAGTGTGCCAAATTTCACAAAAAGTTGTCGAAGTGTTCTAGGGGCTGCCATTGACTTCCATGGAACAAGAATAATAATAATAAATATAACTGCAAGCAGTAATGGCGGATTCCTCCAAACATTGCGAACCATTGAAAAATGTATATTCTTGACAAATTGGAATTGTATAGAAAAATCTATGCTGCAGAATTACCAATGGGATACCAAATCTGAAATATAATACCATCAAGATCCACAAGGGCCTTTATTTCAACCCAAGGAGTGAAGGGAGGGGGCTTGGTTAGCCTATCCATTCCAGAAAGCCTTTGTGCTTTAGGGCGTGGAATGTAGCGCCACATATGGGTAATGGTGGGACAGTTGTGGTTTGGTAATTACCCTTGGTCTATACTTTCAAAAAAGCTCGACCAGAGAATACCCCCCGCTCTCAGGGTACCGAGCTTCAGCTCAGTCATGATGCTGGGATGAATGTAGGCCTATATGTAGAGACCAGGGAGACAGACACACCGGCCAGCTGCCCTGATGGGTCCGTGGTAGATCATTAATGCGGGTTGTATCCTACAACGCTCGTGGCCTCCGAGTAGGACATACTGCTGCTGATAGATCAAGACGTTTGGTGGTGGACACATTGCTGGACGAGAGTGACATTGTCTGCCTTCAAGAAACCTGGATGACCAAGCAAGATCTGGACAAATTGAACTCCCTACACAAGAACTTTCATGGTGCTGGAGAGTCCACTACCGATCTCAGCATGAGAATGGTTTGTGGGAGGATAGCTGGTGGTGTAGCTATACTGTGGAACATAAAATATGACCCAACGGTAAAGGTGGTGTGGCTTAACGTTGACTGGGCTATTGGGTTGGAGTTTAATCACAATGAAAATAAATTTACTATTGTAAATGTGTACACACCATATGAATCCTATGACCATGAGGATGAATTTCAGAACAGGTTAGCTTTTATTCAGTCCTTCATAGAGGACAATAGTTCATGTTGTGTCTATGTCATGGGTGATTTTAATGCTGACATGTCAGATAAGCGTTTATTCGCACAACATCTGCAGCAGTTCTGTAATGAAACTAAATTAATTATATCAAGCGTTATTGCCTGATACAAGTTTTACCTATATAAGTGAAACGTGGCACACAACTTCCTGGCTAGACCATATTGTAACCACAGCCGATGCTCATGACTCACTGGAAAGTATAGAGATGTGTCATGGGCTGGCCACCACTGATCACATACCAGTTGCTATGCTGCTAAATGTTGAGAGTGTACCCTTGTTGCTGGCCCCCCAAGAAAACTGGACTGGTCAAAATTGACCAAAGAGGTTATGCACAGATATTCTCTATTAACTGACAGCTTACATAGTGATGTTGCATTTTCTAGGGATGCCCTAATGTGCACGGATATGAACTGCAAGGATAAACATCATGCTGAAAAGCTCTGTGCCATGTATGATGATATTGTCAAATGTCTTTATGCTTCCAGTGAACCTTTTATTAATCACAAGAGTAAGGTCCCTAACGCACGGCCTGTCTGGAATGAGTTTGTGTCTGAGCAACATGCTGCTGCTAGAGAAGCCTTTAGAGTCTGGTCAGAGGCAGGCAGACCCAGACAGGGAGTGCTGCTTGATAACAAAAACCTCACAAATGCTAGATTTAAATATGCACTTGTTTCATTAAGAGAAATGAAAACACAATGAGAGCAGACTCGCTGGCCAGAAGATCATAAATAATAACAGAACTCCCCTCCCTTCTGATATCAAAGGGGTTAGTTGTCCAAAGAAGATTGCTGATCTATGGCATGAGCACTACAGTAAACTATTTAATTGTGTTAAAAGTAACACAGTGAGAATTGATAATGAATATAAAGGTATCTCTGCAGACTTGATAGTTAGATCAGTAGATATTTATGATGCCATCCACATGCTAGACAACAACAAAGCTTGTGGTATGGATTGCATTTCTGCAGAGCATCTAAAAAATGCCAGTTATAGACTCAGTCCATTTCTAGCCATGTGTCTCACTGGAATTATGGTTCATGGTGTTCTACCGAACTCTATTATGTCAGTACTGTTAGTGCCTGTTGTTAAAGATAAGGCTGGTAAACTGAAAAGCATAGACAGCTATCGACCCATTGCATTGGCCAGTATCTTGTCTAAAGTGTTTGAGAGAATTATTTGATTGAAATTGGAAATGTATATTCTGACTGCAGACAATCAGTTTGGTTTTAAAAGAAAACATGGTACTGATCTCTGTATCTATGCTCTGAAGGAGATTGTCTCAGGTACACAAGACTTAATTCATCTGTATTTTTATGCTTTATTGATGCTTACAAAGCTTTCGATCGAATTTGTCATGAAAAACTGTTTATGAAGCTAATAGCGAGAGGTGTCCCTAAACCTCTTGTGAGGATTTTGGTGTTCTGGTATGCCAATCAAACTTTTCATGTTAAATGGGACAATGTTGTATCAGCTCCTTTCCATGTTGGTAACGGAGTTCGACAAGGAGGAATTGGATTTCCCTTTTTGTTTAATATGGATATGGACGACTTGTCAAGCCAGCTGAATAAGACAAATACAGGCTGTCTTGTTGGTGAATCTATTGTCAATCATCTGATGTACGCAAATGATCTGGTTCCACTCAGCCTGTTGCAACAGATGCTATGGGTGTGCTCTCAGTATGGCTTAGATCATGATATAAAATATAATGCAAAGAAAAGCCACATTATGATAGTCAGAAGTAATCAGGACAGGAAATTAACCTTCCCTACCTTTTATTTATCTGGCAGTCCCCTTGGTGTTTGTGAGGAAATAAAATATCTGGGCCATGTCATTTCTGATGATTGGACAGATGACAACGATATGTATCAACAGCGCTGTCAAATGTATTCTCAGGCCAGTATGTTATTAAGGACGTTTTCTATGTGCTCAGATTCAGTTAAATGTTCCCTGTTTAGAACCTACATAACACCATTGTACACTGCTCATTTGTGGTCTATGTACAGGAAAAGGAGTATACAGATACTGAAAGTAGCCTACAATGATGCTTTTAGATTGCTACTTAATGTGCCAAGGTGGCATAGTGCTAGTCAGTTGTTAGTGTCTAAGCACGTACCAACCTGTAAGGCAATCCTGAGACAACTGATGTAGGGTTTCAATGATGCTTTTAGATTGCTACTTAATGTGCCTAGGTGGCATAGTGCTGGTCAGTTGTTTCTGTCAAAGCACGTACCAACCTGTAAGGCACTCCTGACAAAACTGATGTACGGTTTCGTGTGTCGACTGGACAAGTCTGAGAACTGAATAGTAGAGGCTCTGGTCAACCCTCTAAAGAGCTGCTATCGATTACTTGGAACTTAAGACTACATTGGCACAAAAGTCTTCATACTTTTTATGCACTGTATTATCTATGTTTTATGTTTTTGTTTTACTCTCTTTTTTATAGCTCTATGTCTGTTATTTTATGTGGAACTTGGCGTCTGAAATAAAGATTTATATATATATATATAAATTCATATATATATATATCAATGTTTCAGGATTTGTATAACTTTTTACCATTGCATACAAAATCGGAAATGCAATACCAAAAAGATCAGCTTTTGTTAAGAGATCCAAGATTACAAGATCCACAAGGCCTTTGCTAGAGACTAAGGAATGAGTGGGGGCTTGGTCAGCCCACACTCTCCTGAAATGTTGCGTGTGCATCTTGCCAAGCCCGCGCGTGTGTAAGTTAAGGCTGAGTGTGTGAGGATGTGGAGCACGCGCGGGCAGGAGGAGGGGAGACATTCATTGGAAATTTGGCTAGAAATTAGCCAAGCAAGCATGTTTCAAATATTCACCAAAAATCGACCTTTGATCTTACAGTCAACTTTTTCACAGATTTGTGTTATAAACATTCTCAAGAGTCTTCATATGAACTTGTGATTGAATCAGAGTATCAGTTTTTGACTGGCTGATGTGTAAAGCATTATTTTAGCGTTAGCGATAAGTTCAATTTGCTTTATATCAATCATTTTTGGAGATATGAAGTTGCCTTTGCACACGGTAACATGTTGTAGTGTCTTCCATCGATATACCAAGTTTCGTGTTGATATCTCAAAGATTTGCTGAGACATGACTTCACATCCTGTTTGGCGGCTTTTCTGATGAATTTGATTGGCTGTAACGGACAAACGGTTGTGAGGATCAAAATTCTTTTCGATAACTTTTGTGAGGCTTGGTCTGAAGATCATCTCTGGTAACTTTGAAAAAGATATGACAAAAATTGTAGGAGGAGTAGGCTTTCAAAGGTTTTTGATAAAACCGGAAATAGCGGAAAATCTATATAACCGGAAATTGACGCCATGGTGTGCATTGAACTCGGCTTGATCCAGGGAATCCAAAGGTACCTCATTTTTGAAAATCGGTCATACGGTTCAAAAGTTGCGTGTGTAAACACAAGTCCAACTTTGACCCGTTGGTGGCGCTGGAGTGGTCTAATGGGAGACATGAAACTTGGTGTAGGTATAGAATCAACTGTCCTTAATGAGTGTGCCAAATTTCACAAAAAGTTGTCGAAGGGTTCTAGGGGCTGCCATTGACTTCCATGGAACAAGAATAATAATAATAATAAAACTAACAATAACAATAGGTTTCCTCCTGACGGAGGAATCCTAAATATAACTGCAAGCAGTAATGGCGGATTCCTCCAAACATTGCGAACCATTGAAAAATGTATATTCTTGACAAATTGGAACTGTATAGAAAAATCTATGCTGCAGAATTACCAATGGGATACCAAATCTGAAATATAATACCACCAGGATCCACAAGGGCCTTTATTTCAACTCAAGGAGTGAAGGGAGGGGGCTTGGTTAGCCTATCCATTCCAGAAAGCCTTTGTGCTTTAGGGCGTGGAATGTAGCGCCACATATGGGTAATGGTGGGACAGTTGTGGTTTGGTAATTACCCTTGGTCTATACTTTCAAAAAAGCTCGACCAGAGAATACCCCCAGCTCTCAGGGTACCGAGCTTCAGCTCAGTCATGATGCTGGGATTAATGTAGGCCTATATGTAGAGACCAGGGAGACAGACACACCGGCCAGCTGCCCTGATGGGTCCGTGGTAGATCATTAATGCGGGTTGTATCCTACAACGCTCGTGGCCACCGAGTAGGACATACTGCTGCTGATAGATCAAGACGTTTGGTGGTGGACACATTGCTGGACGAGAGTAACATTGTCTGCCTTCAAGAAACCTGGATGACCAAGCAAGATCTGGACAAATTGAACTCCCTACACAAGAACTTTCATGGTGCTGGAGAGTCCACTACCGATCTCAGCATGAGAATGGTTTGTGGGAGGATAGCTGGTGGTGTAGCTATACTGTGGAACATAAAATATGACCCAACGGTAAAGGTGGTGTGGCTTAACGTTGACTGGGCTATTGGGTTGGAGTTTAATCACAATGAAAATAAATGTACTATTGTAAATGTGTACACACCATATGAATCCTATGACCATGAGGATGAATTTCAGAACAGGTTAGCTTTTATTCAGTCCTTCATAGAGGACAATAGTTCATGTTGTGTCTATGTCATGGGTGATTTTAATGCTGACATGTCAGATAAGTGTTTATTCGCACAACATCTGCAGCAGTTCTGTAATGAAACTAAATTAATTATATCAAGCGTTATTGCCTGATACAAGTTTTACCTATATAAGTGAAACGTGGCACACAACTTCCTGGCTAGACCATATTGTAACCACAGCCGATGCTCATGACTCACTGGAAAGTATAGAGATGTGTTATGGGCTGGCCACCACTGATCACATACCAGTTGCTATGCTGCTAAATGTTGAGAGTGTACCCTTGTTGCTGGCCCCCCAAGAAAACTGGACTGGTCAAAATTGACCAAAGAGGTTATGCACAGATATTCTCTATTAACTGACAGCTTACATAGTGATGTTGCATTTTCTAGGGATGCCCTAATGTGCACGGATATGAACTGCAAGGATAAACATCATGCTGAAAAGCTCTGTGCCATGTATGATGATATTGTCAAATGTCTTTATGCTTTCAGTGAAGGTTTTATTAATCACAAGAGTAAGGTCCCTAACGCACGGCCTGTCTGGAATGAGTTTGTGTCTGAGCAACATGCTGCTGCTAGAGAAGCCTTTAGAGTCTGGTCAGAGGCAGGCAGACCCAGACAGAGAGTGCTGCTTGATAACAAAAACCTCACAAATGCTAGATTTAAATATGCACTCGTTTCATTAAGAGAAATGAAAACACAATGAGAGCAGACTCGCTGGCCAGAAAGATGCAGAATAACAATCTTACTGACTTCTGGAAGGAGGTCAAGATCATAAATAATAACAGAACTCCCCTCCCTTCTGATATCAAAGGGGTTAGTTGTCCAGAGAAGATTGCTGATCTATGGCATGAGCACTACAGTAAACTATTTAATTGTGTTAAAAGTAACACAGTGAGAATTGATAATCAATATAAAGGTATCTCTGCAGACTTGATAGTTAGATCAGTAGATATTTATGATGCCATCCACATGCTAGACAACAACAAAGCTTGTGGTATGGATTGCATTTCTGCAGAGCATCTAAAAAATGCCAGTTATAGACTCAGTCCATTTCTAGCCATGTGTCTCACTGGAATTATGGTTCATGGTGTTCTACCAAACTCTATTATGTCAGTACTGTTAGTGCCTGTTGTTAAAGATAAGGCTGGTAAACTGAACAGCATAGACAACTATCGACCCATTGCATTGGCCAGTATCTTGTCTAAAGTGTTTGAGAGAATTATTTGATTGAAATTGCAAATGTATATTCTGACTGCAGAAAATCAGTTTGGTTTTAAAAGAAAACATGGTACTGATCTCTGTATCTATGCTCTGAAGGAGATTGTCTCAGGTACACAAGTCTTAATTCATCTGTATTTTTATGCTTTATTGATGCTTACAAAGCTTTGGATCGAATTTGTCATGAAAAACTGTTTATGAAGCTAATAGCGAGAGGTTTCCCTAAACCTCTTGTGAGGATTTTGGTGTTCTGGTATGCCAATCAAACTTTTCATTTCAAATGGGACAATGTTGTATCAGCTCCTTTCCATGTTGGTAACGGAGTTCGACAAGGAGGAATTTGATTTCCCTTTTTGTTTAATATGGATATAGACGACTTATCAAGCCAGCTGAATAAGACAAATACAGGCTGTCTTGTTGGTGAATCTATTGTCAATCATCTGATGTACGCAGATAATCTGGTTCCACTCAGCCTGTTGCAACAGATGCTATGGGTGTGCTCTCAGTATGGCTTAGATCATGATATAAAATATAATGCAAAGAAAAGCCACATAATGATAGTCAGAAGTAATCAGGACAGGAAATTAACCTTCCCTACCTTTTATTTATCTGGCAGTCCCCTTGGTGTTTGTGAGGAAATAAAATATCTGGGACATGTCATTTGTGATGATTGGACAGATGACAACGATATGTATCAACAGCGCTGTCAAATATATTCTCAGGCCAGTATGTTATTAAGGACGTTTTCTATGTGCTCAGATTCAGTTAAATGTTCCCTGTTTAGAACCTACATAACACCATTGTACACTGCTCATTTGTGGTCTATGTACAGGTAAAGGAGTATACAGATACTGAAAGTAGCCTACAATGATGCTTTTAGATTGCTACTTAATGTGCCAAGGTGGCATAGTGCTAGTCAGTTGTTTGTGTCTAAGCACGTACCAACCTGTAAGGCAATCCTGAGACAACTGATGTATGGTTTCAATGATGCTTTTAGATTGCTACTTAATGTGCCTAGGTGGCATAGTGCTGGTCAGTTGTTTCTGTCTAAGCACGTACCAACCTGTAAGGCACTCCTGAGACAACTGATGTATGGTTTCATGTGTCGACTGGACAAGTCTGAGAACTGAATAGTAGAGGCCCTGGTCAACCCTCTAAAGAGCTGCTATCGATTACTTGGAACTTAAGACTACATTGGCACAAAAGTCTTCATACTTTTTATGCACTGTATTATCTATGTTTTATGTTTTCGTTTTACTCTCTTTTTTATAGCTCTATGTCTGTTATTTTATGTGGAACTTGGCGTCTGAAATAAAGATTTATATATATATAAATACATATATATATATCAATGTTTCAGGATTTGTATAACTTTTTACCATTGCATACAAAATCGGAAATGCAATACTAAAAAGATCAGCTTTTGTTAAGAGATCCAAGATTACAAGATCCACAAGGCCTTGGCTAGAAACCAAGGAATGAGTGGGGGCTTGGTCAGCCCACACTCTCCTGAAATGTTGCGTGTGCGTCTTGCCAAGCCCGCGCGTGTGTAAGTTAAGGCTGAGTGTGTGAGGATGTGGAGCACGCGCGGGCAGGAGGAGGGGAGACATTCATTGGAAATTTGGCTAGAAATTAGCCAAGCAAGCATGTTTCAAATATTCACCAAAAATCGACCTTTGATCTTACAGTCAACTTTTTCACAGATTTGTGTTATAAACATTCTCAAGAGTCTTCATATGAACTTGTGATTGAATCAGAGTATCAGTTTTTGACTGGCTGATGTGTAAAGCATTATTTTAGCGTTAGCGATAAGTTCAATTTGCTTTATATCAATCATCTTTGGAGATATGAAGTTGCCTTTACACACGGTAACATGTTGTAGTGTCTTCCATCGATATACCAAGTTTCGTGTTGATATCTCAAAGATTTGCTGAGACATGACTTCACATCCTGTTTGGCGGCTTTTCTGATGAATTTGATTGGCTCTACCGGACAAACGGTTGTGAGGATCAAAATTCTTTTCGATAACTTTTGTGACGCTTGGTCTGAAGATCATCTCTGGTAACTTTGAAGAAGATATGACAAAAATTGTAGGAGGAGTAGGCTTTCAAAGGTTTTTGATAAAACCGGAAGTAGCGGAAAATCTATATAACCGGAAATTGACGCCATGGGGTGCGTTGAACTCGGCTTGAACCAGGGAATCCAATGGTACCTCATTTTTGAAAATGGGTCATACGGTTCAAAAGTTGCGTGTGTAAACACAAGTCCAACTTTGACCCGTTGGTGGCGCTGGAGTGGTCTAATGGGAGACATGAAACTTGGTGTAGGTATAGAATCAACTGTCCTTAATGAGTGTGCCAAATTTCACAAAAAGTTGTCGAAGTGTTCTAGGGGCTGCCATTGACTTCCATGGAACAAGAATAATAATAAATATAACTGCAAGCAGTAATGGCGGATTCCTCCAAACATTGCGAACCATTGAAAAATGTATATTCTTGACAAATTGGAACTGTATAGAAAAATCTATGCTGCAGAATTACCAATGGGATACCAAATCTGAAATATAATACCATCAAGATCCACAAGGGCCTTTATTTCAACCCAAGGAGTGAAGGGAGGGGGCTTGGTTAGCCTATCCATTCCAGAAAGCCTTTGTGCTTTAGGGCGTGGAATGTAGCGCCACCTATGGGTAATGGTGGGACAGTTGTGGTGTGGTAATTACCCTTGGTCTATACTTTCAAAAAAGCTCGACCAGAGCATACCCCCCACTCTCAGGGTACCGAGCTTCAGCTCAGTCATGATGCTGGGATGAATGTAGGCCTATATGTAGAGACCAGGGAGACAGACACACCGGCCAGCTGCCCTGATGGGTCCGTGGTAGATCATTAATGCGGGTTGTATCCTACAACGCTCGTGGCCTCCGAGTAGGACATACTGCTGCTGATAGATCAAGACGTTTGGTGGTGGACACATTGCTGGACGAGAGTGACATTGTCTGCCTTCAAGAAACCTGGATGGCCAAGCAAGATCTGGACAAATTGAACTCCCTACACAAGATGTTTCATAGTGCTGGAGAGTCCACTACCAATCTCAGCATGAGAATGGTTTGTGGGAGGATAGCTGGTGGTGTAGCTATACTGTGGAACATAAAATATGACCCAACGGTAAAGGTGGTGTGGCTTAACGTTGACTGGGCTATTGGGTTGGAGTTTAATCACAATGAAAATAAATTTACTATTGTAAATGTGTACACACCATATGAATCCTATGACCATGAGGATGAATTTCAGAACAGGTTAGCTTTTATTCAGTCCTTCATAGAGGACAATAGTTCATGTTGTGTCTATGTCATGGGTGATTTTAATGCTGAAATGTCAGATAAGCGTTTATTCGCACAACATCTGCAGCAGTTCTGTAATGAAACTAAATTAATTATATCAAGCGTTATTGCCTGATACAAGTTTTACCTATATAAGTGAAACGTGGCACACAACTTCCTGGCTAGACCATATTGTAACCACAGCCGATGCTCATGACTCACTGGAAAGTATAGAGATGTGTTATGGGCTGGCCACCACTGATCACATACCAGTTGCTATGCTGCTAAATGTTGAGATTGTACCCTTGTTGCTGGCCCCCCAAGAAAACTGGACTGGTCAAAATTGACCAAAGAGGTTCGGCACAGATATTCTCTATTAACTGACAGCTTACATAGTGATGTTGCATTTTCTAGGGATGCCCTAATGTGCACGGATATGAACTGCAAGGATAAACATCATGCTGAAAAGCTCTGTGCCATGTATGATGATATTGTCAAATGTCTTTATGCTTCCAGTGAACCTTTTATTAATCACAAGAGTAAGGTCCCTAACGCACGGCCTGTCTGGAATGAGTTTGTGTCTGAGCAACATGCTGCTGCTAGAGAAGCCTTTAGAGTCTGGTCAGAGGCAGGCAGACCCAGACAGGGAGTGCTGCTTGATAACAAAAACCTCACAAATGCTAGATTTAAATATGCACTCGTTTCATTAAGAGAAATGAAAACACAATGAGAGTAGACTCGCTGGCCAGAAAGATGCAGAATAACAATCTTACTGACTTCTGGAAGGAGGTCAAGATCATAAATAATAACAGAACTCCCCTCCCTTCTGATATCAAAGGGGTTAGTTGTCCAGAGAAGATTGCTGATCTATGGCATGAGCACTACAGTAAACTATTTAATTGTGTTCAAAGTAACACAGTGAGAATTGATAATCAATATAAAGGTATCTCTGCAGACTTGATAGTTAGATCAGTAGATATTTATGATGCCATCCACATGCTAGACAACAACAAAGCTTGTGGTATGGATTCCATTTCTGCAGAGCATCTAAAAAATGCCAGTTATAGACTCAGTCCATTTCTAGCCATGTGTCTCACTGGAATTATGGTTCATGGTGTTCTACCGAACTCTATTATGTCAGTACTGTTAGTGCCTGTTGTTAAAGATAAGGCTGGTAAACTGAACAGCATAGACAACTGTAGCGCCTCTCTAGTTTGGTGGATTTGTAATGAGAGGTGGCTAACCTGAGTTCGTTAGTAATTGTTACTAACTTAAACCAATTTAACATATGAAAAAAACAATACAACCAACTGTTAAACAAAAACAGGAAAGATTTACTTCAGACAAAAAATCAGTTCTTCAGTTATTGGTTCAACATTTACATGACATCGTAATGCACATGGACACACAATACAAACTAGCCGGCAATGCTAACTACACGAATACCTTAATTCAGTACAGTTCTACGGTGCAGGCCTGAGTGTAGCTCGTGTGCGTTGTAGCCGTAAACAAAATGGCTGTTTCGCCAGGATGGCACAAAATAACAAGGAGCTGGTACCTCGGATCAGCAGTGCGGTAGCACACGCACTGCGGCAGAAGGGCGGCAGCAGGTGAAGGAGAGACCGACCAAATACTCTCGTGGATTTACGAGACGAACCAACTCAGGAAGAAGACTGAGGACGACGACAATCCCGACCTCCACCGGCTCCAACCTGGCACTCGCTGTCGCTAGTCTGGCGGCAAAGCCCGTGCTTTATCCAAAACCGCCAACAGCCAAACTCCTCTTTCTGGGTTATTGTTGTTGGTTGAGATATTCACCCAACAATATAAACATAACACCACTAATGATAATATAAAATCTTCACTCTTGGTATTTTACCGTACGCTACAATTTTCTTCTCCCTCCAACTCCTCCGCTCGCTCTGTCTTTTTCTACTCCAACCTCATCTACCCCAACTTCCCGTGTTACCCTGCCCTTTGACCTCAAACCGGATTGGCTTAACATCATAATCAAAATTAAAGCAACAACATAGATTCACAAAACATTCATCTTACTCTCTTCATATTTGTAACCGGTACATTTTAACATGCGTTTTTTAAACAACAGATATACATTTCCAAATGCTGTATTCAGTAAAACATGAACAATATGCATTTCTCATCAAATCAAAATCATACTCTCAAACCTTAAAGTCTATTTATTAAACTATGAACTTAAGTATTATGTATTCAAACTTTTATATTTATGTAATAGGATTGTTTCAACAGAAATGTTTACCACCCGGGCTACACAACTATCGACCCATTGCATTGGCCAGTATCTTGTCTAAAGTGTTTGAGAGAATTATTTGATTGAAATTGGAAATGTATATTCTGACTGCAGAAAATCAGTTTGGTTTTAAAAGAAAACATGGTACTGATCTCTGTATCTATGCTCTGAAGGAGATTGTCTCAGGTACACAAGTCTTAATTCATCTGTATTTTTATGCTTTATTGATGCTTACAAAGCTTTCGATCGAATTTGTCATGAAAAACTGTTTATGAAGCTAATAGCGAGAGGTTTCCCTAAACCTCTTGTGAGGATTTTGGTGTTCTGGTATGCAAATCAAACTTTTCATGTTAAATGGGACAATGTTGTATCAGCTGCTTTCCATGTTGGTAACGGAGTTCGACAAGGAGGAATTTGATTTCCCTTTTTGTTTAATATGGATATGGACGACTTATCAAGCCAGCTGAATAAGACAAATACAGGCTGTCTTGTTGGTGAATCTATTGTCAATCATCTGATGTACGCAGATTATCTGGTTCCACTCAGCCTGTTGCAACAGATGCTATGGGTGTGCTCTCAGTATGGCTTAGATCATGATATAAAATATAATGCAAAGAAAAGCCACATAATGATAGTCAGAAGTAATCAGGACAGGAAATTAACCTTCCCTACCTTTTATTTATCTGGCAGTCCCCTTGGTGTTTGTGAGGAAATAAAATATCTGCCATGTCATTTCTGATGATTGGACAGATGACAACGATATGTATCAACAGCGCTGTCAAATATATTCTCAGGCCAGTATGTTATTAAGGACGTTTTCTATGTGCTCAGATTCAGTTAAATGTTCCCTGTTTAGAACCTACATAACACCATTGTACACTGCTCATTTGTGGTCTATGTACAGGTAAAGGAGTATACAGATACTGAAAGTAGCCTACAATGATGCTTTTAGATTGCTACTTAATGTGCCAAGGTGGCATAGTGCTAGTCAGTTGTTTGTGTCTAAGCACGTACCAACCTGTAAGGCAATCCTGAGACAACTGATGTATGGTTTCAATGATGCTTTTAGATTGCTACTTAATGTGCCTAGGTGGCATAGTGCTGGTCAGTTGTTTCTGTCTAAGCACGTACCAACCTGTAAGGCACTCCTGAGACAACTGATGTATGGTTTCATGTGTCGACTGGACAAGTCTGAGAACTGAATAGTAGAGGCCCTGGTCAACCCTCTAAAGAGCTGCTATCGATTACTTGGAACTTAAGACTACATTGGCACAAAAGTCTTCATACTTTTTATGCACTGTATTATCTATGTTTTATGTTTTCGTTTTACTCTCTTTTTTATAGCTCTATGTCTGTTATTTTATGTGGAACTTGGCGTCTGAAATAAAGATTTATATATATATAAATACATATATATATATCAATGTTTCAGGATTTGTATAACTTTTTACCATTGCATACAAAATCGGAAATGCAATACTAAAAAGATCAGCTTTTGTTAAGAGATCCAAGATTACAAGATCCACAAGGCCTTGGCTAGAAACCAAGGAATGAGTGGGGGCTTGGTCAGCCCACACTCTCCTGAAATGTTGCGTGTGCGTCTTGCCAAGCCTGCGCGTGTGTAAGTTAAGGCTGAGTGTGTGAGGATGTGGAGCACGCGCGGGCAGGAGGAGGGGAGACATTCATTGGAAATTTGGCTAGAAATTAGCCAAGCAAGCATGTTTCAAATATTCACCAAAAATCGACCTTTGATCTTACAGTCAACTTTTTCACAGATTTGTGTTATAAACATTCTCAAGAGTCTTCATATGAACTTGTGATTGAATCAGAGTATCAGTTTTTGACTGGCTGATGTGTAAAGCATTATTTTAGCGTTAGCGATAAGTTCAATTTGCTTTATATCAATCATTTTTGGAGATATGAAGTTGCCTTTGCACACGGTAACATGTTGTAGTGTCTTCCATCGATATACCAAGTTTCGTGTTGATATCTCAAAGATTTGCTGAGACAGGACTTCACATCCTGTTTGGCGGCTTTTCTGATGAATTTGATTGGCTGTACCGGACAAACGGTTGTGAGGATCAAAATTCTTTTCGATAACTTTTGTGACGCTTGGTCTGAAGATCATCTCTGGTAACTTTGAAGAAGATATGACAAAAATTGTAGGAGGAGTAGGCTTTCAAAGGTTTTTGATAAAACCGGAAGTAGCGGAAAATCTATATAACCGGAAATTGACGCCATGGGGTGCGTTGAACTCGGCTTGAACCAGGGAATCCAATGGTACCTCATTTTTGAAAATGGGTCATACGGTTCAAAAGTTGCGTGTGTAAACACAAGTCCAACTTTGACCCATTGGTGGCGCTGGAGTGGTCTAATGGGAGACATGAAACTTGGTGTAGGTATAGAATCAACTGTCCTTAATGAGTGTGCCAAATTTCACAAAAAGTTGTCGAAGTGTTCTAGGGGCTGCCATTGACTTCCATGGAACAAGAATAATAATAATAATAAAACTAACAATAACAATAGGTTTCCTCCTGACGGAGGAATCCTAAATATAACTGCAAGCAGTAATGGCGGATTCCTCCAAACATTGCGAACCATTGAAAAATGTATATTCTTGACAAATTGGAACTGTATAGAAAAATCTATGCTGCAGAATTACCAATGGGATACCAAATCTGAAATATAATACCATCAAGATCCACAAGGGCCTTTATTTCAACCCAAGGAGTGAAGGGCGGGGGCTTGGTTAGCCTATCCATTCCAGAAAGCCTTTGTGCTTTAGGGCGTGGAATGTAGCGCCACCTATGGGTAATGGTGGGACAGTTGTGGTGTGGTAATTACCCTTGGTCTATACTTTCAAAAAAGCTCGACCAGAGCATACCCCCCGCTCTCAGGTTACCGAGCTTCAGCTCAGTCATGATGCTGGGATGAATGTAGGCCTATATGTAGAGACCAGGGAGACAGACACACCGGCCAGCTGCCCTGATGGGTCCGTGGTAGATCATTAATGCGGATTGTATCCTACAACGCTCGTGGCCTCCGAGTAGGACATACTGCTGCTGATAGATCAAGACGTTTGGTGGTGGACACATTGCTGGACGAGAGTGACATTGTCTGCCTTCAAGAAACCTGGATGGCCAAGCAAGATCTGGACAAATTGAACTCCCTACACAAGAACTTTCATGGTGCTGGAGAGTCCACTACCGATCTCAGCATGAGAATGGTTTGTGGGAGGATAGCTGGTGGTGTAGCTATACTGTGGAACATAAAATATGACCCAACGGTAAAGGTGGTGTGGCTTAACGTTGACTGGGCTATTGGGTTGGAGTTTAATCACAATGAAAATAAATTGACTATTGTAAATGTGTACACACCATATGAATCCTCTGACCATGAGGATGAATTTCAGAACAGGTTAGCTTTTATTCAGTCCTTCATAGAGGACAATAGTTCATGTTGTGTCTATGTCATGGGTGATTTTAATGCTGACATGTCAGATAAGCGTTTATTCGCACAACATCTGCAGCAGTTCTGTAATGAAACTAAATTAATTATATCAAGCGTTATTGCCTGATACAAGTTTTACCTATATAAGTGAAACGTGGCACACAACTTCCTGGCTAGACCATATTGTAACCACAGCCGATGCTCATGACTCACTGGAAAGTATAGAGATGTGTTATGGGCCGGCCACCACTGATCACATACCAGTTGCTATGCTGCTAAATGTTGAGAGTGTACCCTTGTTGCTGGCCCCCCAAGAAAACTGGACTGGTCAAAATTGACCAAAGAGGTTATGCACAGATATTCTCTATTAACTGACAGCTTACATAGTGATGTTGCATTTTCTAGGGATGCCCTAATGTGCACGAATATGAACTGCAAGGATAAACATCATGCTGAAAAGCTCTGTGCCATGTATGATGATATTGTCAAATGTCTTTATGCTTCCAGTGAACCTTTTATTAATCACAAGAGTAAGGTCCCTAACGCACGGCCTGTCTGGAATGAGTTTGTGTCTGAGCAACATGCTGCTGCTAGAGAAGCCTTTAGAGTCTGGTCAGAGGCAGGCAGACCCAGACAGGGAGTGCTGCTTGATAACAAAAACCTCACAAATGCTAGATTTAAATATGCACTCGTTTCATTTAGAGAAATGAAAACACAATGAGAGCAGACTCGCTGGCCAGAAAGATGCAGAATAACAATCTTACTGACTTCTGGAAGGAGGTCAAGATCATAAATAATAACAGAACTCCCCTCCCTTCTGTTATCAAAGGGGTTAGTTGTCCAGAGAAGATTGCTGATATATGGCATGAGCACTACAGTAAACTATATAATTGTGTTCAAAGTAACACAGTGAGAATTGATAATCAATATAAAGGTATCTCTGCAGACTTGATAGTTAGACCAGTAGATATTTATGATGCCATCCACATGCTAGACAACAACAAAGCTTGTGGTATGGATTATATTTCTGCAGAGCATCTAAAAAATGCCAGTTATAGACTCAGTCCATTTCTAGCCATGTGTCTCACTGGAATTATGGTTCATGGTGTTCTACCGAACTCTATTATGTCAGTACTGTTAGTGCCTGTTGTTAAAGATAAGGCTGGTAAACTGAACAGCATAGACAACTATCGACCCATTGCATTGGCCAGTATCTTGTCTAAAGTGTTTGAGAGAATTATTTGATTGAAATTGGAAATGTATATTCTGACTGCAGAAAATCAGTTTGGTTTTAAAAGAAAACATGGTACTGATCTCTGTATCTATGCTCTGAAGGAGATTGTCTCAGGTACACAAGTCTTAATTTATCTGTATTTTTATGCTTTATTGATGCTTACAAAGCTTTCGATCGAATTTGTCATGAAAACCGTTTATGAAGCTAATAGCGAGAGGTGTCCCTAAACCTCTTGTGAGGATTTTGGTGTTCTCGTATGCCAATCAAACTTTTCATGTTAAATGGGACAATGTTGTATCAGCTCCTTTCCATGTTGGTAACGAAGTTCGACAAGGAGGAATTTGATTTCCCTTTTTGTTTAATATGGATATGGACGACTTATCAAGTCAGCTGAATAAGACAAATACAGGCCGTCTTGTTGGTGAATCTATTGTCAATCATCTGATGTACGCAGATTATCTGGTTCCACTCAGCCTGTTGCAACAGATGCTATGGGTGTGCTCTCAGTATGGCTTAGATCATGATATAAAATATAATGCAAAGAAAAGCCACATAATGATAGTCAGAAGTAATCAGGACAGGAAATTAACCTTCCCTACCTTTTATTTATCTGGCAGTCCCCTTGGTGTTTGTGAGGAAATAAAATATCTGCCATGTCATTTCTGATGATTGGACAGATGACAACGGTATGTATCAACAGCGCTGTCAAATATATTCTCAGGCCAGTATGTTATTAAGGACGTTTTCTATGTGCTCAGATTCAGTTAAATGTTCCCTGTTTAGAACCTACATAACACCATTGTACACTGCTCATTTGTGGTCTATGTACAGGAAAAGGAGTATACAGATACTGAAAGTAGCCTACAATGATGCTTTTAGATTGCTACTTAATGTGCCAAGGTGGCATAGTGCTAGTCAGTTGTTTGTGTCTAAGCACGTACCAACCTGTAAGGCAATCCTGAGACAACTGATGTATGGTTTCAATGATGCTTTTAGATTGCTACTTAATGTGCCTAGGTGGCATAGTGCTGGTCAGTTGTTTCTGTCTAAGCACGTACCAACCTGTAAGGCACTCCTGACACAACTGATGTATGGTTTCATGTGTCGACTGGACAAGTCTGAGAACTGAATAGTAGGGGCTCTGGTCAACCCTCTAAAGAGCTGCTATCGATTACTTGGAACTTAAGACTACATTGGCACAAAAGTCTTCATACTTTTTATGCACTGTATTATCTATGTTTTATGTTTTTGTTTTACTCCCTTTTTTATAGCTCTATGTCTGTTATTTTATGTGGAACTTGGCGTCTGAAATAAAGATTTATATATATATAAACACATATATATATATATATATATATATATCAATGTTTCAGGATTTGTATAACTTTTTACCATTGCATACAAATTGGAAATGCAATACCAAAAAGATCAGCTTTTGTTAAGAGATCCAAGATTACAAGATCCACAAGGCCTTTGCTAGAGACTACGGAATGAGTGGGGGCTTGGTCAGCCCACACTCTCCTGAAATGTTGCGTGTGCGTCTTGCCAAGCCCGCGCGTGTGTAAGTTAAGGCTGAGTGTGTGAGGATGTGGAGCACGCGCGGGCAGGAGGAGGGGAGACATTCATTGGAAATTTGGCTAGAAATTAGCCAAGCAAGCATGTTTCAAATATTCACCAAAAATCGACCTTTGATCTTACAGTCAACTTTTTCACAGATTTGTGTTATAAACATTCTCAAGAGTCTTCATATGAACTTGTGATTGAATCAGAGTATCAGTTTTTGACTGGCTGATGTGTAAAGCATTATTTTAGCGTTAGCGATAAGTTCAATTTGCTTTATATCAATCATTTTTGGAGATATGAAGTTGCCTTTGCACACGGTAACATGTTGTAGTGTCTTCCATCGATATACCAAGTTTCGTGTTGATATCTCAAAGATTTGCTGAGACATGACTTCACATCCTGTTTGGCGGCTTTTCTGATGAATTTGATTGGCTGTACCGGACAAACGGTTGTGAGGATCAAAATTCTTTTCGATAACTTTTGTGAGGCTTGGTCTGAAGATCATCTCTGGTAACTTTGAAGAAGATATGACAAAAATTGTAGGAGGAGTAGGCTTTCAAAGGTTTTTTATAAAACCGGAAATAGCGGAAAATCTATATAA